>NC_086448.1:654540467-654846603 GCF_028390025.1 Pseudophryne corroboree | reverse complement strand
ACAGAATGGGAAAAATCGAAGGTGGGGTAGCAATGTACAGTATGTAAAATAAAAAATAAAAAACCACACACAAATACTACCTTAATACAAAGTATTGAAGAAAAAACTGAGGCCCTTTGGGTGACCATAGAAACAGTGGAGAAGTTGATTATTCGTATTGGCGTGACATACAGGCCACCAGGCCAAGAAGAGGAACTGGACAAGAACCTATTGCAGGACATAACTAAAATGGCATTAAATTGAGATGTAATAATCACGGGAAACTTCAATCTTTCTGATGTAAACTGGGAGGTGTCTGTTGCTAGTTCCACTAGATGTAGAGAAATTTTGAATTCCCTTAAGGGAGCATCCCTCCACCAATTGGTGAGGGGGCCCACTCAGAAAGACGCAATATTAGACTTAATACTTACAAATGGAGACAGAATATCGGACGTAAAAGTGGGTGAAAACCTGGGATCCAGTGATCATCAAGCAGTATGGTTCAGCATAAAGACAGAGACTGACTCACCCATACAAAAACAAAGGTGTTGGATTTTAGGAAGGCTGATTTTGTAGGGATGGGAAAAGGTGTAAGCGATTCTTTGGCAGAGTGGAAGAACTTGGAAGCAGTGCAGGAGAGGTGGAAAACATTAAAAAAGTGCAATATTAAAAGGCAACAGATTTAGGAAAAACACAAGGAAAAGAAAGCCAGTGTGGTCTACTAAAGACGTAGCACATATTGAGTAAGCAAAAAAGATGGCTTTTAGGAAATATAATCAGACATAAAATCATGAAGACAAAGAGATATATCTTGTTAGACAGAAGGAGACTAATTAGAAGGTAATCAGATGTGCAAAGTCACAAGCCGAGTAGAAAATCACCCAGTCAGTGGGTAAAGGAGGCAAAACTTTTTTTTAGGTATATAAGCGAAAGGAGAAAAACAAAAGGAGGAATAAAACAACTAAAAGACATAGACTGGGAGTCTTGTTGAGGGAGATCATCTTAATAATTATTTTGCTCAGTATTCACTACTGAAAGAGAGGGGAAGGGGCCAAAGTTAAGTTGCAGGGATATTCAGGAAAATGAAAAAAAGTTACATTTACAGAGGAGAAGGTCCTAACAGAACTCTCAAAGCTGAAAGTGGTCAAATCTATGGGGCCTGATGGTATATATCCAAGGACACAAAAAGAACTTAAAGAACTTGACAGAAATAATCAACCAGTCATTAGCTACAGAAGTGATTCCAGAGGAATGGAAAAGAGCGAAAGTAATCCCACTGCACAAAAGTGGAAGGAAGACGCAAACAACTACAGACCAGTGAGTCTTACATCAGTAGTAGGGAAATTGATGGAAACACTCTTAAAAGAAAGAGTTATAGATTATTTCAAATCCAGCAATTTACAGGATCCCAAACAGCATGGATTCACTGGGGGGGAGATCACGTCAAACAAATCTTATTGACTTTTTTGACTGTTTGACTAAAGTGATGGATAAAGGTGGAGCCGTGGATATAGCTTATCTAGACTTTAGTAAGGCTTTTGACACCGTTCCACATCGCAGACTGCTAAATAAACTTGAAATCTTGGGATTGGATACTAGGATTATTAAATGGATAATATCTTGGTTGCAGGATAGAAAACAGAGAGTTGTAGTAAATGGAGCGCATTCATAGGAGGAAAATGTTACCAGTGGAGTACCCCAGGGATCTGTACTTGAACCAGGGAAGACACACCAGGTGGGGTAAAACAAATGATTAAGGACCTAGGTAGACTCGAGGAATGGTCAAGAGTGTGGCAATTACAGTTTAATGACAACTAATGCAAAATCATGCACTTGGGTCTCAAAAATCCAAAGGCTAAATATAGTATTAATAAGGGACGTGCGGTGAGCTAAATGGCTCAGGAGGCACTGGCTAACCCCAGACTGATTTACATGCAATATATGAGCCAAAGGGTACATCTGGGCATTATACACAGGTGCAGCATTATAAACTTCTGGAAATCTGGTGAGTTTTGATTAGAGATGTGTGGAAAGGATACACAGGTGAGGCGCACTGCCTCACCTGCCATAGACTTTTTACTCCAGAGTTTGGGCTATAAATATTATTAGAATAATGCAAAGAAGATATTTCAAACAAATTATCAGTATTTTTCATATATTTTATTCAGTCAAAACTCTGGTTTAAACGTAAGTATGACAGGAAAGGCTCTGCCTCACCTGCCTCACCCCACCGCACGTCACTGGTATTAATGGCACTATACTGGAAACTACTGAGGAGGAAAGGGATCTAGGAGTCACTATTTCAGGTGACTTAAAGGCAGGAAAACAATGTAACAAAGCAATGAGGAAGGCTAGTTAAATGCTTGGCTGCACTATGTTTAATTCTGGAGGCCATATCTTCAAAAGGATATTAATATATTAGAGAGTGTACAAAGAAGGGCACCTAAAATGGTGCATGGCCTACATCACAAAACATACCCAGAAAGACTAAAAAATCTCAATATGTATAGTTTGGAGCAGAGTAGGGAAAGGGAGGACATGATAGAAACTTTCAAATATATCAAGGGTTTTAACAAAGTCCAGGAGGGAAACCGTCTCCAAATGAAGAGAAACAATAGGACACAATGACATGCACTGTGACTGGAAGGGGGAGGTTCAGGGGAAATTTGAGGAAAAATTACTTCACAGAAAGAGTAGTGGACAAGTGGAATAGCCTCCCATCAGAGGTGGTAGAGGCTAAGACAGTAGAGCAATTTAAACATGCATGGGATAGACAGGACAATATCCTTACAAAGAAATACGGATTCAATAAGGTTCAAGATAAAAATATGGTTAAAAAAAAAAAAAGAGGCAGACTGGATGGGCCAAGTGGTTCTTATCTGCCGTCAAATCCTATGTTTCTATGACACTCATTAGGTACACCACTATTGGTCGACAGGCACTAGGTTGACACCTGGAAAAGGTCAACATGGTCATCAGGTCAAGATGGAAAAGGTCTACATGGAAAAGGGTCGACATATTTTTATTTATTTATTCATTTTGGGGGAGGGGTCGTGTCGTCTTTGCAAAGTGACCGGAAACCCCAATTAGAGCACACTGTACCCTTGCATGGCTCGCTTTGCTCTGTTACTATTCCCAATCGTAATCCACATGGATCGTAAAGTATGAAAAAGTTTTTTTTTTAAACTGTGAAAAACTCATGTCGATCTTTTCATGTGTCGACCCTTTCAATAGTGGTCAACCTACTGACTGTCGACCTAAGTCAGATCGACCTAAGGACCGTATCCCATGGAGAACGGTTAAAGTGAAAGTAAGATTTGAGATAAATAAAATCTGAGACAGAATTGTTGGTCTACAAGGTATTATAGCATACCAATAATACCTTGTATTCTTGCGAAGGTCTTGCAGAATGTTATAGCTACTGTAGAATCAGACTAGTTGCCCGCAGATGCCCAATAAAGCATCAATGTTCACACTAGGCTGTTTCAGCAGGGCGCCACACCCTGCTAACTAAAATGACAAAATGCACTCTGCCCTTGTGGTGGTGGCCCGCTGAAACAGCCTGCCCTCTTCTGTCCCCACCCGCCGGCCGCAGTGTCCCGTGGGTGGGATAAGTTGCAGTGCAGGGGCCACCGATTGACAGATGCCATGCGCAACTGCACATGCAAATGGCATCTATTCAGTGAAGGGAGTGCTTCAGGGCAGCCCAACATGTTTACATGTGCTTGGCATGCCCCCAAGAGTGATGTACAGGATGCGTGTCATGAGACCACACACACTCCCTAATCAGCCACACCAAACTTCCTGGCCAGCTCATTGTCAGCAGTTCACCCTAATGTGAACACTACAGCATTATATACATTGAAATGGTCAATGAGAAACCTTAACTACAAATTCATTAAAAAAAAAAGTCAACGGGCTAAGTAAAGGTACATAGTGTAATACTGATACCAATAAATAGTAATTCTCTATTGGTATCAGAATTACTATTTATTGGTATCAGTATTACACTATGTTTGCTTTTATCTATTTGTGAGATACACTAGAACTGGAGTGACGGACAGATGATACACTTGGAATCTCAATAGGATCGTATCCTCTCTCCCACACATGCAAATTGTCTACTAGTTAGACATTTCCCTACGGTACGGATTCTACCTACATAGAGAAGGACAATTCATATATTAATATCAGTATTACACTATTGTATTTTTCATTCTTTCTGTTTGAGGGTCAATTTACTGATGGTCAGTTAGATCATTGAGAAGTACTCCACATGATTTACATCAGCGCCTGAAGATATTTTGGTGATATTTCTTTTTTACGTTTTGTATTGGGGTGTGCGGTGACACCTGGTTTCACTGAAAAGTCATTAGGCAGCTATAGCGCACCATAAAATCTTCATATTTTTGATAGTAAGTAAAGGTACAGTATACAAAACAATTCTTGGAAAAGTCTGAAAGTTTTTGGAACACAGTTCTGTAAACTGAAGGATGAAGCAATTCTTATTGGGCCACAATCACAAGAGGTACATTGGGGGGAAACAGGTTAAGAGCTTGAGCAAAGTAGCACCTGGCCAAGAGTTTAAAGCATGGGGCTGGACAATTTTGGGATTGTTTTGCAGCCAGTATAATAGGAATTATTGTCCAGTTGAAGGAAGATTTCAACTAAATCAACAAAAGCCAGTCAAACAGAATCACTGAAAAAAATCGAAGCTGAAAAAGACTGAATAATTCAGCAGTGAAATAACCCAAAACATACCTTGGTCTTCACGGTGCCCAGATGTACATAATGTTTGGCATGGCAGTCCGCACCGGAAGCTGCCACGGGGGGCCTGGACGGGCTGGTTCCTGGAGATCGTGACGGTGTGATACCTTGCTTGAGGTGCCCGGAGCACAACTTGCCGCCGCAGTACAGAGCAGGAGAAGCCCGGAGAGGAGAGCGCTCGTCCCTGCGAGCAGTGCCTGCATCCCCCGCCGGAAGTAAGAGCCGCGATACCCGTGTGGCTGGTCCCCGGGTTGGCGTCTGCGCCATCAACGGTCTCCGCTTACTGAGAGAGCCTGCTGGGGGCGGAGGTGAGGGTTTGCTACACAGCCCGGATCTGGAGGCCCCGAGGGGTAAGCTAACTGTGCATACCTCAGCCCAGCTGCGGCGGCCATTTCCTCTCTTATAATACTTACTAGCCTCACCAGGGAGCTGCAGATATCATAACCTGCTACAATAGAGGCACAGTGGGAACTGGTCCCTGGATCTATTCTAGATCTCCCGAGACTCCTGGAAATATATACATATATGTTCTTAATAATTTGATTCACCTCACGGCTGTCCCAACACCCCTGCCCTGAGGCATAAACCTTCACAGTTTCAAAAGTGATATCACGCCACTTGGGGATGTCCCACTTCCCGAAAGCCCAAGGGATGCTCTGATAGCCTCATAGTGTGGCCCTCTCACTCAGATTCTTTCATTCGATCCGTGGATCCGTGTTTATTGTTTATTGAGTATTCTCTCACTGTCAACATCGGCTCTTATTATGTCTAACAAGAACCGGAAGGCATCGGCTGCGGCCACTCCTATGTTTATGCCCAAATCTAAGGCGCCGCTGCAGAATGCATGTCGCGCGGGGTCATCTCCCCCTGATTCCCCGTCAGACCTGGACATAGGCCCGTCTATACACTCAGTCCTCACTACTCTGGTAGACGGCATTAAGCTGACATTCCAACAAGAACGGGCGGTGGATGACTTTGAATCTGAATTGACATCTCTTGGTACAAGGACAGACACCCTGGAGTCCAAAACGGATGAAATATGCCAATACCAAGGCTCAGTGGAGCGGAAGCTCTCCCTCCTCAGATCTGTAATTGCCGACCTTAAAAAAAAAAACAAGAGGATATGGAGAACAGGTTGCGTAGGAATAACCTGAGGGTTCGGGGTGTCCCTGAGACTGTTTCTGCTCCATCTATATCTGCATTTCTCAAGGACCTCTTCAGGCACATTCTTCCCGATCTCCAAGATAACGGCCTTCTCCTCGATAGGGCGCATCGGGCACTCAGAGCAAGGCCCCCTCCAGGCCAACAGCCTCGAAATATTATCACCCGCCTGCACTACTACCAGATGGAGAGGCTAGTTGTTGCAACTAGAGATACACCGACCATTACGCTTCGGGACACACAGGTCCAATTATTCAAGGATCTGGCACCTTCTACTATAAAGAAAAGGAGGGACCTCCAGCCTACCACTAGAATCCTGCGCCAGCATAATATAAAATACAGATGGAACTTTCCCTTCCAACTACAAGTTTTAGCAGACAACACGGTGCGCACGGCTAAAACACTGGAACAAGGGCAGAAGTTACTTGAGGACTTAGATATACTTCCCGATCCTAATACTGACCCTGGCCCACAGAGTTCTCCTAAACCGCAACGTACCCGACCCCCTCAAGTGTCTTGGCAGCAAGTCCGTTATGGCTCGAAAAATGATTCGGCCCCTCCTTGATTTGGGACTCCTGTTTGCTTGGTCTGATATTCCGTCCGGAGACGGACACGGGACAACTTACTTATAGGTTGCTGTCCTGCCTTGATATATGTCTCGTTAGGCATAGCTTCCTTTCCGTTACATACTGTTAAGGGTTGTTTTGCATTGCTTACCTTGGATGGTCAATAATATGGCCCTGGTCTTAGCCGATAGTTTTTTCTTCCGTTAGCCGCATATTTTTGTATAGTGTCCTGATTTTTGGTTAATCCTGTATGTTTGTTTTTTATGTTATTAACCATTTTATGTACTGGTGTGTACATCACGGATCCACCTACATTGCTCCTCCCCTTCTGGGAGGTCTTTTGACTGGTTTGGGGGCCCATGGTGTCTTACCGACCCTAGATTTTCTTCCCTCCACCTCTGGAGGTTATTGTTATAGTTCCTGTTTATTTAGTGTTCTCTTTTCCCCCTTCTCTATTCTAGTGGGTTTCTTCCTGTCACTATGAATAGTCCTATCATTAAGGCTTACTCTATAAGGGGTTTTGGCCTGTTCAGGCCTTCTGTTTTTGTTTTTCCTTTTTCTTGTTCTTCTGTGCTTTTCCGTTCTACTCCTTTCCTTCACTCCCTCTTCCTCCCCCCTTCCCCTGACTCGACCGTCCCTGTTCAATTTTTCAAGGTTCTTTCAGCAGAACGCAAGAGCGTTTCATGTATGGCCTCCCCTATGGGTCTGAAGGTCTTTTCTTTGAACGTTAATGGCCTCAATTCCCCTAGGCGGCGTACAATGGTCCTGGATACACGTAGGCGGGAGAAAGCTGACATCGTGATGCTTCAGGAAACTCACATGACTGGCACTCATTCTCAGTTACGAGGTAAGCGCTTTCCACAATCCTATTTTGCTTCTGCCCCGTGAAAAAAAAGGGGTGTTGCAATCTTGGTTTCGAATAAGGTTCCCTTTACTCTCTCTAAATCCCTGATAGACCCGGAAGGTAGATTTATTATGCTGTTGGGCACCATTGGAGCTGAGATGATTACCCTAGTTAACCTGTATGCTCCAAATACTGGCCAAGGACGCTTCTTCTGAAGTACATTTAGGCAACTTGAGCGGTTCTCACAAGGCCATATTCTTATTGGTGGGGATTTTAATGCAGTGCTCGACCCGTCCCTTGACAAAAAGGCCCCCACTCAAATGAAACATTCCCCTGAGGTACTGCGAACGGCACAGGTTCTGGGAGACGGTATTAATAGGATGATGCTACTAGATTCCTGGCGCCTCAAAAACTCTATGGCTAGAGACTATACCCATTATTCTGCTCCTTACCAAATATGTGCCAGAATTGATATGATACTAGTCTCTCGTTCCTTAGCACCGATGGTTACTTATGCAGGTATAAAGCCCATCTCGTGGACGGACCACTCAGGAACTATCCTTCTATTTGATCTCTGTAGCTCCAGTGGTAGGACTGGGTCCTGGAGGTTAGATGATAGCCTGTTACTGGATCCGTCTACTCTCCGAGACGTTAGAGCTGCCATATCGGAATACTTTGAGATCAACGTATCTGATGAGATAGCTAATAGTATTGTTTGGGAGGCTCATAAAGCCACGATTAGAGGTAAGCTCATTAGCGCAGCTTACCATCGTCGGAAGCAGACCCAAAGTGAAATTTCCTCTCCAGAAACTGACATATCGTCTCTATTGCTCGAACATTAATTACACCCCTCCTCTACCTTACTTTCTCAAATAAACACGCTAAGAGGCAGACTCAACGCTATATTGTCCCATAGATCGGCCTTCATTTTACGACGACTGCAACAGAAATACTACGATAAGGCTGATAAAGCTGATTCTGTTTTAGCTAATAAGCTTCAGGGAAAAAAAGGCCTCGAATTTAATCTATAAATTGAGGTCTCATCACACATGGGCCGTCACATATGACCCAGAGACAATTGTTCGGGAATTTAAAACCTACTATGAAACTCTTTATAATCTCCCTACTACCACGCCCCAACATGACATACGGGATACTCCTTCTCTTTCCTCTTTTTTTACCGATATTATACTCCCTCGTGTTTCTGACCAGCACCTCTTGGACCTAAATGCTGACATTACAGATATAGAAATCCTTAGTGCCATTAAGAATCTTAAAGTGTCAGCTGCCCCAGGCCCGGACGGCTTCTCCCCTGTATACTACAAAAAGTGTGCGACGGAACTCACTCCCTTTCTCTCTAAATTTTTTAACGATATATTGCGCAGTGCTTCTTTTGATGCCTTGACTTCTTTGGCAAGTATAGTTGTGATCCCTAAACCCGGTCGAGATCCTGAGCTGGTTTCTAATTATAGGCCCATATCACTCTTAAATGTTGACATCAAGATCTATGCAAAATTACTGGCTAATAGGCTGGGGCCCTTGCTACCTCAATTGATCCATCCTGATCAAGTCGGTTTTATACCTGGGCGCCAAGCCTTAGATAACACGCGTAGAACGGTGGATTTGATACATGAAATACACAAGCAAAAGAAGCCGGCTATGGTTCTGGGTTTAAAAGCCGAAAAGGCATTCGAACGGATTCGATGGCCGTTTATGTTTCACACGATACAACAGGTGGGAATTACGGGCCGCTTCTTACAGGGAGTAACGGCATTATATAACAACCCCAGGGCGGCTGTACTTGCCAGTGGAGTGATGTCTTCTCCGTTTCGAATAGCTAATGGAACGCGGCTGTCCGCTCTCTCCATTGATATTCGCTCTAACTATAGAACCCCTTGCTGCGCGGATTCGAGCCAATCCACTCATTAAAGGGATAAAGGTGGGTGCTGTGCATTGTATGCAGACGATGTGCTGCTTACAATTTCCGACCCTGTACATTCTTTGCCCCGTCTTTTTCGTGAAATAGAGGAGTTTGGTGCACACTCAGGCTATAAAATTAATGCGGATAAGACTGAGGTCTTAGACTTTTATATCCCGCGTAATATGAAAGATAATTTAACACACAGGTTTAATTTTCGATGGAATGCAAAGAAACTTACGTACCTGGGAGTTGGTATAACCAAAAATTACTCTCACCTTTTTCAGGCCAATTTCCCCAACCTGCTCGCTCGGCTCCAGAGAGACCTTTAAAACTGGGGAAGCCATTATATCTCTTGGATCGGTCGTATCAACGCCGTTAAAGTGAACCTGTTGCCCAGACTCCTCTATTTGTTCCAAACTGTCCCTGTTCGAATGCCGCCGTATGTTTTTAAAAACCTTCAGCACGCGTCGTCCCAATTCATCTGGTCCAAAAAGAAGCCTAGAGTGAAGCGTGTTACACTACAAAAACACACCTCAGAGGGCGGCCTAGGGGTCCCAGACTTCAAGGCCTATTATATAGCGGCCACGCTAGCACAATGTACTCTATGGAATTCTCCAAGAGCTGAGAGGGTATGGGTCTCAATTGAGGCTGACTCTCTTAATTTGAACTATCTTTACTCTTTATTGTGGCTTACTTCTTCAATACGCCCCCGCTCCGTTAAATTACACCCAGTAGTCTCCCACTCCTAGGACGTCTGGGATTTGGCTAATCGCAGATTCCAGTTGGCACCGCCCCCTAGTCCTTTGGTCCCGATATTTGATAATCCTTTGTTTCAACCAGGCCGTCACCCTAATGCCTTGCCACATTGGCGGAGGGAGGGGATTATGTTATGAAATAATCTGACCTCAGATTAAATGTTCCCAACCTTTGCAGAATTACAATCTAAATATGCTTTGCCTCATACACTCTTCTTCCAATACCTACAAATTCGACATTTCCACTCCACGCTTCTTACACAGATTAATCATAGGCCGTTAACTTCTCTGGAAGTTCATGCAACGCGCACGACCTCGACCAAAGGACTTATCTCCACTATTTATAGATCACTGGTTCCCCCAGAACAATTGGATAGAGAGCCTCATGAAAGGGCGTGGAAATCGGATCTGGCGGAAACATTTGACTCTGAGGAGTGGACGGATATCTACACTAGCTTAGCATCTATCTCTATTTAGTCCGGGCGAAGGAAAATGCATACAAGCTTTTCTATAGATGGTATTATGTTCCCACCCAACTTACCAGGATGTTTCCAGACACATCTCAACTCTGCTGGAGATGTAAAACAATGGATGGTACGTTCTTGCATATTTGGTGGGAATGCCCTAGACTTTTCCCTCTCTGGATCCCTTTTTAGTTCGATCCTGGAGATCACCATCCCCATGAATCCCAAACACTTCCTTCTCTTGGTATCACTCCCTGGGGCCTCGCGATGTCAGACTAAATTGTTCACCCATATGGTCCTGGCAGCTAGATGTGCCATTGCATTGACCTGGAAATCCACTGAAGCTCCTACTCAGGGAGAAATTGTAGGGAAGATATGGCACATCTATACTATGGAACATATTACTAGCTTCTTAAAGGGTTCCTCAGAGGCCTTTCTTAGGACCTGGGAACCATGGAAGTCCTTTTTTAGGACCTCTCCTCCTTTCCGTTAATGGGGCTTGGCCCTATCGTACGCTTCAAACTATGTCCGTTTGGACGGGGCCGGCCGAGTCACCCTACCCCTCAATGTTACTACTTTTCTTCTCTTCCCCTGGTTTCTGATCTTGTGTCTGTTTCTCCTCTCTTCTCTTTCTCCCTCTCCTGCTCTTTCCATTTCCATACGGTCTAATAATATCTTAAAAAATTGATGAGTATAAGTTTTGTCCAGATAGAAATTAGGCTCACACTACTTTGTCTATTCCAGTTTCTGATCACCCCCAAGGGGATGTTCAACATATACGTATGACTCTGTATGAATATTCTGATATAATACTATTGCTTGTTTATGTTTGTATCTCATCTGCCTAATAAACAAATATTTTTTTTTAACAATTTTTTGGATTGTAAGTGTGTGCCCTTTCAGAACTGGTTTCCAATTTTTTTCTGTACATGGTTGGCCTTGGGTGTGGTGAACCCTACCAGTTGCAGGTTTAGAAGGGGCTGCTACCTTATCAGTGCCAGATTCCAGCAATTCCCTATTTTTTGTTAATTCTTCCTCATCCATGCTTTTCAGCTTAGATGCTGAGAAAGCTTTTGATTCCCTATCCTGGCTTCACCTCCATTCCATATTCTGTGAGAGGGCCTAATTTCTTCCACTTTATTAACTTTTTTTTATACATCTCTTCTTGCTCTCTCATGGCTATCCTGTCAGACCTTTAGTTTTCAGTTTATCCCTTGAATATTCTCTGCACCTTTCAATCCCTTCCCTTTTTTGAGGGGAGAGCCCTAGGCGGAATGACCATTAAGGTAACTGCTTTTTTGCAGATGATCTCTTATTGCATCTCTCTAACCCATCAAGTTCCCTGTCTTACATTTGAAGAATATGGCCAGGTCTCCAATGTTTTCCATTAATCAAGACAAATAACTGCCTCTGGGTTCTGATGTGAAATCCCATTAGTGTGACCCCATTCAGTTAACAGGCAACAAAGTACCTTCCCTATTTAGGTATATAGTACATCTTCCCCGGTGCATTGAATCTCTTTATTCCTTTAACATGCGCCAACTTATTAAGTCCATTCTGATGGATAAATGCAGCTAGTTCAAACTCCCCTTGTCCTATCTAAGCCAGGCTATCTGCCTCAAAATGTTCAGCTTCCCCAAAGTTCTCTTCCCCCTTCAAATACTACCCATAGTCCTGTCAAGAAGGAATGACAAATTCATTAATGCAGCTTTTTTGTGCCTTTATTTGGAACAACAAATGTCCCTGAATCAGCCTCCCTAAACTCCAGCAAACCCAAGTTAACGGTGACATTAATTTCTCCAACCTTACAGTTTACCTAGAAATCTTAGCATTATCAGAGACTGTATTCATTCCACTAAAATTTGCACTAACACAACTGTAGATCAATCCTTTCTTCCAGAGATCTACCAAATTTATTTTCTTCACTGTCATAAATCTCCAATCATTCTTGACAGCCCCCTTATCATGCACTTGTAAACAACTTGGAAGGTGGCTCACAAGTAGCTGGGACTCAATAGTTTTCATGCATTGTTTTTGCTCCTTCTCCATATCCAAGAATGGCATCGTGACATGACATTATACCCATTTTAATCCTGGAGGGCAAAAATAATTACTTCTTTACAGAATCTAAATAGTGAGCATTTGCGAAAGGCAGTGCCCACAGATGAGCAGATAGTGGAGACATTTAATCTCCCCCCGCCTCCACTAATATCTTTACAGCCACCAAGCTGCTCTACATTTATACCATCAGCCGCATGGTCCAATCCCCAACTCTATGCTATTCACACTTATGTTCATTAGCAAAGCTATTTCTACACACTACAAGTGTCGCTGTTCCATCATGGATCATACCACTGTAAATGCTGGTCTCTCCCACTGGTTGGAAAGTTTCCTTTATCTTACCTTTGACTCTTTTGCCACTCATACCGAAAGATGGTCCTGAATATTTTTCACAGAGGCTACCTTTCCCCTCAAAGCTGTTCGCTTTATTCAAATTACCACTAACAGCAGCTGTTTAAAATATGGGCATTGCGATGATTCATTTTTTCCAATACATGCGATACTGCTCCTCTGAACATTTCTGTAGATGGGTGCAACACTTCACCTTCATTCACTTGCTCATCTATGCTCCTTCTTCAGACTAGGTGAACCCTGGTGTTTGTGGACTCAATCCTTCGTATTTCTAGACGTAGATAATGTTTACTCGAGGTTTCAAAGTAACTGTACAAAATATTTAACAGTGTTAGGTTCAGGGACATCCCCCAGTATTGGGCCTCTCCAAATTTTTGTATTCCATATGGACTGGCTGGGGCCTCTCTCCAGAAAGAAGCATGTACCAAGATGTGTTTTGCTGCCAGGGAAAGTTTAATAGACTAACTGCTGCCTATACTTTGTAGCAAAATTCTTGCCTGTTTTAGAAACACCATGTGGTATGAGACAAGGCTCCTGCTGGTGGACCCACCAAACCTCCCCCCCACCCTCCGTGAAGTGTCCATATTTATCTTTATTTACACACCCAGATCCACACTGAGGATCCCATTCCATCTATCTTTATTATGTGTGTTCATAAGAGGCAGTCTTTGATACTTCTCTTGTTACCACCTTCTTTCATGTCCTATGTTTTCTGTGCCTCTTGTATGTACCTCAGTTATGTACATGCATTGCTCAGATGACTGGTACTTTTCCTTCTGTACATTGCAGCAATAAAAACTTAAAAATAATAATAATTGTGTACTGTATGCTTTAAAATACAGTGGTGTTGGAGTAGAAAAGAGGTTTATACTTGCAAAAAGGTACACAGAATAAAGAGATATTAAAAATTGAGACAAAATTATATGGTTGGTGGGACTATCAGAGGGAGCGGAGAGGTTAATCCAGAGGATATCCTTAAAAAGCAGTTTATTGAAGCATTTTGGAGGGAATCATTTACTCCTAATCTATAGTAGAAAAAGGTACATCCCTTGTCTCTCTAAGATACTTGAGAGACTTGCCTACACTCGACTCACACACTTTCTTAACTCACACAATTTATTGGACCCACTTCAGTCAGGCTTCTGTTCCCAACACTCCACAGAAACAGCACTGACTAAAGTGGTTAATGATTTGGTCACTACGAAGTGTAAAGGCCATTACTCACTACTTATTCTTCTAGATCTATCTGCTGCCTTTGACACTGTGGACAACTCTCTTCTCATACAAACACTACAATCTCTAGATTTTAAAGACACAGCCCTTTCTTGGTTCCTATCCTACTTATCTAATCGCTCCTTCAGTGTTCGCTTCTCTGAATCTACCTCCTCTTTGCTACCTCTTTCAGTTGGAGTACCACAAAGCTCAGTCTTGGGTGCTCTGCTTTTCTCTATCTATACCTCATCTCTTGGTAAACTAATCAGCTCTTTTGGATTTCCGTATCATCTGTACGCAGATGATACTCAAATCTACCTATCCTTCCCTGATTTGTTCCTATCTGTACTGAGCCGTGTCACTGAATGCCTTTCTGCCATTTCATCTGGATGACATCTCGCCACCTCAAACTTAATATTTCAAAAATAGAGTTAATTATATTTCCACCGGCCAATAGTAGGTACCAACCTGATATCTCTATCACTGTTGAAAACTCGACAATCTACCCCACCCCCAACAAGCTCGCTGCCTAGGTGTAATCCTTAACTCTGATCTGTCCTTTGTTCCCCACATTGAATCTGTCTCAAAATCATGTTACATGCATCTAAAAAACATTTTTAAAATACGACCATACCTTACAGAAGACACTGCTAAAACTCTAATCCATGCTCTCAATCTCCTGCATTGATTATTGCAAAAGTCTCCTAACTGGTCTTCCCAAAATGAGACTCTCACAATTACAATCCATTTTGAAGGCAGCTGCGAGGCTAATCTTCCTCGCTTGACGTTCATTGTCTGCAGATCCACTCTGTCAGTCTCTCCATTGGTTACCTGTATTCTACCGTATTCAATGTAAAATACTTTTACTTACACACAAGGCCATTAACCAAACTACACCAAAGTACATCTTGTCGCTCATCTCAAAATCTCTTTCAACCAGACCTCTTCGCTCTTCACAAGATCTGCGTCTCTCATCCAAACTCATTACTCGCTCCCACTCACGATTGCAGGACTTCCATCGGGCTGCAACCACTCTGTGGAATGCCCTACCGTGCACAATTAGACTCTCCTCTAGTCTCCAAACCTTCAAGTGTTCCCTGAAAACTCACCTCTTCAGGAAAGTGTATCAAATTCCAGAACTGCCCACATAACTTTCATAAACCTTCCCATCAAATTGCATCCACTCTGCACAGTCCACACATACCCTCACATGTCTTCTCACCCTTCATCATTGCTGTGTGACCATATCATACAGCCCACCAAGAGCCTTTGCAATCTGGTGGACAACTATGCAATAGATAACACCTATCCTTGTGTATAAATGCCTATTTTCCTATAGATTGTAAGCTTGCGAGCAGGGCCCTCCTACCTCTATGTTATTACCCAGTTTTATATCATTGTTATTTCCAATTGTAAAGCGCAACGGAATTTGCTGCGCTATATAAGAAAATGTTAATAAAATAATAATAATACATCACATTCCTGTGCAATCCCCATCTGCCCCACAATACATACGAAAGATAGAGACACCATCCTCAGGCTGTTCAGTGTAAATGGTAACAACAAATTACCCAGGCATTACTCATCAAATGGAATTAATGGATAATAAATTGGCCTCGAAGTTCTATAAAAAAAATAATTAAGAATTTGAAATGTGAGCCTCAGCAGCCGCTTAAACTAAACCTCTGTAGTTTAAATGCAGAAAATGTAATAATAATAATAATAATAAGCGCTAGAAGTGCACAATAATGATCACTAGAGACTGAGTAAAAATAAATTGTTCCGATAGTATGTAATTAAATGCTGTAATATAAAATATAAGAATAAAATCAGAAAAAAATGGATACATTAGATTCCACTCTGTGGAGTTGAATATTTTGTTGCAACAATCTAATACTAACACTGGGTCTCAGGATCATATTCGGTCTGTTTCCTACTGAGATAACATTATCCAGCAAATAAGCATGCAAGGCCCTCATTCCGAGTTGTTCGCTCGGTAAAATTTTTCGCATCGCAGCGATTTTCCGCTTAATGCGCAATGTCCGCACTGCGACTGCGCCAAGTAAATTTGCTATGCACTCAGGAATTTTACTCACGGCTTTTTCAGCGGTCTGGCGATCGTAATGTGATTGACAGGAAATGGGTGTTACTGGGCGGAAACAGGCCGTTTTATGGGCGTGTGGGAAAAAACGCTACCGTTTCCGGAAAAAACGCAGGAGTGGCCGAGGAAACGGAGGAGTGTCTGGGCGAACTCTGGGTGTGTTTGTGACGTCAAACCAGGGACGACAAGCACTGAACTGATCGCAGATGCCGAGTAAGTCTGGAGCTACTCAGAAACTGCTACGAGGTGTGTAATCGCAATATTGCGAATACATCGTTCGCATTTTTAAGATGCTAAGATTCACTCCCAGTAGGCGGCGGCTTAGCATGAGCAAATCTGCTAAAATCCGCTTGCGAGCGAACAACTCGGAATGAGGGCCCAAGTTCAAAACTCTAAGGAGGCTGAGGGCTGGATGGCAATTATATGGTAAAGATCCCAAACAATACACAGTAATGGGCCCTACAAACTGCGCGACCCGCCGCCGAGCTGCCCGACCATAGATACAGCAGACGGGCGACCAGGCGGCGGGGAGAGTGAAGTTTCTTCACTCCCCCCGTCACCCAGCTCCATTGCAGTGCATGCAAATATGGACAATATCGTCCATATTGGCCTGCATGCACAAGCGACGGGGTAGCAACGATGAACGAGTGCGGGGCAGCGCATCGTTCATCGTTGCTGCCTCCACACTTAATTAACGAGATTGTTCATATCTTTCAGTAATATCGCCCAGTGTGTAGGACCCATAAGTTGTGTGTTAAATCAATCTCTCTCAGGTCCAGGATATCAGTACTCATGAATGGTGACTGGAAGCCAGAATGTTAACCAGGTTACTTCAGCAACTAAGGAGACTGTTTGTATCCACTTGTACAGTACACAGAACCACAATATATACCATCGTCTAGGTATCAATCAAGGGGGATTAGCCCCAGTGATGGGCTAGAACTCTCCGGCAGAGTATCAGTACAGGCAATAAGTGTCCATGATAGTCAGTCCCAGTGGCCAGATTGTACCTGGTAGAGCTGACAGGATTGATGCACTTGGTTCTAGGTCACAATGTGCACTTGTCAACTTTTGTAACATGAGAGTTCTAACATGTTTCGTCACGGTCCCATGACTTTCTCAAAGGTATCCGTGTAAAGGTGCTTTACAGTATGAAAACCAGAAACATAGCTGTGATCCCAGGATTCTCAAAAGAACGTTAGAAGTGCCAAGCATCGTTTTTCCAAATCATGTGTTGACTTTGGGACCTCTGATTTTCTTATGCTATGTTACAAAAATTGGACAGATATGAGAACGAGTATATAAAATAATTTAGAAATAAATTTGAAGTCTCCCAATGTGTATTTTCCCAGTATTTGAACCTTAGGGTTGCCCTTGGGGCATAGATTACAATGAGAGGGTTTTTACCACTCCCACCCTTGTAAAGAATCATGAACAGGCAATTGAGTTACGTAAATCTCAGCATGTGTAAACGGGTCATGGGAAACAGACATGGTTAAATTAATGACTAGAGTTATATGCATGAGAGGCCACAATATGCGCCAAATACCAACAAATACAGATTATGCATAGAGTTTACCTTATTCCCTCTGGATAGGAAAATTCTATTACCGTATCTGGTGTCCTAAATGCAGAAGGGAAACTGGATCTTTCTGGCACTCAATAAGAGACTGCCAGTGAGTTAATTAACGCTGTGTAGCTGTAACGTAATATATACAGTATATAAAATATGGGTGTTTCCATCTCTTTATTCGACCCCATTGTCTGTATGTTTGGCCTATGACTAAATAAGGATCTGCAAAGTGATGTAAGCAAAGATGTTATTAATCTGCTAGCATTGAGGTAAGGTAAATATTACAAGGTCTTGGATAGCATTATCTCAGTATGCTTTAGGGGTTTCAAACGCAGACTCAGAGATGCACTACAGTTTTCCCCATCTCAAATGAATCTACTTATAAAGTGCAAACAAATGTGTAAATACATATCACACAATATAAATGTCAAACAATATAAAAATCAAACATGACTTGTGGTACTATAACATTAACAGTCAGGGAAATATTAAGTAAAGGAAGAAAATATATTTTTACTAGTATCAGGAGCCCAGAACTACTGTATGTACATGGCGTCCAAAAAGGAGCTGAATAAATGCAATATGTATAGAAGGTGACATGGAAAGACATAGGAAGAAAATACAAATATTTTCATTAAAGCAACAGATACATGAGAACAGATGAAATGAGTAGTGCAAAAATAATACTGTTGAGCCTTACTGCACATTCTCCATCTGTACCGTCTTAGGCGGGCAAGTAACGCCAAACGGGCTTTGTACCGTGTACAGTGTTTACGGATTTCAATAGTTTTCTAGAGCACGGTCCCTTTTCCCACGGCCCCTTTCCTCATCTGTACCGGTTTTTAGCTCAGAGACGCTGGAGGGTATGTTACTACAAACCATGGCAACTCACGCTGGAGGGTATGTTACTACAAACCATGGCAACTCGCACACATTACATTTTTATAAAGTGTGTAAAGCCGGGCACACACTAGGCAATACGCTCCATGAGCGATATCGCCCAATGTTTTCCCTACCTTCCTGGGGGGCCAATATAGGGGTCTATTCATGAAGCAGTGAAAAGTGTGGAAAAGTGAGCCAGTGGGAAAGTTGCCCATAGCAACAAATCAGCATTGAAGTAACATTTATAATTGACATTGCATAAAATTATACAGAGCAGCTGATTGGTTGCCATGGGCAACTTCTTCACTAGCTCACTTCTCCACTCTGTTCACTGCTTTATGAACAGACCTCATAGTACGTACACGCTGAAAGATAATTGCTAACTATATCGCCACCGGCCCGAACATGCAGTTTTGACCAACATAGCCAAAATTGAGCTGCATGCACAGACAACAATATCCCTAATGACCCGCAGGAGCGGGTAATTAACTATATAGTGCGTACATACTAGGCGAGTTTACAAACTACTGTATATTGCTCACAGGATTGAAAATCAGCAATACTTAAAATATTGCGTAGTGTGTTCCCATCTTTAAAGAAAAAAAGAAAAATAGTATTTTAAATTACCTACCGGTAAATCCTTTTCACGTAGTCCGCAGGGGATACTGGGAATCCATTTAGTACCATGGGGTATAGACGGGTCCACTAGGAGCCATGGGCACATTAAGAAATTGATAGTGTGCGCTGGCTCCTCCCTCTATGCCCCTCCTACCAGACTCAGTCTAGGAAATTGTGCCCGAGGAGACGGACATACTTTGAGAGAAGGATAGATAAGGAAAGTGGTGAGATTACGAACCAGCACACACAGAACAAGAGGAAAGCAATGCTAAGCAAACTTAAAACAGAAATAGGAACAGCAACAGCTGAACAAACCGGAATACTTAAAGTAACAGTGCAGGAAGAACTAAGCACCGGACAGGCGCCCAGTATCCGCTACAGACTACGAGAAAATAAGAATTTACTTACCGATAATTCTATTTCTCGGAGTCCGTAGTGGATGCTGGGGTTCCTGAAAGGACCATGGGGAATAGCGGCTCCGCAGGAGACAGGGCACAAAAAAGTAAAGCTTTACTAGGTCAGGTGGTGTGCACTGGCTCCTCCCCCTATGACCCTCCTCCAGACTCCAGTTAGGTACTGTGCCCGGACGAGCATACACAATAAGGGAGGCATTTTGAATCCCGGGTAAGACTCATACCAGCCACACCAATCACACCGTACAACTTGTGATCTAAACCCAGTTAACAGTATGACAACAGAAAGGGCCTCTTAAAGATGGCTCCTTAACAATAACCCGAATTAGTTAACAATAACTATGTACAAGTATTGCAGATAATCCGCACTTGGGATGGGCGCCCAGCATCCACTACGGACTCCGAGAAATAGAATTATCGGTAAGTAAATTCTTATTTTCTCTATCGTCCTAAGTGGATGCTGGGGTTCCTGAAAGGACCATGGGGATTATACCAAAGCTCCCAAACGGGCGGGAGAGTGCGGATGACTCTGCAGCACCGAATGAGAGAACTCCAGGTCCTCCTTTGCCAGGGTATCAAATTTGTAAAATTTTACAAACGTGTTCTCCCCCGACCACGTAGCTGCTCGGCAGAGTTGTAATGCCGAGACCCCTCGGGCAGCCGCCCAAGATGAGCCCACCTTCCTTGTGGAGTGGGCTTTTACAGTTTTAGGCTGTGGCAGGCCTGCCACAGAATGTGCAAGTTGAATTGTGTTACAAATCCAACGAGCAATCGACTGCTTAGAAGCAGGTGCGCCCAACTTGTTGGGTGCATACAATATAAACAGCGAGTCAGATTTTCTGACTCCAGCCGTCCTTGCAATGTATATTTTTAAGGCTCTGACAACGTCCAACAACTTGGAGTCCTCCAAGTCGCTAGTGGCCGCAAGCACCACAATAGGTTGGTTCAGATGAAATGCTGATACCACTTTAGGGAGAAAATGCGGACGAGTCCGCAGTTCTGCCCTATCCGAATGGAAGATTAGATAAGGACTTTTATAAGATAAAGCCGCCAATTCAGATACTCTCCTGGCAGAGGCCAGGGCTAGTAACATAGTCACTTTCAATGTGAGATATTTCAAATCCACCTTTTTCAATGGTTCAAACCAATGGGATTTGAGGAAATCTAAAACTACATTTAGATCCCACGGTGCCACCGGAGGCACCACAGGAGGCTGTATATGCAGTACTCCCTTGACAAAAGTCTGGACCTCAGGGACAGAGGCCAATTCTTTTTGGAAGAATATTGACAGGGCCGAAATTTGAACCTTAATGGATCCCAATTTGAGACCCATAGATAATCCTGATTGCAGGAAATGTAGGAAACGACCCAGTTGGAATTCCTCCGTCGGAACCCTCCGATCCTCGCACCACGCTACATATTTTCGCCAAATGCGGTGATAATGTTTCACGGTGACTTCCTTCCGTGCCTTAATCAAGGTAGGAATGACTTCTTCTGGAATGCCTTTCCCTTTTAGGATCTGGCGTTCAACCGCCATGCCGTCAAACGCAGCCGCGGTAAGTCTTGAAAAAGACAGGGACCCTGCTGTAGCAGGTCCCTTCTCAGAGGTAGAGGCCACGGTTCGTCCGTGAGCATCTCTTGAAGTTCCGGATACCAAGTCCTTCTCGGCCAATCCGGAACCACTAGTATTGTTCTTACTCTTCTTTGCCGTATGATCTTCAATACCTTTGGTATGAGCGGCAGAGGAGGAAACACATACACTGACTGGTACACCCAAGGAGTTACCAGTGCGTCCACAGCTATTGCCTGTGGATCTCTTGACCTGGCGCAATATTTGTCCAGTTTCTTGTTGAGGCGAGACGCCATCATGTCTACAATTGGTCTTTCCCAACGGTCTATTAACATGTTGAAGACTTCTGGATGTAGACCCCACTCTCCCGGATGAAGATCGTGTCTGCTGAGGAAGTCTGCTTCCCAGTTGTCCACGCCCGGGATGAACACTGCTGACAGTGCTATCACGTGATTCTCCGCCCAGCGAAAAATCTTGGCAGCTTCTGCCATTGCACTCCTGCTTCTTGTGCCGCCCTGCCTGTTTACATGGGCGACCGCCGTGATGTTGTCCGACTGAATCAACACCGGCTTTCCTTGCAGGAGAAGTTCCGCCTGGCTTAGAGCATTGTAGATTGCTCTTAGTTCCAGAATGTTTATGTGAAGAGACTTTTCCAGACTCGTCCATACTCCCTGGAAGTTTCTTCCTTGTGTGACTGCTCCCCAGCCTCTCAGGCTGGCGTCCGTGGTCACCAGGATCCAATCCTGAATGCCGAATCTGCGGCCTTCTAATAGGTGAGCCTTCTGCAACCACCACAGAAGTGACACCCTTGTCTTTGGTGACAGGGTTATTCGCAGGTGCATCTGCAGATGCGACCCTGACCATTTGTCCAACAGATCCCTTTGGAATATTCTTGCATGGAATCTGCCGAATGGAATTGCTTCGTAAGAAGCCACCATTTTTCCCAGGACTCTTGTGCATTGATGTACTGACACTTTTCCTGGTTTTAGGAGGTTCCTGACCAGATCGGATAACTCCTTGGCTTTTTCCTCTGGAAGGAAAACCTTTTTCTGAACCGTGTCCAGAATCATTCCTAGGAACAGCAGACGAGTTGTCGGGATTAAATGGGATTTTGGAATATTCAGAATCCACCCGTGTTGTCTTAGCACCTCTTGAGATAGTGCTAAAGCTGTCTCCAGCTGTTCTCTGGACCTTGCCCTTATTAGGAGATCGTCCAAGTATGGGATAACTAATACGCCTTTTCTTCGAAGAAGAATCATCATCTCGGCCATTACCTTGGTAAAGACCCGAGGCGCCGTGGACAATCCGAACGGCAGCGTCTGAAACTGATAGTGACAGTTTTGAACAATGAACCTGAGGTACCCCTGGTGTGCGGGGTAAATCGGAACGTGTAGATACGCATCCTTGATGTCCAAGGATACCATAAAGTCCCCTTCTTCCAGGTTCGCTATCACTGCTCTGAGTGACTCCATCTTGAACTTGAACTTTTTTATGTAGAGGTTCAAGGACTTCAGATTTAGAATAGGCCTTACCGAGCCATCCGGCTTCGGTACCACAAATAGAGTGGAATAATACCCCTTTCCTTGTTGTAATAGGGGTACTTTGACTATCACCTGCTGAGCGTACAGCTTGTGAATGGCTTCCAACACCCTCTCCCTTTCGGAAGAGACGGTTGGTAAGGCAGACTTCAGGAAACGATGAGGAGGATCCGTCTCTAATTCCAACCTGTACCCCTGAGATATTATCTGCAGGATCCAGGGGTCTACCTGCGAGTGAGCCCACTGCGCGCTGTAATTTTTGAGACGGCCCCCCACTGTCCCCGAGTCCGCTTGAGAGGCCCCAGCGTCATGCTGAGGTTTTTGCAGGAGCCGGGGAGGGCTTCTGTTCCTGGGAAGGAGCTGCCTGTTGGTGTCTCTTCCCTCTTCCTCTGCCTCGTGGCAGGTACGACAAGCCCTTTGCTCTCTTATTTTTGTAGGAGCGAAAAGGCTGCGGTTGAAAGGTCGGTGCCTTTCTCTGTTGGGGAGTGACTTGAGGTAAAAAAGTGGATTTCCCGGCAGTAGCCGTGGCCACCAAGTCTGATAGACCAACTCCAAATAACTCCTCCCCTTTATACGGCAAAACCTCCATGTGACGTTTTGAATCCGCATCGCCTGTCCACTGTCGTGTCCATAAGGCTCTTCTGGCTGAAATGGACATAGCACTCATCCGAGATGCCAGTGTGCAAATATCCCTCTGTGCATCACGCATATAGATAAATGCATCCTTTATTTGTTCTAACGACAGTAAAACATTGTCCCTATCTAGGGTATCAATATTTTCAATCAGGGATTCTGACCAAACTACTCCAGCACTGCACATCCAGGCAGTTGCTATAGCTGGTCGTAGTATAACACCTGCATGTGTGTATATATTCTTTTGAATAACTTCCATCTTTCTATCTGATGGATCCTTAAGTGCGGCCGTCTCAGGAGAGGGTAACGCCACTTGTTTGGATAAGCGTGTGAGCGCCTTGTCCACCTTAGGGGGTGTTTCCCAGCGCGCCCTAACCTCTGGCGGGAAAGGGTATAATGCCAATAACTTTTTTGAAATTATCAACTTTTTATCAGGAGCAACCCACGCTTCATCACACACGTCATTTAATTCTTCTGATTCAGGAAAAACTGTTTGTAGTTTTTTCACACCATACATAATACCCTGTTTTACGGTATCTGTAGTATCAGCTAAATGTAACGTCTCCTTCATTGCCAAAATCATATAACGTGTGGCCCTACTGGAAAATACGTTTGAATTTCTACCGTCGTCACTGGATATCAGTGCCCGTGTCTGGGTCTGTGTCGACCGACTGAGGCAAAGGGCGTTTTACAGCCCCTGACGGTGTTTGAGGCGCCTGGACAGGCATTAATTGATTGTCCGGCCGCCTCATGTCCTCAACTGACTGTTTAAGGGAAGATAAACCATCACGTAATTCCACAAATAAAGGCATCCATTCTGGTGTCGACCCCCTGGGGGGTGACATCTGCATATTTGGCAATTGCTCCGCCTCCACACCAATATCGTCCTCATACATGTCGACACCACGTACCGACACACACCGCAAACTCACAGGGAATGCTCTAATGAAGACAGGACCCACTAGCCCTTTTGGGGAGACAGAGGGAGAGTCTGCCAGCACACACCACAAAGCGCTATATATACAAGGGATATCCTTATATTAAGTGCTCCCTTATAGCTGCTTTAATATATATATATATAGCCATTAATGTGCCCCCCCTCTCTGTTTTACCCTGTTTCTGTACTGCAGTGCAGGGGAGAGACCTGGGAGCCGTTCTGACCAGCGGAGCTGTGACAGAAAATGGCGCCGTGTGCTGAGGAGATAGGCCCCGCCCCTTTTTCGGCGGGTTCTTCTCCCGCTATTTTTCCAGTCAGGCAGGGGTTAAATATCTCCATATAGCCCCTATGGGCTATATGTGAGGTATTTTTAGCCTTGTATAAGGTTTATATTTGCCTCTCAGAGCGCCCCCCCCCAGCGCTCTGCACCCTCAGTGACTGCCCAGTGAAGTGTGCTGAGAGGAAAATGGCGCACAGCTGCAGTGCTGTGCGCTACCTTATGAAGACTGAGGAGTCTTCAGCCGCCGGTTTCCGGACCTCTTCACGCTTCAGCATCTGCAAGGGGGTCGGCGGCGCGGCTCCGGGACCGGACTCCACGGCTGGGCCTGTGTTCGATCCCTCTGGAGCTAATGGTGTCCAGTAGCCAAGCAGCAAATCCACTCTGCATGCAGGTGAGTTTACTACTTTCCCCCTAAGTCCCACGTTGCAGTGATCCTGTTGCCAGCAGGACTCACTGTAAAGAAAAAAACCTAAACTAAACTTTCTCTAAGCAGCTCTTTAGGAGAGCCACCTAGATTGCACCCTTCTCGTTCGGGCACAAAATCTAACTGGAGTCTGGAGGAGGGTCATAGGGGGAGGAGCCAGTGCACACCACCTGACCTAGTAAAGCTTTACTTTTTTGTGCCCTGTCTCCTGCGGAGCCGCTATTCCCCATGGTCCTTTCAGGAACCCCAGCATCCACTTAGGACGATAGAGAAAAGGATTTACCGGTAGGTAATTAAAATAAGATTTTACTCACCGGTAATTCTATTTCTCGTAGTCTGTAGAGGATGCTGGGACTCCGTAAGGACGATGGGGAATAGACGGGCTCCGCAGGAGATAGGGCACTTTAAGAAAGCTTTGGACTCTGGGTGTGCACTGGCTCCTCCCTCTATGCCCCTCCTCCAGACCTCAGTTAGGGAAACTGTGCCCAGAGGAGATGGACAGTAGGAGGAAACATTTTTGTAAATCTAAGGGCAAGATTCATACCAGCCACACCCATCACACCGTATAACTTGTGATAAACTTACCCAGTTAACAGTATGAACAACAACATAGCCACGGTTCAACCGAAAAACTATAACATAACCCTTATGTAAGCAATAACTATATACAAGTCTTGCAGAAGAAGTCCGCACTTGGGACGAGCGCCCAGCATCCTCTACGGACTACGAGAAATAGATTTACCGGTAAGTAAAATCTTATTTTCTCTAACGTCCTTGAGGATGCTGGGACTCCGTAAGGACCATGGGGATTATACCAAAGCTCCCAAACGGGCGGGAGAGTGCGGATAACTCTGCAGCACCGATTGAGCAAACAGGAGGTCCTCCTTAGCCAGGGTATCAAACTTATAGAACTTTGCAAAGGTGTTTGTCCCCGACCAAGTAGCTGCTCGGCACAACTGTAATGCCGAGACCCCTTGGGCAGCCGCCCAAGAAGAGCCCACTTTCCTAGTGGAGTGGGCCTTAACTGATTTCGGTAACGGCAATCCTGCCGTAGAATGCGCCTGCTGAATCGTGTTACAGATCCAGCGAGCAATAGTCTGCTTTGAAGCAGGAGCGCCAACCTTGTTGGCCGCATACAGAACGAACAAAGCTTCAGTCTTCCTGATTCTAGCCGTTCTGGTCACATAAATCTTCAAAGCCCTGACTACATCCAGGGACTCGGAATCCTCCAAGTCCCGTGTAGCCACAGGCACCACAATAGGTTGGTTCACATGAAAAGATGAGACCACTTTTGGCAGAAAGTGAGGGCGAGTCCTCAACTCTGCTCTATCCACGTGAAAAACCAAATATGGGCTTTTATGTGATAAAGCCGCCAATTCGGAAACACATCTTGCCGAAGCTAATGCCAACAACATGACCACTTTCCACGTGAGGTATTTCAACTCCACAGTTTTGAGTGG
Source organism: Pseudophryne corroboree (assembly GCF_028390025.1). Taxonomy (NCBI): domain Eukaryota; kingdom Metazoa; phylum Chordata; class Amphibia; order Anura; family Myobatrachidae; genus Pseudophryne; species Pseudophryne corroboree. The sequence continues at coordinate 654,820,093 of NC_086448.1, read as the reverse complement.
TTCAAACCAAGGTGACTTGAGGAAACGTAACACCACGTTAAGATCCCAAGGCGCCACCGGAGGCACAAAGGGAGGCTGAATATGCAGCACCCCCTTCACAAAGGTCTGTACTTCAGGAATAGAGGCCAATTCTCTTTGAAAGAAAATGGATGGAAATCTGGACCTTTATGGACCCTAATTTTAGGCCCAAAGTCACTCCTGTTTGAAGGAAGTGAAGTAGACGGCCCAAATGGAACTCCTCCGTAGGAGCAGCTCTGGCCTCACACCAAGAAACATATTTCCGCCATATACGGTGATAGTGTTTTAACGTCACGTCTTTCCTAGCCTTGATCAGGGTAGGAATGACTTCCTCCGGAATCCCTTTTTCCGCTAGGATCCGGCGTTCAACCGCCACGCCGTCAAACGCAGCCGCGGTAAGTCTTGGAACAGACAAGGCCCCTGCCGCAGCAGGTCCTGCCTTAGAGGAAGAGGCCACGGATCCCCTGCGAGCAACTCTTGCAGCTCCGGTTACCAAGTCCTCCGTGGCCAATCCGGAACAATGAGTATTGTTCTGACCCTGCTTCTTCGTATTATTCTCAACACCTTGGGTATGAGAGGAAGAGGAGGAAACGCATAGACCGATCTAAACCCAAGGTGTCACCAGAGCGTCCACCGCTACCGCCTGAGGGTCCCTTGACCTGGCGCAATACCGATTTAGCTTTTTGTTGAGACGGGATGCCATCATGTCGATTTGAGGCAGTCCCCAACGATCCGTGATCTGTGCGAAGACTTCTTGATGAAGTCCCCACTCTCCCGGATGCAGGTCGTGCCTGCTGAGGAAGTCCGCCTCCCAGTTGTCCACCCCCGATATGAACACCGCTGATAGCGCGCTTACATGGCCTTCCGCCCAGCGTAGAATCCTGGTCGCTTCTGCCATGACCATTCTGCTCCTTGTTCCGCCTTGGCGGTTTATACGAGCCACTGCCGTGACATTGTCTGACTGAATCAGAACCGGTTTTCTCCGAAGCAATTCCTCCGCTTGACGCAGGGCGTTGTATATGGCCCTCAACTCCAGGACGTTGATGTGGAGACAAGACTCTAGGCTTGACCAGAGACCTTGGAAATTTCTTACCAGTGTCACTGCTCCCCAGCCTCGGAGGCTTGCGTCCGTGGTCACCAGGACCCAGTCCTGAATGCCGAACCTGCGACCTTCTAGTAGGTGAGCACTGTTCAGCCACCACATTAGAGATACCCTGGTCCTGGGAACCAGGGTGATCCTTTGATGCATTTGTAAATGGGACCCGGACCACTTGTCCAAGAGGTCCCATTGAAAAGCCCTCGCATGGAACCTGCCGAAAGGGATGGCCTCGTAGGAAGCCACCATCTTCCCCAGGACCCGCGTGCAAGGATGCACTGAAACCTTTTTTGGTTTTAATAGGTTCCTGACCATGGCTATGAGTTCCTGAACCTTTTCGATCGGAAGAAAAACCTTTTTCTGGTATGTGTCTAGAATCAGCCCCAAAAAGGTCAGACGCGTTGTAGGGACTAGCTGGGACTTCGGTATATTGAGCATCCAGCCGTGTATCTGCAACGTCTTCATGGACAGAGACACGCTGTCCAGCAACCTCTCCAGAGATCTCGCCTTTATGAGGAGATCGTCCAAGTATGGGATAATTGTGACCCCCTGTCTGCGCAGGAGCACCATCATTTCCGCCATTACCTTGGTGAAAATTCTCGGGGCCGTGGAAAGCCCAAACGGCAACGTCTGAAATTGGTAGTGACAGTCCTGCACTGCAAATCTCAGGAACGCCTGATGCGAGGGGAATATCGGAACATGAAGGTAAGCATCCTTTATGTCCAGGGACACCATCCAATCCCCCCCCTCCAGGCTGGCGATGACCGCCCGGAGTGATTCCATTTTGAACTTGAACCTCTTCAAGTACAGGTTCAGAGATTTCAGGTTTAAAATGGGTCTGACCGAACCGTCCGGTTTCCGGACCACAAACAGGGTTGAGTAATATCCCTCTCCTTGCTGGAGATGAGGAACTGTGACAATCACCTGTTGAATATACAATTTTTGGATTGCTGCCAACACTAGCTCCCTCTCTGACGGGGAAGCCAGCAGAGCCGATTTGAAAAATCGGTGAGTAGGCAAGTCTTCGAATTCCAGCCTGTATCCCTGAGAAACAAACAATCTCTAATGCCCAGGGATCCACCTGCGAGTGAACCCAGACGTGGCTGAAAAACCGAAGACGAGCCCCAACCAGATCTGCCTCCCCTCGGGAAGCCCCAGCGTCATGCGTGGACTTTGCAGACGCAGGGGAGGACTTCTGCTCTTGGGAACTAGCTGTGTGCAGCTTTTTTCCCCTGCCTTTGCCTCTGGCAACAAAGGATGATCCACGTACCTTCTTGTTTTTATTGGAACGAAAGGACTGCATTTGATAATGAGGTGACTTTTTTGTATGCTGCGGGGGGACATAAGGTAAGAAATTTGACTTACCAGCCGTAGCCGTAGAGACAAGATCCGAGAGGCCGTCTCCAAACAACTCCACCCCTTTGTAAGGCAAGGACTCCATATGCCGCTTTGAATCGGCATCTCCCGTCCACTGTCAGGTCCACAAAAGCCGCCTAGCAGAAATAGACATAGCATTTATTCTGGAGCTTAATAAACAAATGTCTCTCTGAGCATCCCTCATATACAAGGCAGCATCTCTGATATGCTCTATGGTCATTTAAATGGCGTCCCTATCTAAGGTGTCAATTTCCGTAGATAAGGAATCTGCCCATGCCACAACCGCACTACAAACCCAGGCCGACGTCATAGCTGGTCGAGCAATAGTACCGGAATTATTGTAAATGTGCTTTGAGGTGATTCCCTGCCTACGATCAGCAGGTTCCTTGAGGGAAGCCGTATCCTGAGAAGGCAGTGCCACCTTTTTGGACAAACGTGTCAGCGCCTTGTCAACTTTTGGCGAAGATTCCCAGCGTATCCTATCAGTTTGTGGAAAAGGATACGCCATGAGAATCCTTTTGGGAACTTGTGGTCTCCTATCCGGAGATTCCCAAGCCTTTTCGCACAAGTCACTTAATTCAAATGAGGATGGAAAAGTGACTTCAGGCTTTTTCCCTTTATACATGTGTACCCTCGTGTCAGGGACAGGGGGTTCCTCAGTAATATGCAAAACCTCTTTAATGGCAATAATCATGTACCGTATACCATTATCCACCTTCGGCTGTAATTTTGCATCTTCATAGTCGACACTAGAGTCAGTATCTGTGTCGGTATCTGTGTCATCGATCTGGGATATGGTGCGCTTCTGAGACCCCGAAGGACCTGGCGCCCCAGGGACAGGCATGGACTGGCTACCTGACTGATCCCTAGCTTCTGCCTTGTCTAACCTTTTATGCAATAGATTTACATTTGCATTCAAGACATTCAGCATATCCACCCATTCCGGTGTCGGCGTTGCAGACGGCGCCCTGACATTCAAGCACTCCCCCTCCACATTAAGCGAGCCTTCCTCGTCAAACATGTCGACACACGCGTACCGACACATTTCACACACACACAGGGAACCCCTTTCCTGAAGACCGTATCCCTGTCAAGGCCCTTTGGAGAGACAGAGAGAGAGTATGCCAGCACACACCCCAACGCAATAACCCTGGAGACCAACACAAAATGTTTTTTCCCAGCAACGCTGTATAATATGTAAACCGCCAATTATGTGCCCCCCCCCCCCCTCTCTTTTAAGCACCCTTTCACCGTGTGTAAGCAGGGGAGAGTCCGGGGAGCTTCCTCTCAGCAGTGCTGTGGAGAGAAAATGGCGCTGGTGAGTGCTGAGGGAGTAGCCCCGCCCCCTTGGCGGCGGGCTTCTGTCCCGCTGAAACTAAGTAAAATATGGCGGGGGCTCTTTTATATACATGTACAGAGCCCACCTGTACATGTATATAGTCTTTTTGCCATGCAGAGGTTTATATTGCTGCCCAGGGCGCCCCCCCCCCCTGCGCCCTTACAGTGACTGGAGTATGTGAGGTGTATGGGAGCAATGACGCACAGCTGCAGTGCTGTGCGTTACCTCAGTGAAGCTGAAGGCTTCTGCCGCCTGACGACTTCTGTCTTCTGTACTTCTAGCTCTGCGAGGAGAACGGCGGCGCGGCTCCGGGGGTGGACGCCCAGTAAGAACCTGCGTTCACCCCCTCTGGAGCTAATGGTGTCCAGTAGCCGAGGAAGCAGAGCCTATCTTTGACAAGATGTCTGCTCCTCTCTCCTCAGTCCCTCGATGCAGGGAGCCTGTTGCCAGCAGTGCTCCCTGTGAAAAAGTAGTAAAAGGTAGAAAAAAATCCAAACAAAAATGCTTCTAGGCAGAGAACTCTGGAGAGCTCTCTGCAGTGCACCCATCTTGCTCTGGGCACAGTGTAAAACTGAGGTCTGGAGGAGGGGCATAGAGGGAGGAGCCAGTGCACACCCAGAGTCCAAAGCTTTCTTAAAGTGCCCTATCTCCTGCGGAGCCCGTCTATTCCCCATGGTCCTTACGGAGTCCCAGTATTCTCAAGGACGTTAGAGAAAATCCTATTTTCTCTTACATCGTAGGGCATACTGGGAATCCATTTACTACCATGGTGAAGTACCAAAGCTCCCATACCAGGTGGAAGAGTGCTGAGGTTCCTGCAGAACTGATTGACTAAACTGAAGGTCCTCAGAAGCCAAAGTATCGAACTTGTAAAACTTAGCAAACATGTTCGAACCTGACCAAGTAGCTGCTCGGCAGAGCTGTAAAGCAGAGACACCCTGGGCAGCTGCCCAAGAAGAACCCACCGACCTAGCAGAGTGGGCCTGTACAGATTTTGGAACCAGCAAGCCTGCCGTGGAATAAGCATGCTGGATAGTGAGCCTGATCCAGCGTGCAATTGACTGCTTTAAAGGACACCCAATTTTATTGGGATCGTATAGAATTAACAGAGAGTCCAATTTCCTGTGACGAGCTGTTCTCTTTACATACAACTTCAAAGCCCTTACAACATCTAAAGACTTAAAAGTAGCAGAGGTGTCCGTAACAGCCGAAACCACAATTGATTGGCTGATGTGAAAATCAGACACCACCTTAGGAAGAAATTGCTGACAAGTTCTAAGTTCAGCTTTGTCCTCATGGAAAATTAAGTAGGGGCTCTTGTGAGACAACACCCCTAGCTCCGACACACGTCTTGCTGAAGCCAAGGCCAACAGTGTGACGGTCTTCCACGTAAGGTACTTTACATCAACCTCCTATAACAGTTCAAACCAGTCCAATTGGAGGAACTGCAGCATCAAATTGAGATCCCAAGGTGCCGTTGGAGTCACAAAGGGAGGTTGGATGTGCAAAACACCTTTCAAGAACATCTGGACCTCAAGGAGAGAAGGCAATTGTTTCTGAAAGAAAAAAGACAAGGCCGAAATCTGGACTTTTATGGAGCCTAGATGTAGGCCCACATCCACTCCCGACTGCAGAAAAAGCAGGAAACGTCCCAGAAAACATTCCACCGCAGAATATAGTCTGATCTCACACCAAGAGACATATTTCCTCCAGATACGGTGGTAATGTTTAGGTGTTACCCCCTTCCTGGCTTGGATCATAGTCGGGATGACCTTGTCAAGAAAGCCTATGCTGGTTAGAATCAGCCGTTCAACTTCCATGCCGTTAAACGTAGCCGCGGTAAGTCTTGATAGACGAACGTGCTCTGTTGCAGAAGATCCTCACGAAGGGTAGAGGCCACGGATCTTCGAGCAGCATCTCAAGAAAATCCGCATACCAGGCCCTTCGTGGCCAGTCCGGAGCAATGAGGATTGCTTGAACCTTTTACCTTTTCATTCTTTTTAGAATTCTTGGGATCAGAGGAAGAGGAGGAAACACGTACACCAGCTGGTAGACCCACGGAGTTGTTGGAGCATCTACCGCCACTGCTTGTGGGTCCCTCAACAAGGAGCAATACTGCTGGAGCTTCTTGTTGAGTCGAGAGGCCATCATGCTTATTTGTGGATATCCCCACCGACATGTCAACCACCGGAACACCTCCGGGTGAAGGCCCCACTCCCCTGGGTGCAGGTCGTATCTGCTGAGGAAGTCTGCTTCCCAGTTGTCTACTCCCGGAATGAAGACCACAGACAACGCCACAGCATGTTTTTCCGCGCAGAGAAGAATTCTTGACACCTCTGACATTGCTGTTCTGCTTTTTGTTCCGCCCTGTCGGTTTAAGTACGTTACCACCGTTACATTGCCCAACTGGACTTGAATGGCCTGATTACGAAGAAGAGATGAGGCCTGCAGAAGGGCGTTGTAGATAGCCCTGAGTTCCAGGATGTTTATTGGAAGGATGACATCCTGACTTGATCATCTTCCCTGAAACTGCACCCCCTGGGTGACTGCTCCCCAACCTCTGAGGCATGCGTCTGGGGTTAGCAGAATCCTATTCGGAATCCCGAACCTCGGACCCTAGAGGAGGTGAGAAGTCTGTAGTCACCACAGAAGGGAGAACCTGGCTCTTGGCGACATGCTCTGGTGCATGTGAAGATTTGCGATCCGGACGATTTGTCCAATAGATCTAGTTGGAAGGGCCTCGCATGTAACCTTTAATACTGAAGCGCCTTGTAAAGGCCACCATTTTCACCAGAAGGCGAATGCACAGATGCACTGAGATCCGGGTTGGCTTCAGGACAGCCCAAACCAACCACTGGATAACCATAGTCTTTTCCAAGGGAAGGAACACTCTCTGAGACTCTGTGTCCAGTATCATTCCCAGAAAAGGAAGCCTCTGTGTCAGTTCCAGGTGAGATTTTGGTAGGTTCAGAATCCACCCATGATCCAGGAGCAGTCTGGTTGAGAGGCCAACGCTGTCCAACAACCGCTCCCTGAACGGTGCCTTTATCAGAAGATCGTCCAGGTACGGAATTATGTTCACTACCTGTTTGCGGAGTAAAAACATCATCTCTGCCATCACTTTGGTGAACACTCTCGGTGCCGTGGAGAGACCAAATGGCAGGGCCCGGAACTGGTAGTGACAGTCCTGCAGTGCAAATCGTAGATAAGCCTGATGAGGCGGCAAGATCGGAATGTGAAGGTACGCATCCTTAATATCCAGAGATACTAGGAATTCCCCCTTCTCCAGACCTGAGATAACCGCTCTCAGAGACTCCATCTTGAATTTGAACACCCGTAAGTATGGGTTCAACGACTTGAGGTTCAAAATTGGTCTTAACGAACCGCCCAGTTTCGGTCCTACAACCAAATTGGAATAATATCCCTTGTTTTGCAGATGAGGTGGAACTGGAAAAATGACCTGAGTCTGTACCAGTTTTTGAATGGCGTCCTATAAGGTTATACTTGCCTCTTGTGAAACTCGGAAGCCTGATTGAAGAGTCTGTGAGGTGGGAGATCCTGAAACTCCAGTCTGTAGCCCTGGGAAATAAGATCTATGACCCAGGGATCCTGACACGATGTTGTCCAGATGTGATGGGCTCCCACCTGCCAGTCTTCCAGGCATCTCGGTCCACCGTCATGCTAAAGGTTTTGAGGAAGCAGAGCTTGAGCCCTGTTCCTGTGAACCGGCAGTTGCTGGTTTGCGTGGTCTACCTCTAGCGCCTCTGGTGGTGGTAGAAGAACCTCTGGGCTTGCCCCTAAACTTGGCAGTCCGAAAGGACTGTAAATTGGGTTCTGAGTAGGCCTTCCTAGCTGGTGGAGCTGCAGAAGGAAGGTATGTGGACTTACCTGCAGTAGCTTAGGAGATCTAATTGTCTAGTTCATCTCCAAATAAGGCCTAGTCTGTGAAAGGTAGGCCTTTCAGACCTTCCAGGGAGACACAGAGGGAGTATGGAACCAGCAGACGGCGCCCTTAATGCTAATGCCACCAATGCCAAGCATAGCCAGGTCGCAGACTAAGTACCTAGATTAGGGACTTAGCACACTAACAATCGCCCCCCGCCCTTCCCGCTATGACTCCCTGGTACCGCTGAGGTAATCTGGAGTCTCTCCGGAGGAGCTGCGCATCCCTGTCAGTCAGCGTCTGTGTCAGCTGCAGAGGGAAAATTATGCTGGTGAGCTGCTGGATCCGCTCATAGTGAAGCCCCGACCCTTCAATGACGTGCAGTATTCCCGCACTTTTTTATACTGGCTGTATGTGTCTTGTGCATAAAATGGAGACTTTTATGGCTATGTTGCCAGTCTGGGTATTGTGTCTGCTGTTTAGCATCTGTGTCCGTACACAGCGGGAGACGCAGTCCGCCCCGTTTAGAAGTCATGCGTCTCCGTACTCTCATGCCGTCATAATGGCTGGCGACCCGCTAACCGGGATGCCGGCATAGTACTCACCACTCTTCATTCTTCTGGCTCTGTTAGGGGTGGCAGCGTGCTGTGGGAATGTACACTCGCCGTGGTGGGGCTTGCGAATAGTTCCCTCAGGAGCTAGTGTCCTGTCAGCGGGGAAATTGACCATTAACCCTGAGAGAGGTTGGGCCGTCTCTCCTGAGAGTGCGGATGACTCTGCAGCACCGATTGAGCAAACACAAGGTCCTCCTCAGCCAAGGTATCAAACTTATAGAACTTTGCAAAAGTGTTCGAACCCGACCAAGTAGCCGCTCGGCACAGCTGTAATGCCGAGACCCCTCGGGCAGCCGCCCAAGAAGAGCCCACCTTCCTAGTGGAATGGGCCTTAACTGATTTTGACAGCGGCAATCCAGCCGCAGAATGAGCCTGCTGAATCGTATTACAGATCCAGCGAGCAATAGTTTGCTTTGAAGCAGGAGCACCAAGCTTGTTGGAAGCATACAGGATAAACAAAGACTCTGTTTTCCTGACCCTAGCCGTTCTGGCTACATAAACCTTCAAAGCCCTGACCACATCAAGCAACTCGGAATCCTCCAAGTCAGTAGTAGCCACAGGCACCACAATAGGTTGTTTTATATGAAAAGATGAAACTACCTTCGGCAGGAATTGTGGACGGGTCCTCAATTCCCAAGATCCCAAGATGCCTGAATATGCAGCACTCCCTTTACAAACGTCTGAACTTCAAGTAGAGAAGCCAGCTCTTTTTGAAAGAAAATGGATAGGGCCGAAATCTGGACCTTAATGGAACCCAATTTTAGGCCCAAATTCACTCCTGACTGTAGGAAGTGAAGTAAACGGCCCAGCTGGAATTCCTCCGTAGGGGCATTCCTGGCCTCACATCAAGCAACATATTTTCGCCATATACGGTGATAATGTTGAGCTGTCACGTCCTTCCTAGCCATTATCAGCGTAGGAATAACCTCATCCGGAATGCGTTTCTCTGCTAGGATGCCGTCAAACGCAGCCGCGGTAAGTCTTGGAACAGACAGAGCCCCTGTTGCAACAGATCCTGTCTTAGAGGCAGAGGCCACGGGTACTCTGTGAGCATTTCTTGCAGATCAGGATTGGCCAAGAAGGACTTGGTATCCAGAACAATGAGTATTGTTCTCACTCCTCTTCTTATGATTCTCAGCACCTTGGGTATGAGAGGAAGAGGAGGAAACACATAAACCGACTGGAACACCCACGGTGCCACCAGTGCGTCCACAGTTATCGCCTGAGGGTCTCTTGACCTGGCGCAATACCTCTGTAGCTTTTTGTTGAGGCGGGATGCCATCATGTCCACCTGTGGCAGGTCCCACCGACTTGCAATCTGCGTGAAGACTTCTTGATGAAGTCCCCACTCTCCCGGGTGGAGGTCGTGCCTGCTGAGGAAGTCTGCTTCCCAGTTGTCCACTCCCGGGATGAACACTGTTGACAGTGTGCTTACGTGATTCTCCGCCCAGCGAAGAATTCTGGTGGCTTCCGCCATCGCCACCCTGCTCCTTGTGCCGCCTTGTCGGTTTACATGAGCCACAGCGGTGATGTTGTCTGACTGAATCAGAACCGGTTGGTCACGAAGCAGGGTCTCCGCCTGACGTAGGGCGTTGTATAAGGCGCTTAGTTCCAGGATGTTGATGTTAAGGCAAGTCTCCTGACTTGACCACAGACCTTGGAAATTTCTTCCCTGTGTGACTGCCCCCCACCCTCGAAGGCTTGCATCCGTGGTCACCAGGACCCAGTCCTGAATGCCGAATCTGCGGCCCTCGCGAAGGTGAGCACTCTGCAGCCACCACAGGAGAGACACCCTGGCCCTGGGGGATAGGGTGATTAACCGATGCATCTGAAGATGTGTCATGAGTTCCTGAGCTTTCTCTATCGGGAGATAAACCCTTTTCTGGTCTGTGTCCAGAATCATGCCCAGGAAAGGCAGACGAGTCGTAGGAATCAACTGCGACTTTGGAATATTTAGAATCCAGCCGTGTTGCCGTAACACTTCCAGAGAACGTGCTACGCTGATCAGCAACTGCTCTCTTGACCTCGCTTTTATGAGGAGATCGTCCCAGTATGGGATAATTGTGACCCCTGGCTTCCGCAGGAGTACCATCATTTCCGCCATTACCTTGGAAAATATTCTCGGAGCCGTGGAGAGACCAAACGGCAACTTCTGACATTGGTAATGACAATTCTGTACCACAAATCTGAGGTACGCCTGATGAGGTGGATAAATGGGGACATGAAGGTATGCATCCTTTATGTCCAGAGACACCATAAAATCCCCCCCCCCTTCCAGGCTTGCGATGACCGCTCTCAGCGATTCCATCTTGAACCGGAACCTTTTCAGGTACATGTTCAGGGATTTTAAATTCATTATGGGTCTGACCGAACCGTCCGGTTTCGGTACTACAAACATGGTCGAATAATAACCCCTTCCTTGTTGAAGGAGGGGAACCTTGACCACCACCTGTTGAAGATACAATTTGTGAATTGCAGTTAACACTATTTCCCTCTCGTGGGGGGAAGCAGGCAGGGCCGTCGGTGAGGGGCATCTCCTCGAAGTCCAGCTTGTATCCCTGAGACACAATATCTATTGCCCAGGGATCCAACAGGGAGTGAACCCACTTGTGGCTGAAATTTCGAAGACGTGCCCCCACCGGGCCTAGCTCCGCCTGTGGAGCCCCAGCGACATGCGGTGGATTTTGTAGAGGCCGGGGAGGACTTCTGTTCCTGGGAACTAGCTGTGTTGTGCAGCTTCTTTCCTCTGCCCCTGCCTTTGGCAAGAAAGGACGCACCTCGGACTTTCTTGTTTCTTTGTGATCGAAAGGCTGCATTTGATAATGTCGTGCTTTCCTAGGCTGTGCAGGAATATAAGGCAAAAGATCAGAATTACCAGCTATAGCTGTGGAGGCCAGGTCCGAGATCCCTTCTCCACACAATCCTCAGCCTTCCATATGCCTCCTAAGTCTGCATCACCTGTCCATTGTATATTCTACAGGACACGTCAAGCAGAAATCGACATAGCGTTGACTCTAGAACCCAGTAGACTAATGTCTCTTTGGGCATGTTTTTTATATATATATCTAAGAGAGCATCTTTAATATATATATATATATATATATATATATATATATATATATATATTGTAACACTGTAGGGGTGCAAGGTGCCTTTTCCTGGGGAATATGGCAGCACGCAGCAGCTGAGGAACAACACAAGTCCAGTTTCTGGTACAACTGACCCCGGCCAGTTTTATTGAAACAGAAAATAAAACAAACCCCAAAATAAAAATACCTTGCCTGTCCGGCACTAACTAATCATAAGATGTTCCTAACTGTCACTAAACAAAACACAGAGTTCTTCAGTACATACTGTATAGCTTACTTGCATCAGAAAGCGTGTCTCTCACACACAGATCCTGCAGCCTTCCCAGGCAGTCTGCCCATACTAATCAGGTTAGAAGCACTATATCACTCTTACACAGCTGAAACCCTGATTAGCCCTCTGTGAGGCCAAAGACCCGAACTGGGCCCAATGTCTAGAACTCGCCTTATCTCTCTCTCAGAGCCTTTACCCAGCTTTTACAGCAAACTGAAAAGGTTCAGACAAAACAAAAAGCATTTTTCCTAGAAGTTAACATTTTCTAAAACATGTAAGACAAGAACCTGGGACAAATATACCTGCCCTCAAACACTATCCCAGTGTTCTTGTCACATATCCCCCTCCCCTGTTTCGACCTAGGGGCCGGAACACTTGTAGCCCCCAAACAGAAGATGCGAGACAATGCATCTGCGTTGGCCAATTGTGTTCCCGGTCTATGTTCGACAGTAAACTTAAAGTCCTGCAACGCTAGAAACCATCTAGTTACACGAGCATTCTTGCCTCTATTTACATACATCCATTTTAAAGGGGCATGGTCTGTCACTAGTCTGAATTGTCTACCCAAGAGGTAATATCTCAAGGTATCTAGTGCCCACTTAATGGCCAAAGCCTCCTTTTCCACAATGGCATACCTTTTTTTATGCTCATTGAGTTTCCTACTCAAATAAATGATAGGGTGTTCGTCCCCATCTCTGGTTTGGGACAGCACAGCACCTATCCCTACCTCTGAGGCATCTGTCTGTACCACAAATTCTTTTGAAAAATCTGGTGTTATCAACACCGGTTGTGAACACAAAGCCACTTTTAACGCTTGGAACGCCTTTTCTGCATCAGGGTTCCATTTCACCACATTTGACTGCTTCCCTTTGGTAAGGTCTGACAACGGCACCGCTGTGGTCGCAAAATTAGGAATAAACCGTCTATAGTACCCAGTAATTCCCAAAAAAGCCCTTACCTGTTTTTTATTCACTGGACGAGGCCAGTTTTGAATAGCATCAACTTTATTCAATTGGGGCCTAATCAGACCTCTGCCTATGGTGAAGCCCAAGTATTTGACCTCCTCCATTGCGAGGCAGCACTTCTTTGGGTTAGCAGTTAACCCTGCCTCTCTGATTGAGTCCAGTACTGCTTGTACTTTAACCAAATGTGACCCCCAGTCTGTACTGTGAATTACCACATCATCCAAATAGGCAGCTGCATATTTTCTATGGGGCCTCAAAATTTTATCCATCGCCCGTTGAAAGGTTGCTGGAGCCCCATGCAACCCAAAGGGTAACATCTTATACTGGTACAGCCCCTCCGGAACCGAAAAGGCTGTTTTTTCTTTGGCGCTATCAGATAAAGGTATTTGCCAGTAACCTTTGGTCAGGTCCAATGTGGTGAGAAACCTGGCTGTTCCCAGCCTTTCTACAAGCTCATCCACACGGGGCATGGGGTATGCGTCAAACTTGGACACCTCATTTAACTTACGAAAGTCATTACAGAAGCGTATGCTACCGTCGGGCTTCGGGATGAGCACTATGGGACTGGACCACTCACTGTTAGACTCCTCTATGACTCCAAGTTCTAACATGGTTTTAACTTCCTTAGAAATAGCTTCTCGCTGAGCTTCAGGAATCCTATATGGCTTTAAATGAACCCTGACCCCTGGTTCTGTGACAATGTCATGTTTTATTATGGTCGTTCGGCCAGGCAGCTCTGAAAATACCTCCCTATTTTGGATGAGAAATTCTTTAACCTGATTGTTCTGATCAGCTGATAATGTCTCTGACACCTTCACTGCGGGAAGCAACCGGGGTGAAGACACCGAAGGGCAAGGCTCCGCTGACAGAGACAACCTATCTTTCCAGGGTTTGATTAAGTTAACATGGTAGATCTGTTCGGGTTTTCTCTTTCCCGGCTGGTATACTTTGTAATTAACCTCATTCACTTTTTCCCTAATCTCAAATGGACCCTGCCATTTAGCTAGGAATTTGCTTTCCACAGTGGGTACCAAAACAAGAACTCTATCTCCAGGAGCAAATTCCCGTATCTTGGCACTCCGGTTATAGACCCTCTGTTGAGCACTTTGGGCCTGTTCCATGTGCTCTCTGACAACAGGTACCACGGCTGCAATCCTATCCTGCATTTGTGTTACATGCTCAATAACGCTTCTATAAGGAGTGGGCTTGTCCTTCCCACGTCTCTTTGGCAACATCCAACAGCCCTCTGGGGTGTCTACCATACAACAAATCAAATGGAGAAAACCCCGTAGAGGACTGAGGAACTTCTCTGATGGCCATTAACAAGTAGGGCAACAAACAATCCCAGTTTTTCCCATCTCTCTCAACAACCTTTTTTAACATACTTTTTAATGTTTTATTAAACCTTTCCACCAACCCGTCAGTTTGGGGATGGTAGATGGACGTCCTGAGGTGAGTGACCTTAAATAACTTGCACAATTCTTTCATGATCCTTGACATAAATGGAGTACCTTGGTCAGTCAAAATTTCTTTTGGTATTCCCACTCTACTAAATACCTGCACCAGCTCCCTAGCTATCGCCTTGGTTGTGATAGTGCGTAAAGGGACAGCCTCAGGATATCGAGTGGCATAGTCCATAATTACCAGGATATACTGATGGCCCCGAGCAGACTTTAACAAGGGCCCCACGAGATCCATGGCTATTCTGTCAAACGGGACCTCTATAATAGGCATGGGAACTAGTGGGCTCCTGAAATGGGGTCTAGGGGCATGATACTGGCATTCAGGACAGGAAGAACAATATTCAGACACTTCTTTATAAACCCCTGGCCAAAAGAACCTTTGTAAAACTTTCAGTGGTTTTTTCTGCCCCTAAATGTCCTGCGGTAACGTGACTATGAGCTAAATCTAGTACCGTTCTCCGATAAGGCTGGGGAACTACCAGCTGTTCCACCACATCCTCACCCCTTTTGACAATGTGGTACAAGAGCTCATTACAGATGGCCATGTGGGGATACGTAACCCTGTCACCTGGTACCACAGGTTCCCCATTAACAATCTTAACATTCTCTCTAGCCTTTATTAAGGTAGGATCCTTTAACTGTTCAGACGCAAACAGATCCTTCTTTACCTCCAGGTCAGGCACGCTTTCAGTTCTAACTACTATGTCTCTGTTCCCGGCAAGAGGGTCCTCACTGGACTCCCCATCTGTCACTTCCCCAGCCAAACTAGCAAAAGGCAAAGGGCCAGAAAGTTCCGAAGACCCACGTACATCCATAAAATCACCGGTATTATCAACTGGCTTTTTACTTCTCACATCTGTTGATAACCGTGATTCCCACAGTTTCCAAAAATGAGGAAAATCCCTCCCTATTATGGCCTCATGCACCAAGGTAGGGACCAGTCCCACTTTAACCATTGCTGACCCACAACAAGTTTCTATATTCACCTCAGCAGTGGCATAATATTGGGTATCCCCATGTATGCAAGTTACCCCAATAGGTATTTGCTGGACCTTTAAGGGGTTCACTAACCCAGCTTTCACGAGGGTAACTAAACTTCCTGAATCTAGCAAGGCCTCTACCCGGTTACCTTCTAAGAACACATCACACATTTGTTTTTCCAGCTCAGGTGAAGGTACCACAGTACAGGCTAACCTAGCAAAGAAAGACATTCTGCGACATTCAAAGGCAGCATCACATTGCATGGGTTCTTGCGTGACTGGGCAATTGGCAATAACATGACCTGGCATACCACACCTAAAACATTTAACCACACGATTATCAACCCATTTGGGCAGCATAGACCGTTCTAGCCCCATTGGCCTGTTTCCAGGGCCAGTGTTTACAGTCTCTCCAGCCTTGCGTTCTCTTAACCGCCCAGCAACGTTTTCCCACGGAACAGTCTTACCAGTCTTTACTGAAGGGCGCTGTCGAGGATCTATGGGTTGCTGGGTGGTCATCAGTAGTTCCTCTGCTGCCAAATACCTCTCTACCATGTCCACTAATTGGTCAGCAGTACACGGGTTTCCATGGCTCACCCACTTGCGCAGGACCATGGGCAAAGATCTCAAGTAGCGGTCCATGACGACTCTTTCCACCATCTGGGGACCAGTTAATGTCTCTGGCTGCAGCCATTTTTTTGTTAGCTGAATAAGGTCGTGCATCTGGGAGCGCGGAGGCTTCTCCATGGCGTACAGCCAACGGTGCACCCGTTGTGCTCGTACTGACAGCGTGACTCCCAGGCGGGTCAGGATCTCAGTCTTTAGTTTATCATAGTCCCGAGCCTCAGCAGGGCTTAAATCAAAGTAAGCTTTTTGGGGCTCACCTGACAGGAAAGGTGCCAGCAGACTAGCCCACTGTGCTTTCGGCCAGTTCTCACGCTCGGCAGTCCTTTCAAACGTGGTCAGATAGGCCTCCACATCATCAGCCTCTGTCATTTTCTGCAGGAAGTGACTGGCTCGTATAGAACTAGAGCTGGTTGGAGCACTGACGGCCACATCTCCAACCCGAGCTGCAAGTCTCTGCACCACTTCTGCTAAGGCCTCTCTATCCTGACGATGTTGCCTGTAAAGTTCATCAACAACTGCCTGCTGTTGTCTCTTATTTTCCTCCATTGCCACCTGCTGCTGTCTGTTGGCCTCCTGCTGTAGTCTCCAATTTTCCTCCATTGCCACCTGCTGCTGTCGGTTGGCCTCCTGCTGAGCCGCTGTAGCTTGCAGCAAGGCTTTAAGCAGATCCTCCATGTCAACAGATTTTTCAGGCGGCTTTGCAGCTGCTTTCACCCAGGACATATATCAAACCCTCAGGGGTGAGTCTCAGTAACTTCACACTGGGCTGTATCTGCACAAACCACCGTTTTCTGCAGGCCTCACAAAGCTGCAGCTTTCACTTATGCGCAGAACGGCCTGCTCGCATTCTCCACCAAGTTGTAACACTGTAGGGGTGCAAGGTGCCTTTTCCTGGGGAATATGGCAGCACGCAGCAGCTGAGGAACAACACAAGTCCAGTTTCTGGTACAACTGACCCCGGCCAGTTTTATTGAAACAGAAAATAAAACAAACCCCAAAATAAAAATACCTTGCCTGTCCGGCACTAACTAAACATAAGATGTTCCTAACTGTCACTAAACAAAACACAGAGTTCTTCAGTACATACTGTATAGCTTACTTGCATCAGAAAGCGTGTCTCTCACACACAGATCCTGCAGCCTTCCCAGGCAGTCTGCCCATACTAATCAGGTTAGAAGCACTATATCACTCTTACACAGCTGAAACCCTGATTAGCCCTCTGTGAGGCCAAAGACCCGAACTGGGCCCAATGTCTAGAACTCGCCTTATCTCTCTCTCAGAGCCTTTACCCAGCTTTTACAGCAAACTGAAAAGGTTCAGACAAAACAAAAAGCATTTTTCCTAGAAGTTAACATTTTCTAAAACATGTAAGACAAGAACCTGGGACAAATATACCTGCCCTCAAACACTATCCCAGTGTTCTTGTCACAATATACATACATACATACATACACATATATATATATATATATATATATATATATATATATATACACACACATACTAGGGTCTCAGTCCCTGCTGATAAGGTACCTGTCCATGCTGCTACAGCGCTATAAACCCATGCCGACACAATCATAGGTCTGAGTAGTGAACCAGAATGTGCACGCTATCTGCAGGATCCCTGAGGATAGCTGTTTAGTCAGCGCTACCTTTTGGGCAAACTTGACACCCTAGGGGAAGATTCCCATCGTATCCTGGCCCTAGTAGGGAAAGGATACTCCCTGAAAATTCTTTGTGGGAAACTGCAGTCTCTTGTCTGGAGATTCCCGATCTTTTTCATCATGAGAGGAGGGAAATTTACCTCAGCTTTCTTCCCCTTAAACATGTGTACCCTTGTGTTAGGGACAGATGAGTCATCAGTAATATGCAAAACATTTTTTATTACAATAATCATATATTGAATACTTTCCTGCCATTTTGGCTGTAACTTTGCATTATCGTAGTCGACACTGGAGTCAGACTACGTGTCGATATCAGTGTCTATTATTTTGGATATTGAGCATTGAGAGACTCTGATGGTCTCTGCGACATAGGGACAGACATGGGTAGATTCCCTGTCTGTTCCCTAATCTTTTGTGCAATAAATTTACCTTAGAACCTAATTACACATATCCAAACAGGTGTCGGCGTTGTCGACGGAGACACCCCTCACACACACATTTGCTCCATCTCCTCCTTAAGGGAGCCTTTTACCTCAGACATGTCGACACACACGTACCGACACACCACACATTCAGGGAATGCTTATCTGAAGACAATTCCCCCACAAGGCCCTTTGGAGAGACAGAGAGAGAGTATGCCAGCACACACCCCATCGCTATTAACCCAGGAATAACACAGTAACTTAATGTTAACCCAGTAGCTGCTGTTTATATTGATTTTTGCACCTAATTATGTGCCCCCCCCCCCCCCTCTCTTTTTACCCTCTTCTACCGTGAATCTGCAGGGGAGAGGCTGGGCAGCTTCCTCTCAGCGGTGCTGTGGAGAAAAAACCATGGCGCTGGTGAGTGCTGAGGAAGAAGCCCCGCCCCCTCGACGGCGGGCTTTTGTCCCGCATAAATATACATTTTCGCGGCGGGGGCTCATACATATATAGTGCCCAACTGTATATATGTTCACTTTTGCCAAAAAGAGGTCCAAATGCTGCCCAGGGCGCCCCACCCCCCCCCTGCGCCCTGCACCCTTACAGTGACCGGAGTATGTGAGGTGTGTGGGAGCAATGGCGCACAGCTGCAGTGCTGTACGTTACCTCAGTGAAGACCGGAGTCTTCTACCGCCGATTTCGAAGTCATCTTGCTTCTCATGCTCACCCGGCTTCTGTCTTCCGGCTCTGCGAGGGGGACGGCGGAGCGGCTCTGGGATCGGACGACGAGGGTGAGATCCTGTGTACGATCCCTCTGGAGCTAATGGTGTCCAGTAGCCTAAGAAGCAGGACCTATCTTCAGAGAGTAGGGCTGCTTCTCTCCCCTCTGTCCCACGATGCAGGGAGTCTGTTGCCAGCAGAGCTCCCTGAAAATAAAAAACCTAACAAAATACTTTCTCACAGCAAGCTCAGGAGAGCTCACTGAAAAGCACCCAGCTCGTCCGGGCACAGATTCAAACTGAGGTCTGGAGGAGGGACATAGAGGGAGGAGCCAGAGCACACCAGAATCTAAATTCTTTCTTAAAGTGCCCATGTCTCCTGCAGAGCCCGTCTATTCCCCATGGTCCTTACGGAGTCCCCAGCATCCACTAGGACGTTATAGAAAAAGATACACATTGATTAATATTTCAACTGTAATTGTTTTGGAGTACAACGGGACAGACTATCTGTGAGCGAGTAGATTTAAGGATCTTGACTCTGGGAATTTGGAAATCATCAGAAACCTTTATTAACGTTACCTGCGAGAGTAGTAGCTGTAATCGTAATGCCAAGAAGTATGTCACAGTAACAGTACATCTCATTAATAAGACAACAGTAAATGAAAAGACATGTACTATGCCTAGCAGCAATGTGCAAGCCGTAGCAGTAATGCAAATTAATACGTTACCAGCAATAGTAAATCTTAATATATCATCTCAACAATAATGCCTACGAATTAGATGCCAGCAATAACAACGACCAACATATCTTCAAGGAGCAGTGCAAAGAAAAACACATACTCTAGTATTAGCGCCTAGTAATGGAACAGCAAAAATTTGTAGTAATATTAGTGCCCAGAACAATGTCAGAAATATTAATAATAAGAATTTACTCACCGGTAATTCTATTTCTCGTAGTCCGTAGTGGATGCTGGGTACTCCGTAAGGACCATGGGGTATAGACGGGCTCCGCAGGAGACTGGGCACTCTTAAAAGAAAGATTAGGCACTATATCTGGTGTGCACTGGCTCCTCCCTCTATGCCCCTCCTCCAGACCTCAGTTAGGGAAACTGTGCCCGGAAGAGCTGACATTACTAGGAAAGGATTTGGAATCCAGGGTAAGACTCATACCAGCCACACCAATCACACTGTACAACTCGTGATAACTATACCCAGTTAACAGTATGAACAATAACTGAGCCTCTCTCAAAAGATGGCTCATACAATAACCCTTTAGTTAAGCAATAACTATATACATGTATTGCAGAGAGTCTGCACTTGGGACGGGCTCCCAGCATCCACTACGGACTACGAGAAATAGAATTACCAGTGAGTAAATTCTTATTTTCTCTGACGTCCTAGTGGATGCTGGGTACTCCGTAAGGACCATGGGGATTATACCAAAGCTCCCAAACGGGCAGGAGAGTGCGGATGACTCTGCAGCACCGAATGAGCAAACTCAAGGTCCTCCTCAGCCAGGGTATCAAACTTGTAGAATTTTGCAAAAGTGTTTGAACCCGACCAAGTAGCAGCTCAGCAAAGTTGTAAAGCCGAGACCCCTCGGGCAGCCGCCCAAGAAGAGCCCACCTTCCTCGTGGAATGGGCTTTTACTGATTTAGGATGCGGCAGTCCAGCCGCAGAATGTGCAAGCTGAATGGTGCTACAGATCCAGCGAGCAATAGTCTGCTTTGAAGCTGGAGCACCCAGCTTGTTGGGTGCATGCAGGATAAATAGCGAGTCAGTTTTTCTGACTCTAGTCGTCCTGGAAACAAAGTTTCAGGGCCCGGACTACGTCCAGCAACTTGGAATCCTCCAAGTCCCTAGTAGCCGCAGGCACCACAATAGGTTGGTTCAAATGAAACGATGATACCACCTTAGGGAGAAATTGGGGACGAGTCCTCCATTCTGCCCTTTCCATATGGAAGATCAGATATGGGCTTTTACATGACAAAGCCGCCAATTCTGACACACGCCTAGTCCAAGCTTAGGCCAAAAGCATGACCACTTTCCACGTGAGATATTTTAGCTCCACGGTCTTAAGTGGCTCAAACCAGTGGGATTTTAGGAATCCAACACACGTTAAGATCCCAATGTGCCACTGGAGGCACAAAAGGGGCTGAATATGCAGCACCCCTGTAACAACGTCCGAACTTCAGGCAGTGAAGCCAGTTCTTTTTGAGAGAAAAAGGGATAGGGCCGAAATATTGGCCTTTATGGATCCTAATTTTAGGCCCATAGTCACTCCTGACTGTAGGAAGTGCAGGAATCGACCCCCCTGGAATTCCTCTGTAGGGCCTTCCCGGCCACACACCAAGCAACCTATTTTCGCCATATACAGTGAAAAAGTCTTGCTGTCACGTCTTTCCTAGCCTTTATCAGCGTAGGAATAACTGCATCCGGAATGCCCATTTCCGCTAGGATCCGGCGTTCAACCGCCATGCCGTCCAACGCAGCCGCAGTAAGTCTTGGATCAGACAGGGTCCCTGTTGCAACATGTCCTGACTGAGAGGCAGAGGCCATGGGTCCTCTGAGAGCATTTCTTGCAGTTCCGGGTACCGAGTCCTTCTTGGCCAATCCGGAGCAAAGAATATTGTTCACACTCCTCCGTTTATTACAATTCTCAGCCCTTGGGTCTGAGAGGAAGAGGAGGGAATATATAGACCGACTGGAACACCCACGGTGTTACTAGTGCGACCACAGCTATCGCCTGAGAGTCCCTTGACCCAGCGTAAAACCTTTTTTATCTTTTTATTGAGGTGGGACGCCATGTAGTCCACCTGAGGCAGTTTCCATCAATTTGCAAAACTGCGTGAAGACTTCCTGATGAAGTCACCACTTTCCCGGGTGGAGGTCGTGTCCACTCCCGGAATGAACACTGCTGACAGTGCGCTTACTTGATTCTCCGCTTAGCGAAGAATTCTGGTGGCTTCTACCCTCGCCACCCTGCTCCTTGTGCCGCCCTGGCGGTTTATATGAGCCCCTGCAGTCTGACTGAATCAGAACTGGTTGGTCGCGAAGCATGAACTCCGCTTGACTTATGGCGTTGTATATGGCCCTTAGTTCCAGGATATTGATGTGAAGGCAAGTCTGTTGGCTTGACCACAAACCTTGGAATTTTCTTCCCTGTGTAACTGCCCCCCACCCTCGGAGGCTTGCATCCGTGGTCACCAGGACCCAGTCCTGAATGCCGAATCTGCGGCCCTCGAGAAGGTGAGCACTCCGCAGCCACCACAGGAGAGACACCCTGGCCCTGGGGGATAGGGTGATTAACCGATGCATCTGAAGATGTGATCCGGACCACTTGTCCAGTAAGTTCCATTGTCCTTGCATGGAACCAGCCGAAGGGGATGGCCTCGTATGATGCCATCATCCTTCCCAGGACTCGAGTGCAGTGATGCACTGACACCTGTTTTGGTTTTCAATGGATTCCTGACCAGTGTCCTGAGCTCTCTCTATCGGGAGATAAACCCTCTTCTGGTCTGTGTCTAGGATCATGCCTAGGCGAGGCAGATGAGCTGTAGGAACCAACTGCGACTTTGGAATATATAGAATCCAGTCGTGTTGCCGTTTCACTTCCAGAGAAGGCGATACGCTGTCCAGCAACTGCTCTCTTGATCTCGCTTTTATGAGGAGATCATCCAAGTATGTGATTATAGTGACACCTTGCTTCCGCAGGAGCACCATCATATCCGCCATTACCCTGGTGAAATTGGTAATGACAATCCCGTACCGCAATTCTGAGATACGCCTGATGAGGTGGATAAATGGGGACACGAAGGTATGCATCCCTTATGTCCCGATTCATTTCAGGCATGCAATGACCGCTCTTAGCGATTCCATCTTGAACCTGAACCTTTTCAGGTATATGTTCAGGGATTTTAATTCAATATGGGTCTAACCGAACCGTCTGGTTTCGGGATTATAACATGGTCGAATAATAACACCCTCTTGTTGAAGGAGGGGACCCTTGACCACCACCTGTTGAAGATACAATTTACGAATTGCAGTTAACACTGGCTCCCTCTCTTGGGGGGAAGCCCGCCGGGTCCTCGGTGAGGGGGCATCTTCTCACAGTCCAGCCTGTATCCCTGCGACACAATTTCTATTGCCCAGGGATCTAACAGGGAGTGAACCCACTTGTGGCTGAACTTACGAAGGCGTGTCCCCACCGGGCCTAGCTCCGCCTGTGGAGCCCCAGCGACATGCGGTGGATTTTTGTAGAGGCCGGGGAGGACTTCTGTTCCTGGGGACTAGCTGTGTTGTACAGCTTCTTTCCTCTGCCCCCGGCTCTGACAAGAAAGGACGCACCTCAGACTTTCTTGTTTCTTTATTCGAAAAGCTGCATTTAATAATGTCGTGCTTTCCTAGGCTGTGCAGGAATATAAGGCAAAATATCAGAATTACCAGCTATAACTGTGGAGACCAGGCCCGAGAACCTTTCTCCACACAATCCTCAGCATTCCATATGCCTCTTAAGTTGGCATCATCTGTCCAATGTATATTCTACAGGACACGTCAAGCAGAAATCGACATAGCTTTTGTCTCTAGGACCCAGTATACTCATGTCCCTTTGGGCATGCTTTATAATTATACATCTATCACTTAAGACAGCATCTTAAAATATTTATATGCATACTAGGGTCTCAATCTCTGCTGATAAGGTACCTGTCCACGCTGCCACAGCGCTATAAACCCATGCCGACACAATCGCCGGTCTGGGTAGTATACTAGAATGTGCACGCTATCTGCAGGATCCCTGAGAATAGCTAGTGCACACAGGACACCTAAGGGGAAGATTCTCAACACATCCTGACCCTAGTGGGGAAAGGATACAGCCTGAGAATTCTCTTGTGGGAAGCTGCCGTCTCTTGTCTGGAGATTCCCGCTCTTTTTCCTCATGAGAGGAGGGAAATTTACATCAGCATTCTTCCCCTTAACATGTGTACTCTCGTGTCAGGGACAGATGAGTCATCAGTGATATGCAAATCATCTTTTATTCCAATAATCATATATTTAATATCTTTTAGCCCTCTTGGGCTGTAACTTTGCATTATCGTAGTCGACAGTGGAGTTAAACTCTGTGTCGATACTTTGTTATTTTGGATAGTGAACATAGAGAGACTCTGAAGGACTCTGTGACATAGGGACAGACCAGGGTAGATTTCCTTTCTGTTCCCTAACCTTTTGTGCAATAATTTTACCTCAGCACTTACACATATCCAAACAGGTGTCGGCGTTGTTGACGGAGACACCCTCCCACACACTTATCCGCTCTATCACCTCCTTAGAGGAGCCTTTTACCTCAGACATGTCGACACACGCGTACCGACACACCACACACACAGGGGATGCTCTATTTGAAGACAGTTCCCCCACCAGGCCCTTTGGAGAGACAGAGAGAGAGTATGCCAGCACACACCACAGCGCTATATAATACAGGGATGTACACTATACTGAGTGATTTTTCCCCTATAGCAGCTTATATACACAGTTTTGCGCCTAAATTTATGTGCCCCCCCTCTCTTTTTTACCCTTTGTGTACCAGGATACTGCAGGGGAGAGCCTGGGGAGCTTCCTTCCAGCTGAGCTGTGAAGAGAAAATGGCGCCGGTGTGCTGAGGAAGAAGGCCCGGCCCCCTCAGCAGCGGGCTTCTGTCCTTTTATGTACTTTAATGGCAGGGGTTAATGCACATATACAGTTTATCAGACTGTATTATGTGCTTTTCGCCAAGTAAGGTAATCTAATTGCTGCCCAGGGCGCCCCCCCCCCCCCAGCACCCATCAGTGACCGGAGTGTGTGGTGTGCTAAGGGAGCAATGGCGCACAGCTGCAGTGCTGTGCGCTACCTTAATGAAGACCGGAGTCTTCAGCCGCCGATTTTCAACTTCTCTTCGTTCTTCTGGCTCTGCAAGGGGGACGGCGGCGCGGCTCCGGGACCGGACGACCGAGGACTGGGCCTGTGTTCGATCCCTCTGGAGCTAATGGTGTCCAGTAGCCTTCGAAGCCCAAGCTAGCTGCAAGCAGGTAGGTTCGCTTCTCTCCCCTCAGTCCCACGTAGCAGTGAGTCTGTTGCCAGCCTAACAAATACTTTCTTTCTAGGAAGCTCAGGAGAGCCCCTAGGGTGCATCCAGCTCTGGCCGGGCACAGATACTAACTGAGGTCTGGAGGAGGGGCATAGAGGGAGGAGCCAGTGCACACCAGATATAGTACCTAATCTTTCTTTTAAGAGTGCCCAGTCTCCTGCGGAGCCAGTCTATACCCCATGGTCCTTACGGAGTACCCAGCATCCACTAGGACGTCAGAGAAAATACCCTGTTATTCCTTAGGCACTTGCCTTAGCAGGCCCAAACGGCCACTGGCTAATAGCTAGTGATGGGATGCAATCAAAATCCCAGCAGTAAGGATCCCAACAGTCAGAAGACAGACAGCGGAATCGGTTAGAACAACAACAGATCCAGTCAGTAAGTATTGGAGGGTTAGGGTTAGGCTGTGGGAAGGAGAGGTTAAGAATAGGATGCGGGAGGGGTGGGTTAGGGTGAAAATACTCATCAGTATCAGTCAGGATTTGGCCTGCAGGATTCCGATCTCAGTCTTCTGACTGTTGGAATTCTAACTGCAGGGATTTCTTACCCAACCCATAGCAAAACCATTAATAAATTAATTCCAATGGATGTGAGACTATTTGCCAACAGCCAAGCATTATCACCAAATTACTCCCTACCACCTTGCTAGAAAACAGGGTGTCTGCGTATGAACACAAGGAGCATCTCCATAAAGCTGGTCAAGGGAAAAAAATTAAAATAAAAAAAATTATGTTATTTAGAAAAAAACAGACACATATCACAGGCTGCAGTCAGCACCAGGGAGACGCTGCTTGGGCACAGGTGGTCAACAGCATTACAACCCACATATTAAAAAGCCAAAGCAGTACTAGGAGTGTATTATACATTTATTTTAAAATCTATACTTTGTATTCATATAAACAATAAAAAGAACTATTAGCATTAAGTAGACATAATAATTAACCTATGTTAAAAGCCATAAATGAAAATACCTTTCAGACTGCTAAAAACAAAATCTAATCATTCACCACGTGTGTGTTCAAGCAGCTCATTACAAATGAAGTAAACATTTTCTAAAAAGCATGGCTTAAGTCATAATCATATAAAAATAAGAATTTACTTACCGATAATTCTATTTCTCGGAGTCCGTAGTGGATGCTGGGGTTCCTGAAAGGACCATGGGGGATAGCGGCTCCGCAGGAGACAGGGCACAAAAGTAAAGCTTTTACAGGTCAGGTGGTGTGTACTGGCTCCTCCCCCTATGACCCTCCTCCAGACTCCAGTTAGGTACTGTGCCCGGACGAGCGTACACAATAAGGGAGGATTTTGAATCCCGGGTAAGACTCATACCAGCCACACCAATCACACCGTACAACTTGTGATCTAAACCCAGTTAACAGTATGATAACAGAGGAGCCTCTGAAAGATGGCTTCCTAAACAATAACCCGAATTAGTTAACAATAACTATGTACAAGTATTGCAGATAATCCGCACTTGGGATGGGCGCCCAGCATCCACTACGGACTCCGAGAAATAGAATTATCGGTAAGTAAATTCTTATTTTCTCTATCGTCCTAAGTGGATGCTGGGGTTCCTGAAAGGACCATGGGGATTATACCAAAGCTCCCAAACGGGCGGGAGAGTGCGGATGACTCTGCAGCACCGAATGAGAGAACTCCAGGTCCTCCTTTGCCAGGGTATCAAATTTGTAAAAATTTACAAACGTGTTCTCCCCTGACCACGTAGCTGCTCGGCAGAGTTGTAATGCCGAGACCCCTCGGGCAGCCGCCCAAGATGAGCCCACCTTCCTTGCGGAATGGGCCTTAACAGATTTAGGCTGTGGCAGGCCTGCCACAGAATGTACAAGTTGAATTTTGTTACAAAACCAACGAGCAATCGACTGCTTAGAAGCAGGTGCACCCAACTTGTTGGGTGCATACAGTATAAACAGCGAGTCAGATTTTCTGACTCCAGCCGTCCTTTAAATGTATATTTTTAAGGCTCTGACAACGTCCAACAACTTGGAGTCCTTCAAGTCGTCTGTAGCCGCAGGCACTACAATAGGCTGGTTCAGGTGAAACGCTGATACCACCTTAGGGAGAAAATGCGGACGCGTCCGCAGCTCTGCCCTATGTCGAATGGAAAATTAAATAAGGGCTTTTATAAGACAAAGCCGCCAGTTCAGATACTCTCCCGGCCGAAGCCAGGGCCAGTAACATAGTCACTTTCCATGTGAGATATTTCAAATCCACATTCTTTAGTGGTTCAAACCAATTGGATTTGAGGAAATCTAAAACTACATTTAGATCCCACGGTGCCACCTTAGGCACCACAGGAGGCTGTATATGCAGTACTCCTTTGATAAAAATCTGGACCTCAGGGACTGAGGCCAATTCTTTGTGGAAGAATATTGATAGGGCCGAAATTTGAACCTTAATAGATCCCAATTTGAGACCCATAGACAATCCTGATTGCAGGAAATGTAGGAAAACGACCCAGTTGAAATTCCTCCATCGGAGCACTCCGCTGCTCGCACCACGCAACATATCTTCGCCAAATACGGCGATAATGCTTCGCGGTGACTTCCTTCCTTGCCTTTATCAAGGTAGGAATGACTTCTTCTGGAATGCCTTTTCCTTTTAGGATCTGGCATTCAACGCCATGCCGTCAAACGCAGCCGCGGTAAGTCTTGAAAAAGACAAGGACCCTGCTGAAGCAGGTCCCTTCTCAGAAGTAGAGGCCACGGATCGTCCGTGACCATCTCTTGAAGTTCCGGGTACCAAGTCCTTCTTGGCCAATCCGGAGCCACTAGTCTTACTCCTCTTTGCCGTATAATCCTCAATACCTTTGGTATGAGAGGCAGAGGAGGAAACACATATACCGACTGGTACACCCAAGGTGTTACCAGCGCGTCCACAGCTATTGCCTGCGGATCTCTTGACCTGGCGCAATACCTGTCCAGTGTTTTGTTGAGGCGAGACGCCATCATGTCCACCATTGGTTTTACCCAACGGTTTAATAGCATGTGGAAAACTTCTGGATGAAGTCCCCACTCTCCCGGGTGAAGGTCGTGTCTGCTGAGGAAGTCTGCTTCCCAGTTGTCCACGCCCGGGATGAATACTGCTGACAGTGCTATCACGTGATTCTCCGCCCAGCGAAGGATCCTGGCAGCTTCTGCCATTGCCCTCCTGCTTCTTGTGCCGCCCTGTCTGTTTACATGGGCGACTGCCGTGATGTTGTCCGACTGGATCAACACCGGTCTTCCTTGAAGCAGAGGTTCCGCCTGGCTTAGAGCATTGTAGATTGCTCTTAGTTCCAGAATGCTTATGTGAAGAGACTTTTTCAGGCTCGACCACACTCCCTGGAAATTTCTTCCCTGTGTGACTGCTCCCCAGCCTCTCAGGCTGGCATCCGTGGTCACCAGGATCCAATCCTGTATGCCGAATCTGCGGCCCTCCAATAGATGAGCCTCCTGCAACCACCACAGAAGGGATACCCTTGTCCTCGGCGACAGGGTTATCCGCAGGTGCATCTGAAGATGCGACCCTGACCATTTGTCCAACAGATCCCTTTGCATGGAATCTGCCGAAAGGGATTGCTTCGTAAGAAGCTACCATTTTTTCCCAGGACTCTTGTGCATTGATGTACAGACACCTTTCCTGGTTTTAGGAGGTTCCTGACCAGGTCAGATAACTCCTTGGCTTTTTCTTCGGGAAGAAAAACCTTTTTCTGAACTGTGTCCAGAATCATCCCCAGGAACAGCAGACGAGTTGTCGGCATTAATTGGGATTTTGGAATATTCAGAATCCATCCGTGCTGCTTTAGCACCTCTTGAGATAGTGCTAAACCCATCTCTAGCTGTTCTCTGGACCTTGCCCTTATTAGGAGATCGTCCAAGTATGGGATAATTAATACGCCTTTTCTTCGAAGAAGAAATATTATCTCGGCCATTACCTTTGTAAAGACCCGAGGTGCCGTGGACAAACCAAACGGCAGCGTCTGAAACTGATAGTGACAGTTTTGTACAACGAACCTGAGGTACCCCTGGTGTGAGGGGTAATTGGAACGTGGAGATACGCATCCTTGATGTCCAAGGATACCATAAAGTCCCCTTCTTCCAGGTTCGCTATCACTGCTCTGAGTGACTCCATCTTGAACTTGAACTTCTTTATGTATAGGTTCAAGGACTTCAGATTTAGAATAGGCCTTACCGAGCCATCCGGCTTCGGTACCACAAATAGAGTGGAATAATACCCCTTCCCTTGTTGTAGAAGAGGTACCTTGACTATCACCTGCTGAGAATACAGCTTGTGAATGGCTTCCAAAACCGTCTCCCTTTCTGAGGGGGACGTTGGTAAAGCAGACTTCAGGAAACGGCGAGGTGGCTCTGTCTCTAATTTCAACCTGTACCCCTGAGATATTATCTGCAGGATCCAGGGATTTACCTGCGAGTGAGCCCACTGCGCGCTGTAATTTTTGAGACGACCGCCTACCGCCCCCGAGTCCGCTTGCGAAGCCCCAGCGTCATGCTGAGGCTTTTGTAGAAGCCGGGGAGGGCTTCTGTTCCTGGGAAGGAGCTGCCTGTTGCTGTCTCTTCCCTCGTCCTCTGCCTCGTGGCAGATATGAATAGCCCTTTGCTCTCTTATTTTTAAAGGAACGAAAGGGCTGCGGTTGAAAGGTCGGTGCCTTTTTCTGTTGGGGAGTGACTTGAGGTAGAAAGGTGGATTTCCCGGCCGTAGCCGTGGCCACCAAATCCGATAGACCGACCTCAAATAACTCCTCTACGCATCGCCTGTCCACTGTCGTGTCCATAAAGCTCTTCTGGCCGAAATGGACATAGCACTTACCCGTGATGCCAGTGTGCAGATATCTCTCTGTGCATCACGCATATAAAGAAATGCATTCTTTATTTGTTCTAACGACAGTAAAATATTGTCCCTGTCCAGGGTATCAATATTTTTGATCAGGGACTCTGACCAAACTACCCCAGCACTGCACATCCAGGCAGTCGCAATAGCTGGTCGTAGTATAACACCTGCATGTGTGTATATACCTTTTTGGATATTTTCCATCCTCCTATCTGATGGATCTTTAAGTGCGTCCGTCTCAGGAGAGGGTAACGCCACTTGTTTTGATAAGCGTGTTAGCGCTTTGTCCACCCTAGGAGGTGTTTCCCAGCGCTCCCTAACCTCTGGCGGGAAAGGGTATAAAGCCAATAACTTCTTTGAAATTAGCAGTTTTTTATCGGGGCACCCCACGCTTCATCACACACGTCATTTAATTCTTCTGATTCGGTAAAAACTACTGGTAGTTTTTTCACACCCCACATAATACCCTGTTTAGTGGTACCTGTAGTATCAGCTAAATGTAACATCTCCTTTATTGCCAAAATCATATAACGTGTGGCCCTACTGGAAAATACGGTTGATTCGTCACCTTCACCACCGGAATCAGTGCCTGTGTCTGGGTCTGTGTCGACCGACTGAGGCAAGGGACGTTTTACAGCCCCTGACGGTGTTTGAGGCGCCTGGACAGACACTAATTGAGTGTCCGGCCGCCTCATGTCGGCAAACGACTGCTTAAGCGAGTTGACGCTATCCCGTAATTTCACAAATAAAGGCATCCATTCTGGTGTCGACCCCCTAGGAGGTGACATCCTCATATTTGGCAATTGCTCCGCCTCCACACCAATAACGTCCTCATACATGTCGACACACACGTACCGACACACAGCAGACACACAGGGAATGCTCTATACGAAGACAGGACCCACTAGCCCTTTGGGGAGACAGAGGGAGAGTCTGCCAGCACACACCAAAAAGCGCTATATATGACAGGGATAGCCTTATGATTAAGTGCTCCCTTATAGCTGCTTATTAATATATTGCCATTTATTCTGCCCCCCCTCTCTGTTATACCCTGTTTCTGTAGTGCAGTGCAGGGGAGAGACCTGGGAGCCTTCCTGACCAGCGGAGCTGTGACAGAAAATGGCGCCGTGTGCTGAGGAGATAGGCCCCGCCCCTTTTTCGGCGGGCTCGTCTCCCGCTATTTAGTACATTTAGGCAGGGGTAAATATCTCCATATAGCCTCTGGGGCTATATGTGAGGTATTTTTAGCCTTTTTAAAGGTTTTCATTTGCCTCCCAGGGCGCCCCCCCCCAGCGCCCTGCACCCTCAGTGACTGCCGTGTGAAGTGTGCTGAGAGGAAAATGGCGCACAGCTGCAGTGCTGTGCGCTACCTTAAGAAGACTGCAGGAGTCTTCAGCCGCCGATTCTGGACCTCTTCTTGCTTCAGCATCTGTGAGGGGGCCGGCGGCGTGGCTCCGGTGACCATCCAGGCTGTACCTGTGATCGTCCCTCTGGAGCTTCATGTCCAGTAGCCAAGAAGCCAATCCATCCTGCACGCAGGTGAGTTCACTTCTTCTCCCCTCTGTCCCTCGTTGCAGTGATCCTGTTGCCAGCAGGAATCACTGTAAAATAAAAAACCTAAGCTAAACTCTCTAAGCAGCTCTTTATGAGAGCCACCTAGAATTGCACCCTTCTCGGCCGGGCACAAAATCTAACTGGAGTCTGGAGGAGGGTCATAGGGGGAGGAGCCAGTACACACCACCTGACCTGTAAAAGCTTTACTTTTGTGCCCTGTCTCCTGCGGAGCCGCTATCCCCCATGGTCCTTTCAGGAACCCCAGCATCCACTTAGGACGATAGAGAAATAAGATTTTACTTACCGATAAATCTATTTCTCGTAGTCCGTAGTGGATGCTGGGACTCCGTCAGGACCATGGGGATTAGCGGCTCCGCAGGAGACAGGGCACAAAAATAAAAGCTTTAGGACTAGGTGGTGTGCACTGGCTCCTCCCCCTATGACCCTCCTCCAAGCCTCAGTTAGGATACTGTGCCCGGACGAGCGTACACAATAAGGAAGGATTTTGAATCCCGGGTAAGACTCATACCAGCCACACCAATCACACCGTACAACTTGTGATCTGAACCCAGTTAACAGTATGACAAACGTAGGAGCCTCTGAACAGACGGCTCACAACAATAACAACCCGATTTTTTTGTAACAATAACTATGTACAAGTATTGCAGACAATCCGCACTTGGGATGGGCGCCCAGCATCCACTACGGACTACGAGAAATAGATTTATCGGTAAGTAAAATCTTATTTTCTCTGACGTCCTAGTGGATGCTGGGACTCCGTCAGGACCATGGGGATTATACCCAAGCTCCCAAACGGGCGGGAGAGTGCGGATGACTCTGCAGCACCGAATGAGAGAACTCCAGGTCCTCTTTAGCCAGGGTATCAAATTTGTAGAATTTTACAAACGTGTTCTCCCCCGACCACGTAGCTGCTCGGCAGAGTTGTAATGCCGAGACCCCTCGGGCAGCCGCCCAAGATGAGCCCACCTTCCTTGTGGAATGGGCCTTGATAGATTTAGGCTGTGGCAGGCCTGCCACAGAATGTGCAAGTTGAATTGTGCTACAAATCCAACGAGCAATCGTCTGCTTAGAAGCAGGAGCACCCAGCTTGTTGGGTGCATACAGTATAAACAGCGAGTCAGATTTTCTGACTCCAGCCGTCCTTGAAATATATATTTTCAATGCCCTGACAACGTCCAGCAACTTGGAATCCTCCAAATCGCTAGTAGCCGCAGGCACCACAATAGGCTGGTTCAGGTGAAACGCTGAAACCACCTTAGGCAGAAACTGAGGACGCGTCCGCAGTTCTGCCCTGTCCGAATGGAAAATCAGATATGGGCTTTTATACGATAAAGCCGCCAATTCTGACACTCTCCTGGCTGAAGCCAGGGCCAGTAGCATGGTTACTTTCCATGTAAGATATTTCAAATCCACCGATTTGAGTGGCTCAAACCAATGGGATTTGAGAAAATCCAAAACTACATTAAGATCCCACGGAGCCACTGGGGGCACAACCGGGGGCTGTATATGTAGTACTCCTTTTACAAAAGTCTGGACTTCAGGAACTGAAGCCAATTCTTTCTGGAAGAAAATCGACAGGGCCGAAATTTGAACCTTAATGGACCCTAATTTGAGGCCCATAGACAATCCTGTTTGCAGGAAATGTAGGAATCGACCCAGTTGAAATTCCTCCGTCGGGGCCTTCCTGGCCTCACACCACGCAACATATTTTCTCCAAATGCGGTGATAATGTTGTGCAGTCACCTCCTTCCTGGCTTTTACCAGGGTAGGGATGACCTCTTCCGGAATGCCTTTTTCCCTTAGAATTCGGCGTTCAACCGCCATGCCGTCAAACGCAGCCGCGGTAAGTCTTGGAATAGACACGGTCCCTGCTGAAGCAGGTCCCGTCTTAGAGGTAGAGGCCACGGATCTTCCGTGAGCATCTCCTGAAGTTCCGGGTACCAAGTTCTTCTTGGCCAATCCGGAGCCACGAGTATCGTTCTTACTCCCCTTTGCCGTATAATTCTCAGTACTTTTGGTATGAGAGGCAGAGGAGGAAACACATACACTGACTGGAACACCCACGGTGTTACCAGAGCGTCCACAGCTATTGCCTGAGGGTCTCTTGACCTGGCGCAATACCTGTCCTGTTTTTTGTTGAGGCGGGACGCCATCATATCCACCTTTGGTTTTTCCCAACGGTTCACAATCATGTGGAAGACTTCTGGATGAAGTCCCCACTCTCCCGGGTGTAGATCGTGTCTGCTGAGGAAGTCCGCTTCCCAGTTGTCCACTCCCGGAATGAACACTGCTGACAGTGCTATCACATGATCTTCCGCCCAGCGAAGAATCCTTGCAGCTTCTGCCATTGCCCTCCTGCTTCTTGTGCCGCCCTGTCTGTTTACGTGGGCGACTGCCGTGATGTTGTCCGACTGGATCAACACCGGCTGACCCTGAAGCAGGGGTTTTGCCAGGCTTAGAGCATTGTAAATCGCTCTTAGCTCCAGTATATTTATGTGAAGAGACATCTCCAGGCTTGACCACACTCCCTGGAAGTTTCTTCCCTGTGTGACCGCTCCCCAGCCTCTCAGACTGGCATCCGTGGTCACCAGGACCCAGTCCTGTATGCCGAATCTGCGGCCCTCTAACAGATGAGCACTCTGCAACCACCACAGAAGAGACACCCTTGTCCGTGGAGACAAAGTTATCCGCTGATGCATCTGCAGATGCGATCCGGACCATTTGTCCAGCAGATCCCACTGAAAAGTTCGTGCGTGGAATCTGCCGAATGGAATCGCTTCGTAAGAAGCCACCATTTTTCCCAGGACTCTTGTGCATTGATGCACAGACACTTTTCCTGGTTTTAGGAGGTTCCTGACAAGTTCGGATAACTCCCTGGCTTTCTCCTCCGGAAGAAACACCTTTTTCTGAACCGTGTCCAGAATCATTCCCAGGAACAGCAGACGTGTCGTCGGGGTCAATTGAGATTTTGGAAAATTCAGAATCCACCCGTGCTGTTGCAGCACTACTTGGGTTAGTGCTACTACGTCCCCCAGCTGTTCTCTGGACCTTGCCCTTATCAGGAGATCGTCCAAGTAAGGGATAATTAATACGCCTTTTCTTCGCAGAAGAAACATCATTTCGGCCATTACCTTGGTAAAGACCCGAGGTGCCGTGGACAATCCAAACGGCAGCGTCTGAAACTGATAATGACAGTTTTGCACCACGAACCTGAGGTACCCTTGATGTGAAGGGCAAATTGGGACATGCAGGTAAGCATCCTTGATGTCCAGGGACACCATAAAGTCCCCTTCTTCCAGATTCGCTATCACTGCTCTGAGTGACTCCATCTTGAACTTGAATTTTTGTATGTACAGGTTCAAAGATTTCAGATTTAGAATAGGTCTTACCGAGCCGTCCGGCTTCGGTACCACAAATAGTGTGGAATAATACCCCTTTCCCTGTTGTAGGAGGGGTACCTTGACTATCACCTGCTGAGAATACAGCTTGTGAATGGCTTCCAATACCGTCGCCCTGTCTGAGGGAGACGTTGGCAGAGCAGACTTTAGGAACCGGCGAGGGGGAGACTTCTCGAATTCCAACCTGTAACCCTGAGATACTACCTGCAGGATCCAGGGGTCCACCTGTGAGTGAGCCCACTGTGCGCTGAAATTCTTGAGTCGACCCCCCACCGCCCCTGAGTCCGCTTGTAAAGCCCCAACGTCATGCTGAGGGCTTTGCAGAAGCCGGGGAGGGCTTCTGCTCCTGGGAGGGAGCTGCTTGGTGCACTCTCTTACCCTTTCCTTTGCCTCGGGGCAGATATGACTGTCCTTTTGCCCGCTTGTTCTTATAGGAACGAAAGGACTGCGGCTGAAAAGACGGTGTCTTTTTTTGTTGGGAGGGGACCTGAGGTAAAAAAGGTGGATTTCCCGGCTGTTGCCGTGGCCACCAAATCCGATAGACCGACCCCAAATAATTCCTCCCCTTTATACGGCAATACTTCCATATGCCGTTTGGAATCCGCATCACCTGACCACTGTCGCGTCCATAAACTTCTTCTGGCAGATATGGACATCGCACTTACTCTCGATGCCAGAGTGCAAATATCCCTCTGAGCATCTCGCATATAAAGAAAAGCATCCTTTAATTGCTCTATAGTCAATAAAATACTGTCCCTATCCAGGGTATCAATATTTTCAGTCAGGGAATCCGACCAAACCACCCCAGCACTGCACATCCATGCAGAGGCGATGGCTGGTCGCAGTATAACACCAGTATGAGTGTATATACTTTTCAGGGTAGTTTCCAGCCTCCTATCAGCTGGATCCTTGAGGGCGGCCGTTTCAGGAGACGGTAACGCCACTTGTTTTGATAAGCGTGTGAGTGCCTTATCCACCCTAGGGGGTGTTTCCCAGCGCGCCCTAACCTCTGGCGGGAAAGGATATAATGCCAATAACTTCTTTGAAATTAGCAGTTTTCTATCGGGGTTAACCCACGCTTCATCACACACTTCATTCAATTCCTCTGATTCAGGAAAAACTACAGGTAGTTTTTTCAGACCCCACATAATACCCCTTTTTGTGGTACTTGCAGTATCAGAGATATGCAAAGCCTCCTTCATTGCCGTGATCATATAACGTGTGGCCCTACTGGAAAATACGTTTGTTTCTTCACCGTCGACACTAGATTCGGTGTCCGTGTCTGGGTCTGTGTCGACCGACTGAGGTAAAGGGCGTTTTACAGCCCCTGACGGTGTCTGAGACGCCTGGACAGGTACTAACTGGTTTGCCGGCCGTCTCATGTCGTCAACTGATTTTTGTAACGTGCTGACATTATCACGTAATTCCATAAACAAAGCCATCCATTCCGGTGTCGACTCCCTAGGGGGTGACATCACCATTACCGGCAATTGCTCCGCCTCCACACCAACATCGTCCTCATACATGTCGACACACACGTACCGACACACAGCAGACACACAGGGAATGCTCTTATCGAAGACAGGACCCCACTAGCCCTTTGGGGAGACAGAGGGAGAGTTTGCCAGCACACACCCAAGCGCTATAAATATATAGGAACAACCCTACAGAAGTGTTGTTTCCTTTATAGCAGCTTAATATATCAATATCGCCAAAAAAGTGCCCCCCCTCTCTGTTTTTTTTACCCTGTTTCTGTAGTGCAGTGCAGGGGAGAGTCCTGGGAGCCTTCCTCGCAGCGGAGCTGTGCAGGAAAATGGCGCTGTGTGCTGAGGAGATAGGCCCCGCCCCCTATTTCGGCGGGCTCTTCTCCCGGTGTTTGTGAGACCTGGCAGGGGTTAAATACATCCATATAGCCCCAGGGGCTATATGTGATGTATTTTTAGCCAGAACAAGGTATTATCATTGCTGCCCAGGGCGCCCCCCCCCCCAGCGCCCTGCACCCTCAGTGACCGCTGGTGTGAAGTGTGCTGACAACAATGGCGCACAGCTGCAGTGCTGTGCGCTACCTCATGAAGACTGAAAAGTCTTCTGCCGCCGGTTTCTGGACCTCTTCACTTTTCGGCATCTGCAAGGGGGTCGGCGGCGCGGCTCCGGGACCGGACTCCATGGCTGGGCCTGTGTTCGATCCCTCTGGAGCTAATGGTGTCCAGTAGCCTAAGAAGCCAATCCATCCTGCACGCAGGTGAGTTCACTTCTTCTCCCCTAAGTCCCTCGTTGCAGTGAGCCTGTTGCCAGCAGGACTCACTGAAAATAAAAACCTAATAACTTTTTCTAAGCAGCTCTTTAGGAGAGCCACCTAGATTGCACCCTGCTCGGACGGGCACAAAAACCTAACTGAGGCTTGGAGGAGGGTCATAGGGGGAGGAGCCAGTGCACACCACCTAGTCCTAAAGCTTTTATTTTTGTGCCCTGTCTCCTGCGGAGCCGCTAATCCCCATGGTCCTGACGGAGTCCCAGCATCCACTAGGACGTCAGAGAAAATATTATAACTGCATGGTCTTAACACAAAATGTCATGGATAAAATGGATTCAGCTCTGGCAACTAATGGGCCCTACACATTGGCCCTCATTCCGAGTTGTTCGCTCGCTGCTAATTTTAGCAGAATTGCTAATAGGCTAAAATCCGGCAGTTCTGCGCATGCGTATGCATCTCAGGGCGCACGCGCTAAGCAAATTTACACAAAACTATGCTATTTTACTCACATGCAAACAAAGCTTTTCAATTGCTCTGCTGCTTGACAGAAAGTGGGAGTTTCTGGGTGGAAACTGGCCGTTTTCAGGCAGTGTGCTAAAAAAACGCAGGCGTGCCAGGTAAAAACGCAGGAGTGTCTGGAGAAACGGAAGAGTGGCTGTTCGGACGCTGGGCGTGTTTGTGACGTCAAACCAGGAGCTAAACGGACTGAGGTGATCGCAATCTAGGAGTAGGTCTGAAGCTACTCAGAAACTGCAAGGAAATTGCTTTCATTAGCAATTCTGCTAATATTAGCAGAATTGCTAATCTTTTGTTAGCAATTCTGCTATGCTAAGATACACTCCCAGAGGGCGGCGGCTTTGTGTTTGCATTTCTGCTAAACGTAGCTAGCGAGCGAACAACTCGGAATGAAGGCCACTGGACGATATATTGCTCATATTGTTTAGTGTGGCGGCCCATACGATAAACGATACGCGTCCCCACGGTCGTTCATCGTTGGTTTGTCATCATTTTTCAATGCAAGCCAATTTGGACGATATTGATCATCGTTCATATTGATCATCGTTCAAAACGCACTAATCGCCCAGTGTGTAGGGCTGTAAGAACTGCGCTGTCCAGAACCGAGATGCAAAGTCTAACGCACCATTGGTTTTCGCCAAGGACCCCTAAAAAAGGGATTTAAGCTTTGGTGCGCCCAGTATGCAGGTTGCATCCTTCTGTCTGGGTATCTAATGTGACAGGCTGGTATAACTGAGAAGAGTTTAGGCTTAGGGTAGGTATTGAAGAATAGTCAGACAGGCCACGGGTCAGAGCCAGTAGTCATTGTAGCAGTACCCAGGGAGGTGATGTAGGGGTAAATTTATTAAAGCTTCTAAAAAGTGAAAAATAGGTGATTTGCCCATAGCAACCAATCAGATTCTGTCTATCACTTCTCTATTGCATCCTAGAAAATGATAAACAGAATCTGATTGGTTGCTGTGGGCAACATCACTTCTTTTCACTTTTAGAAGCTTTAGTAAATGTACCCACTAGAGAGTAGCCAGAACAGTCCAGGTCAAAAAGGAGGAATCAATCAAGCAAAAGGCTAAAACAACAGAGGAGCTGGAGCACAGGATGTGATACTAATAATCTGACAGGTATGAGGACTGCCAGAGTGGTTTAAATAGGTTGGTTCATTTGAAGTTTTGCGCAGAGAGTCACATGCCCACAGCGACAAAATCCCAGAAAAATCACAGGCCCACCCTACAGTGCACATTAGTAGTAGATATTTAGGGGGACATATACTAAGCAGTGATAAAAGTGGAGAAGTGAGCCGGTGGAGAAGTTGGCCATGGCAACCAATCAGCTGCTCTGTATACTTTTATGGTATGCAAATTATAAATGTTACATCAATGCTGATTGGTTGCCATGGGCAACTTCTCCACTGGCTCACTTCTCCACTTTTATCACTGCTTAGTACATTTCCCCCTATTAGCAACCCTATTAGCAAAGATAACCAAGCTACTGTATTACATGAAAACATTTTTAAATATTCAAGGTCATACAAAAGGATAATATCTTTTCAGCTGCACTAATTTTACCAAAAATGTGATGACCTAGGTACACAGTGGAGTCCTAAAAAAACTTTCAACAACAGTATGAATATACTATAGAAGTGTATGCTGAAAATTAGGTTTTCACCAGCTCTATTCTATAGCAGAAATGAGAAACAAATGAATAAGGGATTCTGGCACCCTCTGCAGTGTAACACAGATACAACCAGCTTTATCTGCCTTCAGCAGTTGCAATGAAAACCGGAAACTATGCTAATGATTAACAACTTTGCTTGAAGGATAAGAGCATAAGCAGGTGAAAGGTGATGTACAAGTGACTGCGACACCTCTTAATGCCAAAGTCCATCCAGGTCATCTATATGATGACATTTTCGTCTCTTGAGCACACCCTAACACAAACTCATGCAGTGACCAACATCAGTACATGAAAGTAGGTATGTTAATCTAGAGTAAACTATATTTAAAATAAACCTATTCCAGTAAAAAAAAAAAAAATTATATAATATACACACATACACATTTTATATATATATATATATATATATATATATATATATATATATATATATATATATATATATTTATTATCAAGAACCTGGACAAAGATTGAACCAATAGCAGCACTAAAGTGCAAGGAGTCTTTGACAACAGTAAGGTATCAGGCAAGGTTGTGTCTATGTTGCCTTCGTGCAAAGGACCTGGACGTGACAAAACGAGTGGGCATGAGAGAGTTTCCGCCCTTACAGCTCCTAAATGTTTTCTTTGTTCTCCGATCGTCTGGGGTATTTATTATTTCTCTGACGTCCTAGTGGATGCTGGGGACTCCGTAAGGACCATGGGGAATAGACGGGCTCCGCAGGAGACTGGGCACTCTATAAGAAAGATTTAGTACTATCTGGTGTGCACTGGCTCCTCCCTCTATGCCCCTCCTCCAGACCTCAGTTAGATTTCTGTGCCCGGCCGAGCTGGATGCACACTAGGGGCTCTCCTGAGCTCCTAGAAAGAAAGTATATGTTAGGTTTTTTATTTTACAGTGAGACCTGCTGGCAACAGGCTCACTGCAACGAGGGACTAAGGGGAGAAGAAGCGAACCTACCTGCTTGCAGCTAGCTTGGGCTTCTTAGGCTACTGGACACCATTAGCTCCAGAGGGATCGACCGCAGGACCCGTACTTGGTGTTCGTTCCCGGAGCCGCGCTGCCGTCCCCCTTACAGAGCCAGAAGCATGAAGATGGTCCGGAAAATCGGCGGCAGAAGACGTCAGTCTTCACCAAGGTAGCGCACAGCACTGCAGCTATGCGCCATTGCTCCTCATGCACACTTCACACTCCGGTCACAGAACGCTGGGGGGGGGGGGTGCCCTGAGCAGCAATAAAAACACCTTGGCTGGCAAAATAATCACAATATATAGCCCCAGAGGCTATATATGTGATAATTACCCCTGCCAGAATCAATAAAAAAGCGGGAGAAAAGTCCGCGAAAAAGGGGCGGAGCTATCTCCCTCGGCACACTGGCGCCATTTTCTCTTCACAGTGTAGCTGGAAGACAGCTCCCCAGGCTCTCCCCTGTAGTTTTCAGGCTCAAAGGGTTAAAAAGAGAGGGGGGGCACTAAATTTAGGCGCAATATTGTTTATACAAGCAGCTATTGGGGAAAATTCACTCAGTGATAGTGTTTATCCCTACATTATATAGCGCTCTGGTGTGTGCTGGCATACTCTCTCTCTGTCTCCCCAAAGGGCTGTGTGGGGTCCTGTCCTCAGTCAGAGCATTCCCTGTGTGTGTGCGGTGTGTCGGTACGGCTGTGTCGACATGTTTGATGAGGAGGCTTATGTGGAGGCGGAGCAGATGCCGATAAATGGGATGTCGCCCCCTGTGGGCCGACACCAGAGTGGATGGATAGGTGGAAGGTATTAACAGACAGTGTCAACTCCTTACATAAAAGGCTGGATGACGTAACAGCTATGGGACAGCCGGCTTCTCAGCCCGCGCCTGCCCAGGCGTCTCAAAGGCCATCAGGGGATCAAAAACGCCCGCTCCCTCAGATGGCAGACACAGATGTCGACACGGAGTCTGACTCCAGTGTCGACGAGGTTGAGACATATACACAATCCACTAGGAACATCCGTTACATGATCCCGGCAATAAAAAAATGTGTTACACATTTCTGACATTAACCCAAGTAC
Organism: Pseudophryne corroboree; assembly: GCF_028390025.1. Lineage (NCBI taxonomy): Eukaryota > Metazoa > Chordata > Amphibia > Anura > Myobatrachidae > Pseudophryne > Pseudophryne corroboree. Next base: position 654,779,137 of record NC_086448.1, on the reverse strand, counting down.
CACTAAAAATAAGAATTTACTTACCGATAATTCTATTTCTCGGAGTCCGTAGTGGATGCTGGGGTTCCTGAAAGGACCATGGGGAATAGCGGCTCCGCAGGAGACAGGGCACAAAAGTAAAGCTTTTACAGGTCAGGTGGTGTGTACTGGCTCCTCCCCCTATGACCCTCCTCCAGACTCCAGTTAGGTACTGTGCCCGGACGAGCGTACACAATAAGGGAGGATTTTGAATCCCGGGTAAGACTCATACCAGCCACACCAATCACACCGTACAACTTGTGATCTAAACCCAGTTAACAGTATGATAACAGAGGAGCCTCTGAAAGATGGCTTCCTAAACAATAACCCGAATTAGTTAACAATAACTATGTACAAGTATTGCAGATAATCCGCACTTGGGATGGGCGCCCAGCATCCACTACGGACTCCGAGAAATAGAATTATCGGTAAGTAAATTCTTATTTTCTCTATCGTCCTAAGTGGATGCTGGGGTTCCTGAAAGGACCATGGGGATTATACCAAAGCTCCCAAACGGGCGGGAGAGTGCGGATGACTCTGCAGCACCGAATGAGAGAACTCCAGGTCCTCCTTTGCCAGGGTATCAAATTTGTAAAAATTTACAAACGTGTTCTCCCCTGACCACGTAGCTGCTCGGCAGAGTTGTAATGCCGAGACCCCTCGGGCAGCCGCCCAAGATGAGCCCACCTTCCTTGCGGAATGGGCCTTAACAGATTTAGGCTGTGGCAGGCCTGCCACAGAATGTACAAGTTGAATTTTGTTACAAAACCAACGAGCAATCGACTGCTTAGAAGCAGGTGCACCCAACTTGTTGGGTGCATACAGTATAAACAGCGAGTCAGATTTTCTGACTCCAGCCGTCCTTTAAATGTATATTTTTAAGGCTCTGACAACGTCCAACAACTTGGAGTCCTTCAAGTCGTCTGTAGCCGCAGGCACTACAATAGGCTGGTTCAGGTGAAACGCTGATACCACCTTAGGGAGAAAATGCGGACGCGTCCGCAGCTCTGCCCTATGTCGAATGGAAAATTATATAAGGGCTTTTATAAGACAAAGCCGCCAGTTCAGATACTCTCCCGGCCGAAGCCAGGGCCAGTAACATAGTCACTTTCCATGTGAGATATTTCAAATCCACATTCTTTAGTGGTTCAAACCAATTGGATTTGAGGAAATCTAAAACTACATTTAGATCCCACGGTGCCACCTTAGGCACCACAGGAGGCTGTATATGCAGTACTCCTTTGATAAAAATCTGGACCTCAGGGACTGAGGCCAATTCTTTGTGGAAGAATATTGATAGGGCCGAAATTTGAACCTTAATAGATCCCAATTTGAGACCCATAGACAATCCTGATTGCAGGAAATGTAGGAAAACGACCCAGTTGAAATTCCTCCATCGGAGCACTCCGCTGCTCGCACCACGCAACATATTTTCGCCAAACACGGCGATAATGCTTCGCGGTGACTTCCTTCCTTGCCTTTATCAAGGTAGGAATGACTTCTTCTGGAATGCCTTTTCCTTTTAGGATCTGGCATTCAACGCCATGCCGTCAAACGCAGCCGCGGTAAGTCTTGAAAAAGACAAGGACCCTGCTGAAGCAGGTCCCTTCTCAGAAGTAGAGGCCACGGATCGTCCGTGACCATCTCTTGAAGTTCCGGGTACCAAGTCCTTCTTGGCCAATCCGGAGCCACTAGTCTTACTCCTCTTTGCCGTATAATCCTCAATACCTTTGGTATGAGAGGCAGAGGAGGAAACACATATACCGACTGGTACACCCAAGGTGTTACCAGCGCGTCCACAGCTATTGCCTGCGGATCTCTTGACCTGGCGCAATACCTGTCCAGTGTTTTGTTGAGGCGAGACGCCATCATGTCCACCATTGGTTTTACCCAACGGTTTAATAGCATGTGGAAAACTTCTGGATGAAGTCCCCACTCTCCCGGGTGAAGGTCGTGTCTGCTGAGGAAGTCTGCTTCCCAGTTGTCCACGCCCGGGATGAATACTGCTGACAGTGCTATCACGTGATTCTCCGCCCAGCGAAGGATCCTGGCAGCTTCTGCCATTGCCCTCCTGCTTCTTGTGCCGCCCTGTCTGTTTACATGGGCGACTGCCGTGATGTTGTCCGACTGGATCAACACCGGTCTTCCTTGAAGCAGAGGTTCCGCCTGGCTTAGAGCATTGTAGATTGCTCTTAGTTCCAGAATGCTTATGTGAAGAGACTTTTTCAGGCTCGACCACACTCCCTGGAAATTTCTTCCCTGTGTGACTGCTCCCCAGCCTCTCAGGCTGGCATCCGTGGTCACCAGGATCCAATCCTGCATGCCGAATCTGCGGCCCTCCAATAGATGAGCCTCCTGCAACCACCACAGAAGGGATACCCTTGTCCTCGGCGACAGGGTTATCCGCAGGTGCATCTGAAGATGCGACCCTGACCATTTGTCCAACAGATCCCTTTGCATGGAATCTGCCGAAAGGGATTGCTTCGTAAGAAGCTACCATTTTTTCCCAGGACTCTTGTGCATTGATGTACAGACACCTTTCCTGGTTTTAGGAGGTTCCTGACCAGGTCAGATAACTCCTTGGCTTTTTCTTCGGGAAGAAAAACCTTTTTCTGAACTGTGTCCAGAATCATCCCCAGGAACAGCAGACGAGTTGTCGGCATTAATTGGGATTTTGGAATATTCAGAATCCATCCGTGCTGCTTTAGCACCACTTGAGATAGTGCTAAACCCATCTCTAGCTGTTCTCTGGACCTTGCCCTTATTAGGAGATCGTCCAAGTATGGGATAATTAATACGCCTTTTCTTCGAAGAAGAAATATTATCTCGGCCATTACCTTTGTAAAGACCCGAGGTGCCGTGGACAAACCAAACGGCAGCGTCTGAAACTGATAGTGACAGTTTTGTACAACGAACCTGAGGTACCCCTGGTGTGAGGGGTAATTGGAACGTGGAGATACGCATCCTTGATGTCCAAGGATACCATAAAGTCCCCTTCTTCCAGGTTCGCTATCACTGCTCTGAGTGACTCCATCTTGAACTTGAACTTCTTTATGTATAGGTTCAAGGACTTCAGATTTAGAATAGGCCTTACCGAGCCATCCGGCTTCGGTACCACAAATAGAGTGGAATAATACCCCTTCCCTTGTTGTAGAAGAGGTACCTTGACTATCACCTGCTGAGAATACAGCTTGTGAATGGCTTCCAAAACCGTCTCCCTTTCTGAGGGGGACGTTGGTAAAGCAGACTTCAGGAAACGGCGAGGTGGCTCTGTCTCTAATTTCAACCTGTACCCCTGAGATATTATCTGCAGGATCCAGGGATTTACCTGCGAGTGAGCCCACTGCGCGCTGTAATTTTTGAGACGACCGCCTACCGCCCCCGAGTCCGCTTGCGAAGCCCCAGCGTCATGCTGAGGCTTTTGTAGAAGCCGGGGAGGGCTTCTGTTCCTGGGAAGGAGCTGCCTGTTGCTGTCTCTTCCCTCGTCCTCTGCCTCGTGGCAGATATGAATAGCCCTTTGCGCTCTTATTTTTAAAGGAACGAAAGGGCTGCGGTTGAAAGGTCGGTGCCTTTTTCTGTTGGGGAGTGACTTGAGGTAGAAAGGTGGATTTCCCGGCCGTAGCCGTGGCCACCAAATCCGATAGACCGACCTCAAATAACTCCTCTACGCATCGCCTGTCCACTGTCGTGTCCATAAAGCTCTTCTGGCCGAAATGGACATAGCACTTACCCGTGATGCCAGTGTGCAGATATCTCTCTGTGCATCACGCATATAAAGAAATGCATCCTTTATTTGTTCTAACGACAGTAAAATATTGTCCCTGTCCAGGGTATCAATATTTTCGATCAGGGACTCTGACCAAACTACCCCAGCACTGCACATCCAGGCAGTCGCAATAGCTGGTCGTAGTATAACACCTGCATGTGTGTATATACCTTTTTGGATATTTTCCATCCTCCTATCTGATGGATCTTTAAGTGCGTCCGTCTCAGGAGAGGGTAACGCCACTTGTTTTGATAAGCGTGTTAGCGCTTTGTCCACCCTAGGAGGTGTTTCCCAGCGCTCCCTAACCTCTGGCGGGAAAGGGTATAAAGCCAATAACTTCTTTGAAATTAGCAGTTTTTTATCGGGGCACCCCACGCTTCATCACACACGTCATTTAATTCTTCTGATTCGGTAAAAACTACTGGTAGTTTTTTCACACCCCACATAATACCCTGTTTAGTGGTACCTGTAGTATCAGCTAAATGTAACATCTCCTTTATTGCCAAAATCATATAACGTGTGGCCCTACTGGAAAATACGGTTGATTCGTCACCTTCACCACCGGAATCAGTGCCTGTGTCTGGGTCTGTGTCGACCGACTGAGGCAAGGGACGTTTTACAGCCCCTGACGGTGTTTGAGGCGCCTGGACAGACACTAATTGAGTGTCCGGCCGCCTCATGTCGGCAAACGACTGCTTAAGCGAGTTGACGCTATCCCGTAATTCCACAAATAAAGGCATCCATTCTGGTGTCGACCCCCTAGGAGGTGACATCCTCATATTTGGCAATTGCTCCGCCTCCACACCAATAACGTCCTCATACATGTCGACACACGTACCGACACACAGCAGACACACAGGGAATGCTCTATACGAAGACAGGACCCACTAGCCCTTTGGGGAGACAGAGGGAGAGTCTGCCAGCACACACCAAAAAGCGCTATATATGACAGGGATAGCCTTATGATTAAGTGCTCCCTTATAGCTGCTTTTATATTAATATATTGCCATTTATTCTGCCCCCCCTCTCTGTTATACCCTGTTTCTGTAGTGCAGTGCAGGGGAGAGACCTGGGAGCCTTCCTGACCAGCGGAGCTGTGACAGAAAATGGCGCCGTGTGCTGAGGAGATAGGCCCCGCCCCTTTTTCGGCGGGCTCGTCTCCCGCTATTTAGTACATTTAGGCAGGGGTAAATATCTCCATATAGCCTCTGGGGCTATATGTGAGGTATTTTTAGCCTTTTTAAAGGTTTTCATTTGCCTCCCAGGGCGCCCCCCCCCCCAGCGCCCTGCACCCTCAGTGACTGCCGTGTGAAGTGTGCTGAGAGGAAAATGGCGCACAGCTGCAGTGCTGTGCGCTACCTTAAGAAGACTGCAGGAGTCTTCAGCCGCCGATTCTGGACCTCTTCTTGCTTCAGCATCTGTGAGGGGGCCGGCGGCGTGGCTCCGGTGACCATCCAGGCTGTACCTGTGATCGTCCCTCTGGAGCTTCATGTCCAGTAGCCAAGAAGCCAATCCATCCTGCACGCAGGTGAGTTCACTTCTTCTCCCCTCTGTCCCTCGTTGCAGTGATCCTGTTGCCAGCAGGAATCACTGTAAAATAAAAAACCTAAGCTAAACTCTCTAAGCAGCTCTTTATGAGAGCCACCTAGAATTGCACCCTTCTCGGCCGGGCACAAAAATCTAACTGGAGTCTGGAGGAGGGTCATAGGGGGAGGAGCCAGTACACACCACCTGACCTGTAAAAGCTTTACTTTTGTGCCCTGTCTCCTGCGGAGCCGCTATTCCCCATGGTCCTTTCAGGAACCCCAGCATCCACTTAGGACGATAGAGAAAAAGGGTTTTATGTTTGGGGAGAAAAAGCAGGCAGTGTTTTGTTCCCCCATCCAATGAGTGAATGAAGTGTGAAAAAGCGTGGGTTCCCCCGATAAGAAACTGATAATTTCTAAAAAGTTACTGATGGCGTACCTTTTCCCGCCAGAGGATAAGTTACGCTGAGAGATATCCCCTAGGGTGGATAAGGCGCTCACACGTTTGTCAAAAAAGGTGGCACTGCCGTCTTAGGATACGGCCACTTTGAAGGTACCTGCTGATAAAAAGCAGGAGGCTATCCTGAAGTCTGTATTACACACTCAGGTACTAGACTGAGACCTGCAGATAGTGCTGCTGCAGCGTGGTCTGTAACCGTGTCAAACAGGGAAACTATTTTGCGAACATAAGACGTCGTCTTATATATGAGGGATGCACAGAGGGATATTTTGCCGGCTGGCATCCAGAATTAATGCAATGTCCATTCTGTCAGGAGGGTATTAGAGACCCGACACTGGACAGGTGATGCTGACTTTAAAAGGCACATAGAGCCTTATAAGGGTGAGGAATTGTTTGGGGATGGTCTCTGGGACCTCGTATCCACAGCAACAGCTGGAAAGAAAAACTTTTACCTCAGGTTTCCTCACAGCCTAAGAAAGCACTGTATTATCAGGTACAGTCCTTTCGGCTTCAGAAAAGCAAGCGGGTCAAAGGCGCTTCCTTTCTGCACAGAGACGAGGGAAGAGGGAAAAAGCTGCACCAGCCAGCCAGTTCCCAGAATCAAAATTCTTCCCCCGCTTCCTCTGAGTCCACCGCATGACGCGGGGGCTCCACAGGCGTAGCCAGGTACGGTGGGGGGCCGCCTCAAAAATTTCAGCGATCAGTGGGCTCGCTCACAGGTGGATCCCTGGATCCTTCAAGTAGTGTCTCAGGGGTACAGGATGGAATTCGAGGCGTCTCCCCCCCGCAGTTTCCTCAAATCTGCCTTGCCGACAACTCCCTCAGGCAGGGAGGCTGTGCTAGAGGCAATTCACAAGCTGTATTCCCAGCAGGTGATAGTCAAGGTGTCCCTACTTCAACAAGGACGGGGTTACTATTCCACACTGTTTGTGGTACCGAAACCGGACGGTTCGGTGAGACCCATTTTAAATTTGAAGTCCTTGAACACAATAAAAAAATTCAAATTCAAGATGGAATCGCTCAGGGCGGTTATTGCAAGCCTGAAGGAGGGGGATTACATGGTATCCCTGGACATCAAGGATGCTTACCTACATGTCCCCATTTACCATCCTCACCAAGAGTACCTCAGATTTGTGGTACAGGATTGCCATTACCAATTCCAAACACTGCCGTTTGGACTGTCCACGGCACCGAGGGTCTTTACCAAGGTAATAGCAGAAATGATGATACTCCTTCGAAAAAAGGGAGTTTTTAATTATCCCGTACTTGGACGATCTCCTTATAAAGGCGAGGTCCATGGAGCAGTTGTTGGTCGGAGTAGCACTATCTCGGGAAGTGCTACAACAGCACGGATGGATTCTATACATTCCAAAGTCACAGCTGGTTCCTACCACACGCCTGCTGTTCCTGGGTATGGTTCTGGACACAGAACAGAAAAAATAAGAATTTACTTACCGATAATTCTATTTCTCATAGTCCGTAGTGGATGCTGGGGACTCCGTCAGGACCATGGGGAATAGCGGCTCCGCAGGAGACAGGGCACATCTAAAGAAAGCTTTTAGGATCACATGGTGTGTACTGGCTCCTCCCCCCATGACCCTCCTCCAAGCCTCAGTTAGGTACTGTGCCCGGACGAGCGTACACAATAAGGAAGGATCTTGAATCCCGGGTAAGACTCATACCAGCCACACCAATCACACTGTACAACTTGTGATCTGAACCCAGTTAACAGTATGATAACAAACGAAGTAGCCTCTGAAAAGATGGCTCACAACAATAATAATAACCCGATTTTTGTAACAATAACTATGTACAAGTATTGCAGACAATCCGCACTTGGGATGGGCGCCCAGCATCCACTACGGACTATGAGAAATAGAATTATCGGTAAGTAAATTCTTATTTTCTCTAACGTCCTAGTGGATGCTGGGGACTCCGTCAGGACCATGGGGATTATACCAAAGCTCCCAAACGGGCGGGAGAGTGCGGATGACTCTGCAGCACCGAATGAGAGAACTCCAGGTCCTCCTTAGCCAGAGTATCAAATTTGTAAAATTTTACAAACGTGTTCTCCCCTGACCACGTAGCTGCTCGGCAAAGTTGTAATGCCGAGACCCCTCGGGCAGCCGCCCAAGATGAGCCCACCTTCCTTGTGGAGTGGGCCTTTACAGATTTAGGCTGTGGCAGGCCTGCCACAGAATGTGCAAGTTGGATTGTGCTACAGATCCAACGCGCAATCGTCTGTTTAGACGCAGGAGCACCCATCTTGTTGGGTGCATACAATATAAACAACGAGTCAGATTTTCTGACTCCAGCTGTCCTTGAAATATATATTTTTAATGCTCTGACAACATCCAGTAACTTGGAGTCCTCCAAGTCGCTAGTAGCCGCAGGCACCACAATAGGCTGGTTCAAGTGAAAAGCCGAAACCACCTTAGGGAGAAAATGAGGACGTGTCCGCAGTTCTGCCCTGTCCGAATGGAAAATCAGATATGGGCTTTTGTACGATAAAGCCGCCAACTCTGAAACTCTCCTGGCTGAAGCCAGGGCCAGTAGCATGGTTACTTTCCATGTAAGATACTTCAAATCTACAGATTTGAGAGGCTCAAACCAATGAGATTTGAGAAAATCCAAAACTACGTTTAGATCCCACGGTGCCACTGGGGGCACAATCGCGGGCTGTATATGTAGTACACCCTTGACAAAAGTTTGTACTTCAGGCACTGAAGCCAATTCCTTCTGGAAGAAGATTGATAAGGCCGAAATTTGAACTTTAATAGACCCCAATTTGAGGCCCATAGACAATCCTGCCTGCAGGAAATGTAAGAATCGACCCAATTGAAATTCTTCCGTTGGGGCCTTCTTGGCTTCACACCACGCAACATATTTTCTCCAAATGCGGTGATAATGTTGTGCGGTCACTTCCTTCCTAGCCTTAATCAAGGTAGGAATAACTTCCTCTGGAATGCCCTTTTCTTTTAGAATCCGGCGTTCAACCGCCATGCCGTCAAACGCAGTCGCGGTAAGTCTTGGAACATACAAGGTCCCTGCTGAAGCAGATCCCTTCTTAGAGGTAGAGGCCACGGATCCTCCGTGAGCATCTCTTGAAGTTCCGGATACCAAGTTCTTCTTGGCCAATCCGGAGCCACTAGTATTGTTCTTACTCCCCTTTTCCGAATAATTCTCAGTACCTTTGGTATGAGAGGCAGAGGAGGAAACACATACACTGACTGGTACACCCATGGTGTTACCAGAGCGTCCACAGCTATTGCCTGAGGGTCTCTTGACCTGGCGCAATATCTGTCCAGTTTTTTGTTGAGGCGAGACGCCATCATATCCACCTTTGGTTTTTCCCAACGGTTCACAATCATGTGGAAAACTTCCGGATGAAGTCCCCACTCTCCCGGGTGAAGGTCGTGTCTGCTGAGGAAGTCTGCTTCCCAGTTGTCCACTCCCGGGATGAACACTGCTGACAGTGCTATGACATGATTTTCCGCCCAGCGAAGAATCCTTGCAGCTTCTGTCATTGCTCTTCTGCTTCTCGTGCCGCCTTGTCTGTTTACGTGGGCGACTGCCGTGATGTTGTCCGACTGGATCAACACCGGCTGACCCTGAAGCAGCGGTTTTGCCAAGCTTAGAGCATTGTATATCGCTCTTAGCTCCAGTATATTTATGTGAAGAGACGTCTCCAGGTCTGACCATACACCCTGGAAGTTTCTTCCCTGTGTGACTGCTCCCCAGCCCCGTAGGCTGGCATCCGTAGTCACCAGGACCCAGTCCTGTATGCCGAACCTGCGGCCCTCTAACAGATGGGCACTCTGCAACCACCACAGGAGAGACAACCTTGTTCTTGGTGACAGTGTTATCCGCTGATGCATGTGCAGATGCGATCGGGACCATTTGTCCAGCAGATCCCACTGAAATGTTCGTGCATGGAATCTGCCGAATGGAATTGCTTCGTAAGAAGCCACCATCTTTCCCAGGACTCTTGTGCATTGATGTACTGACACAGTTCCTGGTTTTAGGAGGTTCCTGACCAGTTCGGATAACTCCCTTGCTTTCTCCTCCGGGAGAAACACCTTTTTCTGAACCGTGTCCAGAATCATTCCCAGGAACAGCAGACGTGTTGTCGGGGTCAATTGAGATTTTGGAAGATTCAGAATCCACCCGTGTTGCTGAAGCACTACTTGGGTTAGTGCTACACCGACTTCCAGCTGTTCTCTGGACTTTGCCCTTATCAGGAGATCGTCCAAGTAAGGGATAATTAATACGCCTTTTCTTCGTAGAAGAACCATCATTTCGGTCATTACCTTGGTAAAGACCCGAGGGGCCGTGGACAAACCAAACGGCAGCGTTTGAAACTGATAATGACAGTCTTGTATCACGAACCTGAGATACCCTTGGTGTGAGGGGTAAATTGGGACATGCAGATAAGCATCTTTTATGTCCAGGGACACCATGAAGTCCCCTTCTTCCAGATTCGCTATCACTGCTCTGAGTGACTCCATCTTGAACTTGAATTTCTGTATGTACAGGTTCAAGGATTTCAGATTTAGAATAGGTCTTACCGAACCGTCCGGCTTCGGTACCACAAATAGTGTGGAATAATACCCCTTTCCCTGTTGTAGGAGGGGTACCTTGACTATCACCTGCTGAGAATACAGCTTGTGAATGGCTTCCAATACCGTCGTCCTTTCTGAGGGAGACGTTGGTAAAGCAGACTTTAGGAACCGGCGAGGGGGAGACCTTTCGAACTCCAACATGTAACCCTGAGATACTATCTGCAGGATCCACGGGTCCACCTGTGAGCGAGCCCACTGATTGCTGAAAATCTTTAGTCGACCCCCCACCGCTCCTGAGTCCGCTTGTAAAGCCCCAGCGTCATGCTGATGGCTTTGTAGAACCCGGGGCGGGCTTCTGGTCCTGGGCAGGGGCTGCTTGCTGCCCTCTCTTACCCTTTCCTCTGCCTCGCGGCAGATAAGACTGTCCTTTTGCTCGCTTGTTTTTATAGGAGCGAAAGGACTGCGGCTGAAAAGACGGTGTCTTTTTCTGTTGGGAGGGGGTCTGAGGTAAAAAAGTGGATTTGCCGGCAGTTGCCGTGGCCACCAGATCCGATAGACCGACCCCAAATAATTCCTCTCCTTTATATGGCAACACTTCCATATGCCTTTTGGAATCCGCATCACCTGACCACTGTCGCGTCCATAAACTTCTTCTGGCAGATATGGACATCGCACTTACTCTTGATGCTAGAGTACAAATATCCCTCTGAGCATCTCGCATATAAAGAAACGCATCCTTTAATTGCTCTAGAGTCAATAAAATACTGTCCCTATCCAAGGTATCAATATTTTCAGTCAGGGAATCCAACCACACTACCCCAGCACTGCACATCCAGGCTGAGGCTATTGCCGGTCGCAGTATAACACCAGTATGAGTGTATATACTTTTCAGGTTAGTTTCCAGCCTCCTATCCGCTGGATCCTTGAGGGCGGCCGTATCAGGAGACGGCAACGCCACTTGCTTTGATAAACGTGTGAGCGCCTTATCCACCCTAGGGGGTGTTTCCCAGCGCGTCCTAACCTCTGGTGGGAAAGGGTATAATGCCAATAACTTCTTAGAAATTAGCAGTTTTCTATCTGGGTTAACCCACGCTTCATCACACACGTCATTCAATTCCTCTGATTCTGGAAAAGCTACAGGTAGTTTTTTCACCCCCCACATAATACCCCTTTTTGAGGTACCAGCAGTATCAGAGATCTGCAAAGCCTCCTTCATTGCCGTGATCATATAACGTGTGGCCCTGTTGGAAAATACGTTTGTTTCTTCACCGTCGACACTAGATTCATCTGTGTCGGTACCCGTGTCGACTGACTGAGGTAAGGGACGTTTTACAGCCCCTGACGGTGTCTGAGACGCCTGAGCCGGTACTGACTGGTTTTCCGGCCGTCTCATTTCGTCTACTGACTTTTGTAATGTACTAACATTATCACGTAATTCCATAACTAAAGCCATCCATTCCGGTGTCGACTCCCTAGGGGGTGACATCACCATTACCGGCAATTGCTCTGCCTCCACACCAACATCGTCCTCATACATGTCGACACACACGTACCGACACACAGCAGCCACACAGGGAATGCTCTAATCGAAGACAGGACCCCCTTAGCCCTTTGGGGAGACAGAGGGAGAGTTTGCCAGCACACACCAAAAGCGCTATAAATGTATATAAACAACCCTAAAAGGTGTTGTTTTTGTTATAAGCGCTTTTAATATATAAATATCGCCAATTTATGCCCCCCTTCTCTTTGTTACCCTGTTTCTGTAGTGCAGTGCAGGGGAGAGTCCTGGGAGCCTTCCTCACAGCGGAGCTGAGCAGGAAAATGGCGCTGAGTGCTGAGGAGAATAAGCTCCGCCCCTTTTCCGGCGGGCTTTTCTCCCGGGTTTTGAGAAATCTGGCCTGGGTTAAATACATACATATAGCCTTAATGGCTATATGTGATGTATTCTTTGCCACTAAAGGTATTTAATATTGCTGCCCAGGGCGCCCCCAGCAGCGCCCTGCACCCTCCGTGACTGGTCAGTGAGAAGTGTGTAGCAACAATGGCGCACAGCTGCCGTGCTGTGCGCTACCTTCATGAAGACTGAAGAGTCTTCTGCCGCCTGTTTCCGGACCTCCGATCTTCAGCATCTGTAAGGGGGGTCGGCGGCGCGGCTCCGGGACGAACCCCAGGATGACCTGTGTTCCGACTCCCTCTGAAGCTATGTCCAGTAGCCTAATACTCCAATCCATCCTGCACGCAGGTGAGTTGAAAATCTCTCCCCTAAGTCCCTCGATGCAGTGAGCCTGTTGCCAGCAGGACTCACTGAGATTTAAAACCTAAAAAAACTTTTTCTAAGCAGCTCTTTAGGAGAGCCACCTAGATTGCACCCTGCTCGGACGGGCACAAAAACCTAACTGAGGCTTGGAGGAGGGTCATGGGGGGAGGAGCCAGTACACACCATGTGATCCTAAAAGCTTTCTTTAGATGTGCCCTGTCTCCTGCGGAGCCGCTATTCCCCATGGTCCTGACGGAGTCCCCAGCATCCACTAGGACGTTAGAGAAAAAGTGTTTCTCCCGCAGGAGAAAGCCAAGGAGCGGTCATCTCTAGTCAGAGACCTCCTGAAACCAAAACAGGTATCGGTGCATCACTGCACACGAGTCCTGGGAAAAATGGTAGCTTCTTACGAAGCAAAATTCCATTCGGCAGGTTCCATGCAAGAACCTTTCAGTGGGACCTCTTGGACAAGTGGTCGGAATCGCATCTTCAGATGCATCGGCTGATAACCCTGTCTTCAAGGACCAGGGTATCTCTACTGTGGTGGCTGCAGAGTGCTCATCTTCAAGGGGGGCCGCAGATTCGGCATACAGGACTGGGTCCTGGTAACCACGGATGCCAGCCTTCGAGGCTGGGGGGCAGTCACACAGGGAAGAAATTTCCAAGGACTTTGGTCAAGTCAGGAGTCGTCCCTACACATAAATATTCTGGAACTGAGGGCCATTTACAATGCCCTAAGTCTGGCAAGGCCTCTGCTTCAAAACCAGCCGGTACTGATCCAATCAGACAACATCACGGCAGTCGCCCATGTAAACCGACAGGGCGGCACAAGAAGCAGGATGGCGATGGCAGAAGCCACAAGGATTCCCCGATGGGCGGAAAATCACGTCTTAGCACTGTCAGCAGTGTTCATTCCGGGAGTGGACAACTGGGAAGCAGACTTCCTCCGCAGACACGACCGACACCCGGGAGAGTGGGGACTTCATCCAGAAGTCTTCCAACTGTTGGTAAACCGTTGGGAAAGGCCACAGGTGGACATGATGGCGTCCCGCCTCAACAAAAAACTAGATATTGCGCCAGGTCAAGGGACCCTCAGGCAATAGCTGTGGACGGTCTAGTGACACCGTGGGTGTACCAGTCGGTTTATGTATTCCCTCCTCTGCCTCTCATACCAAAGGTACTGAGAATAATAAGAAAACGAGGAGTAAGAACGATACTCGTGGTTCCGGATGGGCCAAGAAGAGTTTGGTACCCAGAACTTCAAGAAATAATATCAGAGGACCCATGGCCTCTACCGCTCAGACAGGATCTGCTGCAGCAGGGGCCCTGTCTGTTCAAAGACTTACCGCGGCTGCGTTGGACGGCATGGCGGTTGAATTCCGGATCCTAAAGCAAACGGGCATTCCGGAGGAAGTCATTCCTACGCTGATAAAAGCCAGGAAAGAAGTAACCGTAAACCATTATCACCGTATTTGGCGAAAATATGTTGCGTGGTGTGAGGCCAGGAAGGCCCCAACAGAGGAATTTCAGCTGGGTCGTTTTCTGCACTTCCTACAGTCAGGAGTGACTATGGGCCTAAATTTGGGTTCCATTAAGGTCCAGATTTCGGCTCTATCGATTTTCTTCCAAAATGGAACTGGCTTCACTGCCTGAAGTTCAGACATTTGTCAAGGGAGTGCTGCATATTCAGCCTCCTTTTGTGCCTCCAGTGGCACCGTGGGACCTCAACGTGGTGTTGGGTTTCCTAAAGTCACATTGGTTTGAGCCACTCAAAACCGTGAATTTAAAATATCTCACGTGGAAAGTGGCCATGCTTTTGGCCTTGGCTTCGGCAAGGCGGGTGGCAAAATTGGCGGCTTTGTCATGCAAAAGCCCCTATTGGATTTTCCATATGGATAGGGCAGAATTGAGGACTAGTCCCCAGTTTCTTCCTAAGGTGGTATCAGCTTTTCACTTGTAACAACCTATCGTGGTGCCTGCGGCTACTAGGGACTTGGAGGACTCCAAGTTACTGGACGTAGTCAGGGCCTTGAAAATTTATGTTTCCAGGACGGCTGGAGTCAGGAAGACTGACTTGCTGTTTATCCTGTATGCACCAAACAAGATGGGTGCTCCTGCTTCAAAGCAGACTATTGCTCGCTGGATTTGTAGCACAATTCAGCTTGCGCATTCTGTGGCTGGCCTGCCGCAGCCTAAATCTGTAAAAGCCCATTCCACGAGGAAAGTGGGCTCTTCTTGGGCGGCTGCCCGAGGGGTCTCGGCTTTACAACTTTGCCGAGCTGCTACTTGGTTAGGGGCAAACACGTTTGCAAAATTCTACAAATTTGATACCCTGGCTGAGGAGGACCTTGAGTTCTCTCATTCGGTGCTGCAGAGTCATCCGCACTCTCCCGCCCGTTTGGGAGCTTTGGTATAATCCCCATGGTCCTTACGGAGTCCCCAGCATCCACTAGGACGTTAGAGAAAATAAGATTTTACTCACCGGTAAATCTATTTCTCGTAGTCCGTAGCGGATGCTGGGCGCCCGTCCCAAGTGCGGACTGTCTGCAATACTTGTATATAGTTATTGTTAACTAAAAGGGTTATGGTTGAGCCATCTGTTGAGAGGCTCTGTTATGTTCATACTGTTAACTGGGTATAATATCACGAGTTATACGGTGTGATTGGTGTGGCTGGTATGAGTCTTACCCGGGATTCAAAATCCTTCCTTATTGTGTCAGCTCTTCCGGGCACAGTATCCTAACTGAGGTCTGGAGGAGGGGCATAGAGGGAGGAGCCAGTGCACACCAGATAGTACAAAATCTTTCTTATAGAGTGCCCAGTCTCCTGCGGAGCCCGTCTATTCCCCATGGTCCTTACGGAGTCCCCAGCATCCACTACGGACTACGAGAAATAGATTTACCGGTGAGTAAAATCTTATTTTTCTATGCAGCATTGGACCCTCGCGGGCTCGCTTCGCTCGCCACGCATCGGGCTCGGTGTCTCGCTCCGCTCGCCACACTTTTCTATTCCAAATAGATTGCGACATGGACCCAGGGGGTTATGGGAAAGGTCCTCTGCACGAAGAGAATCTAGACGCTACCCATCAGGCAATGCTCGCACGTCACTGCATGACATGTAACTGCCAGTTTCCAGAAGTGCATTCTCCTTCATAACAGATTTCTATGAACAGCATTTCTTAACTACAGGCATTTCAAGTGTAACAAACAAAATAGATTATTGAGCATAAATGCGTTGGAATAATTTAGGATTGCACTTTAGGAATACAGCATTGGAAACATATAGATATATAGAAAGGATGTTGCCAGCTCACACACATCACACATATCCTGGAGGCAGATCAACCCAAAGTAGGAGCTGTCAAATGAATCATACTGTTATTTTTCTTTCAGTAAATGCTTTGTTTTGAGACCACAGGAAACACAGCAATGTGTAAATAAATCACTAGATGAGTAACATTTTAACAACCTCCCTTATGTATATTGTGTTTCAATAATCTTTTGCTTTCAGTTATGTTTAAGGCAGGCAGTGATTGGCCTTCTCTCGCCTTAACTTTCAGTAAAGTCACTCTAGTATAACCGGCTACGTCACCCATTCTCCAATCAAATGATCTGGCTGGTATGGGATACACAATGTGCAATATGTGCAACAGCTGTTTAAAGCAGGGAGCTTAGTTTTGATACAAATACAGAACTGTGGGACAATGCTGCCCTCTGCTGTTATTGTTCATGTAAACATCTTTCATCAGCTTCATTTTTACTATCCTTTCTTTTCAAATGAATACAGGCCCCACAGGTTAGCACAGATGCCATTTATGAAAACATGTTCTAATTTCTGTGACGTTTCTCTCGTTTTGCAGGTGAACACATTGCGGAAATGACTGTTAAGATCATTCATGATTTACGTGCGCCACGGCTGTAATTTTGTCCGACTGAATCAGGACGGGCAGGTCGCGAAGATGATGTTCCGCTTGCTGAAGGCCGTTGTAGATGGCCCTTAACTCCAGCACGTTTATGTGCAGACAAGCTTCCTGGCTTGAACATTTTCCCTGGTAATTCTGTCCATGTGTGACTGCTCCCCAACCTCGGAGACTCGCGTCCGTGGTCACCAGAACCCAATCCTGGATCCCGAACCTGAGACCCTCTAGAAGGTGAGAACTTTGGAGACACCACAGGAGAGAAACCCTGGCCCTGGGGGACAGGCTAATCTTCCGATGCATGTGCAGATGGGACCCGGACCACTTGTCCAGCAGATCCCACTGAAAAGTTCTTGCATGGGATCTGCCAAACGGAATGGCCTCGTAGGCCGCCACCATTTTCCCCAGAATCGACACTCTTGGCGGTTTCAGAAGTTCCTAGACCATGTTCTGGAGTTCCTAAACCTTTTCCAACGGGAGCAAGATCCTCTGCCGTTCCGTGTCCAGAATCATGCCTAAAAACGACAGCAGAGTTGTCGGAATCAACTGCGACTTTGGTAAATTTAGGAGACAGCCATGTTGTTGCAGCACCTTCAGGGAGAGCGCAACGCATTTTAGTAACTGCTCCCTTGATCTCGCCTTTATCAGGAGATCGTCCAAGTATGGGATAATTGTGACCCCTTGCTTGCGCAGGAGCACCATCATTTCCGCCATTACTTTGGTGAAAATCCTCGGGGCCGTGGAAAGACCAAATTGGTAGTGACAATCCTGAACAGCGAACGTCAGAAACGCCTGATGAGGAGGATATATGGGGACATGTAGGTATGCATCCTTTATGTCGACTGACACCATAAAATCCCCCCCTCTCCAGACTGGAGATCACAGCTCGGAGAGATTCCATCTTCAATTCAAATCTTTTTAAATACAGGTTGAGGGATTTTAAGTTCAGAATCAGTCTGACCGAGCCATCCGGCTTCGGGACCACAAACAGGGTTGAATAAAACCCTTTCCCCTGTAGTAACGGGGGAACCGTGACAATGACTTGCTGTTGACACAGCTTTTGTATTGCAGCACACACTACCTCTCTCTCTGGGTGAGAAACTGGTAAGGCCGATTTGAAAAATTCGTTGTGGAGGTACGTCTTGGAACTCCAGTTAGTATCCTTGGGTCACAATTTCCAGCACCCAAGGATCCAGGTCCGAGCGAACCCAGACTTGACCGAAGAGCTGAAGACGTGCCCCCACCGGTGCGGACTCCCGCAGCGGAGCCCCAGCATCATGCGGTGGATTTGGCAGAAGCCGGGGAGGACTTCTGCTCCTGGGAGCTTGCCACAGCCGGCGATCTTTTTCCTCTTCCCTTACCTCTGGCCGCGAGGAAGGAAGATCCACGTCCTTTCCTGAATTTATGAGACCGAAAGGACTGCATCTGGAATTTAGGTGTTTTCTTTTGCTGTGGAGGGACAAGAGGCAAAAAAGAAGACTTATGCGCGGTAGCTGTAGAAAAAAGGTCCGCGAGGCCCTCACCAAACAAAACTTCACCTTTGAAGGGGTGTAGTACTGGTGACCGGCGGTCTCCTGACCGCCGGTCAGCTTACCGACGCCGGGATCCCGGCGGGGAGGGGCGAGTGCAGCAAGCCCCTTGCGGGCTCGGTGGCGACCTGCGGTCGCCACGGGTTCTATTCCCACTCTATGGGTGTCGTGGACACCCAAGAGTGGAAATAGTCCCTGTTGGTCGGCATGCCGACCATCGGGATAATGAGCCGTCGGGCTCGTGGAGGAGGTCATGTGACTGTCGGTCAGCTGACCGGCGGTCACATGAATACCACCCCTTTGAAGGGCAGAGCCTCCATAGCCTTTTTAGAGTCCGCATCACCATTCCATTGATGAGTCCGCAACGCCCTCCTAGCCGAGATTGCCATGGCATTGGCCCTTGATCCCAAGAGGCCAACATCTCTCGCCGTCTCCCTTAAATATATCGCTGCGTCCCTGATGTGACCCAGCGTCAAAAGCACGCTATCCCTATCCAGGGTGTCTATGTCAGATGACAAGTTTTCTGCCCACCTTTCAATAGCGCTACTCACCCATGCCGGTGCCACGGCCGGCCTGAGCAGCGTACCCGTAGTAACAAATAGATTTTAAGGTAGTTTCCTGCTTACGATCCGCAGGATCCTTCAGGGCCGGCGTGTCAGGGGACGGTAGCGCCACCTTCTTGGACAAACGCGCCAGAGCTTTGTCCACCGTGGGTGAGAATTCCCACTGTAACCTATCCTGCGAGGGAAAAGGATACGCCCTAGCAATCCTCCTGGGAATCTGCAGTCTCTTGTCAGGAGACTCCCAAGCATTTTCAAAAAGAGCGTTCAGTTCATGAGAGGGAGGAAACATTACCTCAGGTTTCTTTCCCTTAAACATACAGACCCTTGTGTCAGGGACAGTGGGGTCTTCTGTGATATGTAACACATCTTTAATTGCCACAATCATGTACCGAGTACTCTTGGCCACCTTAGGATGTAACTTGGCATCATTATAGTCGACACTGGAGTCGGAATCTGTGTCTGCTATCTGGGTAAATGAACGTTTCTGTGACCCTGAGGGGGCCTGAGATTGTGACAAAACATCTCCCATGGATTGTCTCCATGCTTGGTTCTGAGACTCAGATTTTTCTAACCTCTTATGCAATAAAGCCACAATTGCATTTAAAACACTCCACATATCTACCCAATCAGCAGTGCCAACGGAGTCACTCCCGCATTCTGTTCAGCCCCCACACCAGCCTCCTCCTGGGAAGAGCCTTCAACCTCAGACATGTCGACACACGCGTACCGACACCCCCAAACACACTGGGCTATAGGGGACAGACCCACAGTAAGGTCCTTCAGAGAGACAGAAAGGGAGTTTGCCAGCTCACACCCAGCGCCTCATCGGTCTGAAGGAATGAAATAATGCCCCAGACCTGTAAGCGCTTTTATACCAAGTAATCAACACCAAATTTTCGTTCCCCCCCCTCGTTTCGTTTCGTGCACCCTGTTACTTGTGTACAGCAGTGAAGGGCCACGAGCAGCGTCTCTGCAGCAAGCTGTGGAGAAAATGGCGCTGGTTAGAGCTGAAGGAGGAAGCCCCGTCCCTACATGGCGCGCTTCGGTCCCGCTTTTATTTATACTGGCGGGGGTCTGTATACATTGCCTATGCAATGTATACTGTCATGCCAGTCTCAAACGTGAGGTTTTATTGCTGCCCAGGGTGGCCCCCCCTGCGCCCTGCACCCATATAGTGCCGCTTATGTGAGGGAGCAATGGCGCGCAGCGCGACCGCTGCGCGGTACCTCAGGAAGATCTGAAGTCTTCTGCCGCCTTTGAAGTCTTCTTGCTTCTACTACTCACCCGGCTTCTCTCTTCAGGCTCTGTGAGGGGGGCGGCGGCGCGGCTCCGGGAACGAGCAGCTAGGCGCACCAAGTGATCAGACCCTCTGAAGCTAATGGTGTTCAGTAGCCTAAGAAGCAGAGCCTTTGAACTCACAGAAGTAGGTCTGCTTCTCTCCCCTCAGTCCCACGAAGCAGGGAGCCTGTAGCCAGCAGGTCTCCCTGAAAATAATAAACCTAACAAAAGTCTTTTTTAGAGAAACTCAGTAGAGCTCCCCTAGTGTGCAACCAGTCTCCTCTGGGCACAGAATCTAACTGAGGTCTGGAGGAGGGGCATAGAGGGAGGAGCCAGTTAACACCCATTTAAAGTCTTAAAGTGCCTATGTCTCCTGCGGATCCCGTCTATACACCAAGGTCTTTTTGGAGTCCCCAGCATCCTCTAGTACGAAGGAGAAAATTCACAATACTTAGCGGCTGTCGAGATTAACTGGATAGCCCGCGGGGGATCAAATAGACGTGGTACATTGCCACGGCTAATTGAATATTACCCTAAGCATTTGACTTTCACTAGTTCCACTTTATCTACTTAGAAAATAGTCCATGTGATGAAATGTGATTAATCAAGCAGTAAATCAGAACTTACTTTAGCAGGCTCAGTCTCACTCTGCTGCTGGGACACTAAAAGGTCACTGGACAGGGATTCAGAGTCTGAGATCTCCACTACACTCTCAGCTGCTTCAGACACACTGCACTTCTCTCTATCACACTCAATATCACTGTCATCCTGCCAGTCAGTAATGTGAAGGACGTCACCTGGAGAAGCATAAAGACAAAGAAAGCTGACATGATGGCAAAAATAAGAATTTACTCACCGGTAATTCTATTTCTCGTAGTCCGTAGTGGATGCTGGGAACTCCGTAAGGACCATGGGGAATAGACGGGCTCCGCAGGAGACTGGGCACTCTAAAAGAAAGATTAGGTACTATCTGGTGTGCATTGGCTCCTCCCTCTATGCCCCTCCTCCAGACCTCAGTTAAGGAAACTGTGCCCGGAAGAGCTGACACAACAAGGAAAGGATTTGGAATCCAGTGTAAGACTCATACCAGCCACACCAATCACACTGTACAACTTGTGATAACCATACCCAGTTAACAGTATGAACAACTGAGCCTCAGTAACAGATGGCTCATAACAATAACCCTTTAGTTAAGCAATAACTATATACATGTATTGCAGAGAGTCCGCACTTGGGACGGGCGCCCAGCATCCACTACGGACTACGAGAAATAGAATTACCGGTGAGTAAATTCTTATTTTCTCTGACGTCCTAGTGGATGCTGGGAACTCCGTAAGGACCATGGGGATTATACCAAAGCTCCCAAACGGGCGGGAGAGTGCGGATGACTCTGCAGCACCGAATGAGCAAAGGCAAGGTCCTCCTCAGCCAGGGTATCAAACTTGTAGAACTTAGCAAATGTGTTTGAACCCGACCAAGTAGCAGCTCGGCAAAGCTGTAAAGCCGAGACCCCTCGGGCAGCCGCCCAAGAAGAGCCCACCTTCCTTGTGGAATGGGCTTTTACTGATTTAGGATGCGGTAACCCTGCCGCAGAATGAGCTTGCTGAATCGTGTTACAGATACAGCGCGCAATAGTTTGCTTTGAAGCTGGAGCACCCAGTTTGTTGGGTGCATGCAGGATAAACAGCGAGTCAGTTTTCCTGACTCCAGCCGTCCTGGCTACATAGATTTTCAAAGCCCTGACTACGTCCAGCAACTTGGAAGCCTCCAAGTCCCGAGTAGCCGCAGGCACCACAATAGGTTGGTTCAAATGAAACGCTGATACCACCTTTGGGAGAAATTGGGGACGAGTCCTCAATTCTGCCCTGTCCATATGGAAGATCAGATACGGGCTTTTACATGACAAAGCCGCCAATTCTGACACACGCCTAGCTGAAGCCAAGGCCAACAGCATGACCACCTTCCACGTGAGATACTTTAGCTCCACGGTCTTAAGTGGCTCAAACCAGTGTGATTTCAGGAAATCCAACACAACGTTAAGATCCCAAGGTGCCACTGGAGGCACAAAAGGGGGCTGAATATGCAGCACTCCCTTAACAAACGTCTGAACTTCAGGCAGTGAAGCCAGTTCTTTTTGAAAGAAAATAGATAGGGCCGAAATCTGGACCTTTATGGATCCTAATTTTAGGCCCATAGTCACTCCTGACTGTAGGAAGTGCAGGAATCGACCCAGCTGAAATTCCTCTGTAGGGGCCTTCCTGGCCTCACACCAAGCAACATATTTTCGCCATATACGGTGATAATGTTTTGCTGTCACGTCTTTCCTAGCCTTTATCAGCGTAGGAATAACTTCATCCGGAATGCCCTTTTCCGCTAGGATCCGGCGTTCAACCGCCATGCCGTCAAACGCAGCCGCGGTAAGTCTTGGAACAGACAGGGCCCCTGCTGTAACAGGTCCTGTCTGAGCGGCAGAGGCCATGGGTCCTCTGAGATAATTTCTTGTAGTTCTGGGTACCAAGTTCTTCTTGGCCAATCCGGAACGATGAGTATAGTTCTTACTCCTCTCTTTCTTACTATCCTCAGTACCTTGGGTATAAGAGGAAGAGGAGGGAACACATAAACCGACTGGTACACCCACGGTGTCACTAGTGCGTCCACAGCTATCGCCTGAGGGTCCCGTGACCTGGTGCAATATTTTTTTAGCTTTTTGTTGAGGCGGGACGCCATCATGTCCACCTGTGGCAGTTCCCAACGATTTACAATCTGTGTGAAGACTTCTTGATGAAGTCCCCACTCTCCCGGGTGGAGGTCGTGCCTGCTGAGGAAGTCTGCTTCCCAGTTGTCCACTCCCGGAATGAACACTGCTGACAGTGCTAGCACGTGATTCTCCGCCCATCAAAGAATCCTTGTGGCTTCTGCCATTGCCATCCTGCTTCTTGTGCCGCCCTGGCGGTTTACATGGGCGACCGCCGTGATGTTGTCTGACTGAATCAGTACAGATTGGTTTTGAAGCAGGGGCTCTGCTCGACTCAGGGCGTTGTAGATGGCCCTTAGTTCCAATATATTTATGTGTAGAGAAGTCTCCAGACTTGACCACTGTCCTTGAAAGTTTCTTCCCTGAGTGACTGCCCCCCATCCTCGGAGGCTTGCATCCGTGGTCACCAGGATCCAGTCCTGTATGCCGAACCTGCGTCCCTCGAGAAGATGAGCACTCTGCAGCCACCACAGCAGAGACACCCTGGCCCTTGGGGACAGGGTGATCAACCGATGCATCTGAAGATGCGATCCGGACCATTTGTCCAACCGATCCCACTGAAAGATCCTTGCATGGAACCTGCCGAAGGGAATTGCTTCGTAAGAAGCCACCATCTTTCCCAGGACTCGCGTGCAGTGATGCACCGACACCTGTTTTGGTCTCAGGAGGTCCCTGACCAGAGATGACAATTCCTGGGCCTTCTCCTCCGGGAGAAACACCTTCTTCTGTTCTGTGTCCAGAATCATTCCCAGGAAAAGCAGACGCGTCGTAGGAATCAGCTGCGACTTTGGGATTTTCAGAATCCAGCCGTGCTGTTGCAACACTTCCTGAGAGAGTGCTACGCTGACCAACAACTGCTCTTTGGACCTCGCCTTTATGAGGAGATCGTCCAAGTACGGGATAATTATAACTCCCTTTCTTCGAAGGAGTATCATCATTTCGGCCATTACCTTGGTAAATATTCTCGGAGCCGTGGAGAGACCAAACGGCAACGTCTGGAATTGGTAATGACCGTTCTGTACCACAAACCTGAGGTACTCCTGGTGAGGTGGGAAAATGGGGACATGCAAGTAAGCATCCTTGATGTCCAGCGACACCATAAAATCCCCCTCTTCCAGGCTTGCAATAACCGCCCTGAGCGATTCCATTTTGAACTTGAACTTTTTTATATAAGTGTTCAAGGATTTTAAATTCAGGATGGGTCTCACCGAACCATCCGGTTTCGGCACCACAAACATTGTGGAATAGTAACCCCTGCCCTGTTGAAGGAGGGGGACCTTGATTATCACCTGCTGGAGGTACAGCTTGTGAATTGCCGCCAGTACTACCTCCCTTTCCCTGGGAGCAGCTGGAAAGGCTGATTTGAGGTAACGGCGAGGGGGAGTCGCCTCGAACTCCAGCTTGTATCCCTGAGATACAATTTGTACAGCCCATAGATCCACTTGTGAGCGAACCCACTGGTTGCTGAAGTTTCGGAGACGCGCCCTCACCGCACCTGGCTCCGCCTGTGGAGCCCCAACGTCATGCGGTGGACTTAGTGGAAGCAGGGGAGGATTTTTGTTCCTGGGAACTGGCTGCCTGGTGCAGCTTCTTTCCTCTACCCTTGCCTCTGGCCAGAAAGGATGCTCCTCTGACCCGCTTGCCTTTCTGAGGCCGAAAGGACTGCATTTGATAATACGGTGCTTTCTTAGGCTGTGAGGGAACCGGAGGTAAAAAAGTCGACTTCCCAGCAGTTGCTGTGGATACGAGGTCTGAGAGACCGTCCCCAAATAATGCCTCACCCTTTTAAGGCAAAACCTCCATGTGTTTTTTAGAATCAGCATCACCTGTCCACTGCCGAGTCCATAATACTCTCCTGGCAGAAATGGACATTGCATTAATTCTAGATGCCAGCAGGCAAATGTCCCTCTGTGCATCCCGCATATATAAGACGACGTCTTTTATATGTTCGATGGTTAGCAAAATAGTATCCCTGTCGAGGGAATCAATGTTGTCTGACAGGGTATCAGTCCATGCTGCTGCAGCACTACACATCCAGGCTGAAGCAATAGCATGTCTCAGTAGAGTACCAGAGTGTGTATACACAGACTTCAGGATAGCTTCCTGCTTTCTATCCGCAGGATCCTTTAGGGCGGCCGTATCCGGAGACGGCAGTGCCACCCTTTTAGATAAGCGTGTTAGCGCCTTGTCCACCCTAGGGGATGTTTCCCAACGTAACCTATCCGTTGGCGGGAAAGGGTACGCCATCAGTAACCTCTTAGAAATCACTAGTTTCTTATCAGGGGAACTCCACGCTTCTTCACACAAATCATTTAATTCATCAGATGGGGGAAAAGTCACTGGCTGCTTTTTCTCCCCAAACATAATACCCCTTTTGGTGGTAACCGGGTTAATATCAGAAATGTGCAATACATATTTCATTGCAGTAATCATGCATCGGATGGCTTTTGTAGACTGTACATTTGTCTCATCCTCATCTACACTGGAGTCAGACTCCGTGTCAACATCTGTGTCTACCATCAGAGCTAGCGGGCGTTTATGAGCCCCTGACGGCTTCCGAGTCGCCTGGGCAGGCGCGGGCTGAGACCCCGGCTGTCCCAAGGCTGCTGCGTCATCGAACCTTTTATGTAAAAAGTTGACACTGTCGGTTAAGACCTTCCACATATCCATCTAATCAAATGTCGGCCCCGTCGGGGGCGACACCACATGTATCTGCCCCTGCTCCGCCTCCACGTAACCCTCCTCATCAAACATGTCGACACAGCCGTACCGACACACCGCACACACACAGGGAATGCTCAGACTGAGGACAGGACCCCACAAAGTCCTTTGGGGAGACAGAGAGAGAGTATGCCAGCACACACCACAGCGCTATATAACACAGGGATTTACACTGCTAATAAGTGATTTTTCCAATAGCTGCTTGTTTGTATCGATTTGCGCATAAATTTATGTGCCCCCCCTCTCTTTTTAACCCGTCTTGTACCTGGATACTGCAGGGGAGAGCCTGGGGAGCGTGCTTCCAGCGGAGCTGTGAAGGGAAAATGGCGCCGGTGTGCTGAGGAAGAAGGCCCCGCCCCCTCAGCGGCGGGCTTCTGTCCCGCGTTTTCTGTAAATTAATGGCGGGGGTTTTTACACATATACAGTTAACTGACAGTATTAGGTGTATTTTTTGCCAAAAGGTAATATAATTGCTGCCCAGGGCGCCCCCCCCCCCCCCCCCAGCGCCCTGCATTCTACAGTGACCGGAGTGTGTGGTGTGCTGTGGGAGCAATGGCGCACAGCTGCAGTGCTGTGCGCTACCTTAATGAAGACAGGAGTCTTCTGCCGCCGATTTCATCGTTCTTCTGTCTTCTGGCTCTGCAAGGGGGACGGCGGCGCGGCTCCGGGAACGGACGATCGAGGTCAGGCCCTGTGTTCGAACCCTCTGGAGCTAATGGTGTCCAGTAGCCTAAGAAGCACAAGCTAGCTGCAAGCAGGTAGGTTTGCTTCTCTCCCCTCAGTCCCACGTAGCAGTGAGTCTGTTGCCAGCAGATCTCACTGAAAATAAAAAAAACTAACAAATACTTTCTTTCTAGCAAGCTCAGGAGAGCCCACTAGGAGCACCCAGCTCTGGCCGGGCACAGATTCTAACTGAGGTCTGGAGGAGGGGCATAGAGGGAGGAGCCAGTGCACACCAGATAGTACCTAATCTTTCTTTTAGAGTGCCCAGTCTCCTGCGGAACCCGTCTATTCCCCATGGTCCTTACGGAGTTCCCAGCATCCACTAGGACGTCAGAGAAAGAATATTTTTTACTGCAAACTTACTATTTCTCACTTTACAAAAAGTTAACTCATGCAAACAAATTGAAGGTTTTTTCTTGTGCATAGGAAATATACAAATATAGACTTGAGTATGCCATATCGATATACATCTCTACATTGCTAATGCAACCACCTCAGGACATCGGTGCAATATTGTACAACGTCTACTGTACTTTTTAAAAAGTGAATGTATTACTACATCTTATCACTCTGTATATCTATGTTTGTAATTTTCTTTTCTCATTTTCATTTACTGGGATAACCTTCTGAGAAGATCTACCACTGATGATGTGCTGTGCGGTAACCACCTGTTCCACTGGAACAAATAATACCAGACCCTACGCTTCTCGATGCACTGTTGTTATTTGGGAGATTGGAGCACTGTGGAAAGTAGACTCTGGTAACACCATTTACAGAGATACTTACTCCCACTACAACCCTGCGTAGAAGAGGACATAGCAATGTCCTGCGATCTCTGGCCATTTTCAGGGGACAGCTCAGCAATGACCGGCTGTGAATTTGAGCCTTCACTGCCAACATCCGACAAATCATGATCACTGGAACTCCAAACTATGTCTGCCGGATCTTTCAGGCTTTCATCCGCCGAGGTTTCTGGAAGAAAGATGACTAGACATTGTTAATAGTAATAATGCAGTGTACAGTATATACCAAAGGTATGGATTAATTGTATGTATGTAAAAAACAAAAGGACAAGCAGTCAGCCTCTTTTGGCTGTGATACTAAAAGTTTGGATCCAAGTGAATTATACTGTGGGGTTAAAGAATTAAAAAATAATAATAATAATAAACAATATCTCAAACAGTAATGAATCAATGTAAATCAAAAACTGTAATGGACCTGGTATATGTCTTTAGTTGACCAAAAGTGGATATCACATGAGCTGCATATATCTATGCAGATAAAATTAAAATTTTTAACATTTATAGGTAATGTGTTTTGAAACACCTGCTGTAAAAACAAATGAGTAAATGGCCTAATATGGGTAATAGTACCGTTTAGGGTCAGGTACAGCCTATAATCAGAAGAGCCGTTATATTGCGGACGACTGACCGTATATTTGCAAATGTGTGTAACTAATGTAGCCCACACAGTAACAATAACTTGACTGTGGCCCAACCTTAGAGAGTGATAAATTGCACGGTGATAAAGTACCACGCAATCAGCTCCTAACTGTCATTTTTAAAACACAGCCTGTAACATTGCAGTTAGGAACTGATTGGTTGGTACTTTAGCACCGTGCAAGATATCACTCTCCAAGGCTTGATAAATATGGGCCTCATTTCTGCATTGTACAGATGATGGTGTTTAAAAAAAAAAAAATCAAAATTCTGGAAGTTGTAAATCCTCGATCCGTCGATTTCAACCCAACAATGGTTGGAATAAGCGAGTCAGGGGATTCTGAAGTTATATTTTGCTGATCAGAGATAATCGGATCACCAAATGGCCATCAGGGATTTGACCGATTTATGTATGGGTTCCATAGGACTACTGTGTTTTAGTTATAAATAAAAGACAGTTTCAATTATTACATTGTGCGGGATATGGTGTTTTCTAGCTTTATTTAATACATTCCCCAACACCGCAAATCTTTACTTTGGGGTATATTCAATTAAGGTCGAAACTGCCGACTTGTCGAAAAGGTGGTAGTTTTCGACTTTTTCAGGTCGGAAGGGATTCCACCTATTCAGTCCCCAGCATTTTTATGCGACAAGTCAGTGAATTCGACTTGTCGAATAGTACGTGAATTAGCAGTATAGCTGCTGATTCACGTGCTTCTGACGGAAATTCGACAGGTTTTGGCCCCGTTTCCAACCATCTCCGTTCGACTTAAAAAAAAAAGTCGAACTAAGATGAGGACCTGAGAGGAGGAAAGGGGGAGAGCCGCGGGCAGACGGGGGACAGCAGCGCTACAGCACAGCGCTGCAGGAGGATGTGGCACAGCCGCCGCTCACGGCAGCATCCACCCAGCTCCAGCAAGTGAGGTCCCGCTTGCTGGAGCCGGGTGGACGCTGCCGTGAGGTCTGGCGGCTGTGCCATATCCTCCTGCAGCGCGGCTCTCCCCCCTCTCCGGTCCCTCATCTCAATTCGACTTTTTTAAAGTCAAATTGAGATGGGCATTGAATAGCCCTTGTCGGATCCATTCCGACAAATGCATGTCGGAATGGATCCGACCTCGATTGAATATACCCCTCTGAGAGAAATAGTGGCACCAGGTTTAGAAGATAATTATTCTCAAAGCAGTTCAGGTATAATGATGGGAAGATAGAAAAGCCATATCAACCCAAATCAGCAACCAAAAATTTTTAAGGATTACATGGTAACATAGTAACAGTTGATGAGGTTGAAAAAAAGACAAAATGTCCATCGAGTTCAAACTGTACTATAACATTTTACTTAATTTAAACGCTGTATCCTTGGATATTTTTCGGTTAGGAATTTATCTAATCCATTTTTAAACTCTTTGAGGGAGACTTCCGGTGGGTGGCGCATCCAAGATGGCCACATCTTAATTGAGCTCTGCTCCCTTTGGCTCCATCCACCATCATCTGCCTGCTTTCCAGTTGCCTCTCTGGGGCATCTTAACGGGATTATTTCCCCCGAGCACTGGGGGACCCGTTGGTGACCTTTTTGGACGGATATGCTGGGTGGGGGCCCCTGTTCCCCGGAGTCGGGCCCGTGATCGGGCCGCCGCGTGGCGAGGGGCCGCGCTCCCCATCCTCCCGCTTGAATACCCCTGCAGTCAATACTAACCTGCCTGCCGCTCCTCTGTTGTGGCCTCAGTGGGGACGGCTGCCTTCTCCCTTCAACTCGCTGGCTGCTAAACTACGGACCCTGCCCGTGCGCTCGTGGGGCTGCTTCTGGGGTGTCCGGTCTCCTGCCGAGCCGGCGGGGGTGGATGTCAGGGGAGGCGTCTACACCTGCTGCTGTCTCCCTAACTGCGCGACTCCTGAGGCGGCTGGATCGGGGCCGCTGGGGTGTTCGGGGCTCCGTCACCCTGGTTGCCGCGCTGCTTTCATCCGCCCGCAGCTCACCTGTACGGCTGACCGACGCTGACCCGGCTTCCTCCTACACGGATACGCACGGATACGCAGCTCTTGCTGTTTTGTGTGTGAGTGCCCGGTCCTCCTGGGATTCCCTCCTGCCTTGCACTGATCTGCTTACCCTGGCTGTCGTCTAGCGTCTGGACGTCCCTGGGGATGACCTTACTGCTCCAAGTGATACCCGCTGCTATAGACGGGTGATATAACTGGACTCTTCCCTTGCGGTTTGCTGCCTGGTGCCTGCCTTTTACATTTGGGATCCCGCTGATACGTCCTGGACGCCTACCGCCTTTTTGGACCTTTGAGGCTGCCTCCGGTGGATGCGGACGCCCCGACGAAAGGCTTCTTAAGGGCGCTGTTGAATCCCCCATTCCGGCTGTGAATAACCCTTCCTGAGACACTAGGACGTTGAGGGACTATTCTTCACAGGGGGTCCGTTCGGTATTGACACTGCTCCCCTCTGCTCACTGAACATTCTTTCTGCTGTCTTTTGCCTCTTCCTTGATCTATTCCTCTATCTGATATTTTTTATTTTTTTTATTTTTTCCCCTTATCCCCACGTTACATATACAGGCTGTACCTGCCTCCATATTATTATAGTATTGAAGGTTCACACATTTACGGTCTTCTCAATAGCTCAGCTTAGTGGACACTGCCACCTTGTGGCCGTTCAATATCATTTTTTGTCTGCTTTTAATTTCCATTATAGGCATCACTGATTCTGTCTACCATTCACAATATCTGTCAGAAAAATATTTTGTTATATATCTGGAGGAGAGGGGAAAAAGGGAAGGGGAGGAAGGGAAAAAGATACGGGAAAAAGAATTTTAAATTTTTTTTTTATTTATTTATTTATTTTTATTTATTTTTTTGCTTGCTCACACTCTCCCTACCCCCCTGTAAACGATCTATGTAGTGGTTGGTCTGATAAACACAGTTACCTTGTCCCGATCTTGAAACGCTGCTCCTCATATTTGCCTTAATACTGATGGTTATGTATTGCTGACCTAATTATTTTGCATACAACTGTCCCTTTGTGATATTATTTTTTATTTTTATTTTTTATTTTTTACTTATTTTATTATTTTATGCCAATTGTACTGCCACACCCGTAAGCCGTATTCAAACTAATTTTATTTAAATTACTCAATACTGCTTTTGCCAACTCACGTACAAATATTTTTTCTACATGTAATACTTTAAACCGGTACTACTTCTTTTATACCATCAGAGTTTGCTGTTAGTTGCCTTGTTGCTGAATAGCTAAGAGGTATAGGATTTCTATTTAATTATGTGATATACTACATACCCTCTTGGGGCGATATACTTTACGACTTCAGATGTTTCTCATCTGATACTCCTATTTACTGGTGAACAGTGTCCGATCCTACTGGATCTTTCCTATTACACATTCCATAATTGATGGAGAGGTTTCTGAACAAAACCGTATCAGAAAATATGGGCCCTCATTCCGAGTTGTTCGCTCGTTCTTTTTCATCGCATCGCAGTGAAAATCCGCTTAGTACGCATGCGCAAAGTTCGCACTGCGACTGCGCCAAGTAACTTTACTATGAAGAAAGTATTTTTACTCACGGCTTTTTCTTCGCTCCGGCGATCGTAATGTGATTGACAGGAAATGGGTGTTACTGGGCGGAAACACGGCGTTTCAGGGGCGTGTGGCTGAAAACGCTACCGTTTCCGGAAAAAACGCAGGAGTGGCCGGGGAAACGGTGGGAGTGCCTGGGCGAACGCTGGGTGTGTTTGTGACGTCAACCAGGAACGACAAGCACTGAACTGATCGCACAGGCAGAGTAAGTCTGGAGCTACTCTGAAACTGCTAAGTAGTTAGTAATCGCAATATTGCGAATACATCGGTCGCAATTTTAAGAAGCTAAGATACACTCCCAGTAGGCGTAGGCTTAGCGTGTGTAACTCTGCTCAATTCGCCTTGCGACCGATCAACTCGGAATGAGGGCCATGGTCAGAAGAAAGTCACATAAGACAGGTGGTTCTTCCCCCTCTCAGTCGCAACCCGTAACGAATATGGACGGGAACTCCGACCACACGTCCCACCCCGACACGATCCCCCCAGTGTCCCAAACTGCTAAAGAGATTCTCTCGGTGCTAATGCCCCATATTGATAGGAAATTAGATGAATTTAGGGATTCGTTTCAGTCCACCCTGCGCGAGGTGGCTTCGAATACCTCGAGAGTATCGGAGGTGGAGCAGAGGGTCAGTGATTTAGAGGACACGGTCCACAGCGTGGAGTCCTCGGCTGACTCGTCTATTGGCATGATTCGGGAACTCCAAGACAAGCTAGATGAACTAGAAAATCGAAATAGGAGAAATAATCTTCGCTTTGTTGGTATCCCGGAACATGTCAAACCCCCCCAATTGGGTGACTTCCTGGCCTGTCAATTAATTCCTGCTCTCCATATATCTGACAAGATGGAATTCCCCCAGGTTGAAAGGGTCCATAGGGTGGGGGCTGAGCGGGAAGGTCCTAACCCTCCTCCCAGACCGGTGGTGGCCCGTTACTTTGATTACAGGACGAAGGAAATAATATTACGTGCATATAAGAAACTAGGCAAATTAGTCATTGAAGGTACCCGTATATTAATTTTTCAAGATTTTTCAGCGGCGGTCACCAAAAAACGCAGAGCATTCTCACCGGTTTGCAAATTTCTGGTAGAATCGCAAAAACGCTTTGCCTTACTATACCCTGCCAGACTGAGGGTCACCGACAATGGCCGCACTCTTTTCTTTGATGACCCAGAAGAGGCCCGCAGGCATTTCCTGCCCCCTCTTTCCCCACAGAGTTCACCAGTAGCGCTGTCCCAGAGATCTCCCAATCGCTGAATGGGTGTGCAGACACAAATATTGTTTATGTGTTTTATACACTGTTTTCAACTTAACAATAGGGGAAGAGGTTCTATTTTTTATTCGCCCCACTTTAACTTACAGTTATTATGTTATTACTTAGGAGAATGGTTCTCCATATTCTGTTTACTGTTTGTTTCTTGTTGACTCTAAGAGTTGGTCGCAGTATTGTCACTGCGATCCTCTAGGAAAATTATTGGTATGAGAAAACTCAGAAAAGGTTATTGAAGCATGATTTCTCATTTCTTGATAATTGTGATATGTTTAATCTATTACATTTACAAATGTTGTTTATGTTGCATTTTGGCGCGACGACGGCAGAGAGACGGGAACACCTAGCCGAGAATGGGTTTGATGGGCTATCCTCCGCTTGCTGGGACGGGGGACCCCACAGTGCATTGCTGGGACCGTGTGGTGAATCTACCGTAGTGAAATCTGGAATTGGATGATGGCAAGTAATATACATAATTTACCGTACATGCCTCCCCATGACTCGATTAAATGCCTATCGTGGAATGTAGGCGGGCTCAACACCCCCATTAAGCGCCAAAGGGTCCTATCACATCTTAAGAAATTCAGTCCAGACATCATCTTCCTACAGGAAACTCACTGGAAGGAAGGAGATGGCTCCTCCCTCCGCGCTGGCTGGCTGGGTGATTGTTTTTCGGCCTCATTTGTCAACAAAACCAGAGGGGTGGCCATTCTTTTTGCACGACACCTCCCATACACTATATTGAATGTTGTCCCAGATCCTGATGGTCGATATCTATTGATAGATGTTAAGATTGGAGATGCCACATACACTCTTATGAACATATACGCCCCCAACACTCAGGTGTCTGAATTTTTAACTAAGGTAACCTTCCAGATACAACAGCGGGAGACTTTTCCATTAATACTTGGAGGGGACTTCAATACGGTGCGTGATCCGACCCTGGACAAAACCCCAATCCCGTCCAACCGTCATTCTCCTATCTGGTCTACACTGGTGAAATTCATACTAGGGCTCCAAGTGACAGATGTCTGGAGACTCTTTAATCCAACAGATAAATCTTTCACTTTCCATTCGGGGGTCCACCGTACGGTCTCTCGTATAGACTATTTTTTAGTGGCGGACTCTTTAATATCCGAGGTGACCTCCGCGAACATAGCTGAGATTCTGGTTTCGGATCACGCGCCGATTGAATTTTCATTTAGGATGCCACGCACAGGTCCCACACACCGCACCTGGAGATTTCCTGCATATTTATTCCAATCAGAAAAATTTAAGGAATACTTGAAACGTAACTGGCTAGACTATGTAGACAACAACATCACACACTGGAATGACCCGGTTCTTTTCTGGGAAGCATCGAAGTCTGTGATGCGTGGTAGTATCATCTCATATGTATCTGGTCGCAATAAGATTCAAAAAGACCAAATATCGCTCCCTCTCCCACAAGGTGCAGACTACGTTTGCTGAATATGTGGCAGACCCCTTAGAGGAAAAATTAATTGTATATAATCAGGCTAAAGCTGTATTGGAAAATTTTTTACTCTCTCAGGCTCAATCACGACTAGATTACACGAAAAATAAATATTATAGATGGGGAGCCAGGACGGGGCGTTTATTGGCCTCATTAACCAAAGGATATAAGCGAAGAAACCATATTGTTTCCATTAAAGACACTAGGACCTCCCTCTGTCTGACACGCACATCTGACATATCAAAGGCTTTTTATGACTACTATTGCAAACTATATTCTGCAAGACCATCGACCCCAGAATCGTTAGAAGACGTTATTAGGGAGGCCAACTTACCTAGTCTGGATCCAGAACAAACTGACCTTTTGAACTCAGAAATTACTGAGGAGGAGATAAGGTTGGCAATCTCTTCCTTGCACACTGGCAAAGCGCCGGGACCAGATGGATTCTCGGGAGAATACTTTAAAATCCTATCCACAGACATTGTCCCGAAGCTGCTAGAATTATATCGCACTATTCACAAAACACGCCCACATTACCCCTCCTTTAATGCTGCCTATACGACTCTCATCCCGAAGCCTGACCGTGACCCCACACTATTGAGTTCCTATCGTCCTATTACTCTATTAAATGTGGACTTTAAAATTCTATCCAAAATAATGTCCTCTCGACTACAATTATTTTCCTCTTCCCTTTGTTCACCTCACCAATTAGGATTTACCCGAGGCAGACACCTAGTCAAAGGTATTCGAACAGCCATTGCTTCCATTGTTGCTTCCAACAATAATCCCACCATCCCCAACATGCTCCTGAGCCTAGACGCCCAGAAAGCTTTTGATACGGTATCCTGGCCCTTCTTATTTAAAGTTCTATCAACCAGAAATTTTGGCTCAGACTTTATTAATCTCATACAGTTCTTCTACAGCTCCCCCACAACTCTTCTCTTAGTAAACGGCACGAGAAGTGATCCTATTGTCATGTCTAGAGGCACCCGCCAGGGCTGTCCTTTATCTCCCTTACTTTTTAATTTATCCCTCGACCCCTTACTCCGTATAATTGATTCTTGGCCCACCCTGAAGGGTATTTCGATTGGCTCGGTGGAAGTAAAACTCACTGCATTCGCGGATGACGTTCTGATATACATATCTAATCCTAAACAATCCCTCGGGCCATTGCTGGAACTGCTTGACAGGGTGGGATCTTTATCTGGTTTCTTCATCAACTTTGAAAAATCCAGTGCATTCTATCTTAAGAAGGGTTTTTATAGACCTTTGTGGGCGAAGCAATTACCTCTGAATTGGGCTAAAAAGAAACTCCCATACCTGGGAGTTCTCCTCCCCAAGAACATTATAGACCTCTATGATGTAAATATTGGGAAAACACTTTTAAAACTCACAAGGGATATTGAGGCAATGGCACACTTGCCGCTTTCCTTTTTAGGTACGATGAATATAATAAAAATGATATATTTCCCAAAACTCCTCTACCCACTACAAGTCCTCCCCCTTATACTTTCTAGACAAGATCTCCTACAAATTACGGCGGCTTTTAGGAAATTTATCTGGAACAACAAGCGTGCAAGAATTGGTCTGTTTAAATTAGGTCAGCCTAAAACAAATGGGGGAGTTAACTTTCCAGACATCCTGACGTATAGTTATGCTTCCCATGTTCGTTATATCAAAGACTGGTTGTCTAGCACCCACACATACGCTGACTCGCTTCTCGAACAAAATTTTATTCCGCAAGTATCCTTGGTAGCTTTTTTACACCTGACTGACGCTGAAATTTCCTCTGATTTAACGATTAATCCCCTCGTAATGACTACAAGGAAAGTTTGGCTGTCTTTGAGACATAAATACAAACTACATAAACATATATCTATTCATTTGCCTTTTCTAAACAATCCGGGCTTTCAAAACGGAGAGGCCGCTCCTCCTTTTAAGGAATGGAAATCTTTAGGAATATGTAATATAGGCCAGCTCCTTGATCCTAGATCCCATAAACCATTAACATATGCGGAGGCCTTATCTAAATACCCTTGTATTGGACCCCAGAACTTTGCTTTTTTTCAAGCCCAACATTATGTAAGTAAAATTTCCAGATTAATACCTACAACTGATTGGGGAAACCAATTAGACCAAATATTAATGCGACCAGAACAACCTAAAGGGGCCATCTCATTCTACTATAAACAATTCCACACCATACTAGACCATTCTTTATATAAAACTGGTATAGCCCAATGGTTGGAACACTTTCCCAACTTAGATGTAGATGGGTTACTACGTATGTTACATTTTTCAATAGCCACGTTCCCAGCTGCTAAATACACAGAAATGTACCTAAACATCTTTCATAGATCTTATATCTCTCCCCACAGGGGTTTTTTGATAGGCCTATTAGCTGACTCTTCCTGTCCCAAATGTGGTCACCCTTCGGCTGATCTGTATCACTGTTTTTGGGCCTGCCCGCTTTTAAGAAGGTTCTGGCTAGCAGTATGGCGTTTTGCCTCTCAGCATTTAGTGAATTACATTCCCCTTACACCGGAATGGGCCATATTTGGTATCACACCCCCTGGTATCAGAGTTTCCAAGCCTGTCAGGAAGTTGTTGCTGGCAATCTCTTCGGCAGCTAGGAAAGCTATCTTGCAAATGTGGGTTCATAGCTCTGCTCCGACATTGGAAATGTTTAGGGACAAACTATTTTTCATCTGTCATATGGATTGGCTGGAGGCCTCACTCCAAAAAGAATCTCGCACAGAATCTTTTTTCGCAACATGGGAAAGTTTTATTGAAACACTTCCTATTCATACCAAAGAGGCCATTAGTCAGTGTTTTCGCAACACACTTTGGTATGAAACCAGAATTTTTCTTAGGGACCCTCCCATTGAGTTTGATAGCGCTAATTAGGGGCTATGACGTGTTCCTGTCTCTCTGTAGGTATATGGAATATTTACAGATGTTGCTTGGTACTTTAGAAAATTGTACAAACTGCTCGTATCTATGTTTCTCTTTGCGCCATGTACTACATTTTGTGACTGCTACGTTATATCTGTTTTGTTTTGTTCTTCTTTTCTTTGATTGTCACTCACAATGTCACTGTGATTACTGTTACTTTATCTAAAGAAATGCTTCAATAAAGAAAGAAATGTTTAAAAAAAAAAAAACTTTTTGGGGGAGATTCAAATGTTTGAAAAATCAGTTGGGAGTCTGTTTTTTCCTATCTAATAGACAGGAAAAACGAGTTTTATGGTAAATACCTTTGTTAAACCTATTTCTGCGAGGTACACTGGGCTCCACAATGATAGACATAGGGGTGTAGAGTAGGATCTTGATCCGAGGCACCAACAGGCTCAAAAGCTTTGACTGTTCCCAAGATGCATAGCGCCGCCTCCTCTATAACCCCGCCTCCCTGCACAGGAGCTCAGTTTTTAGTTAACCAGCCCAATGCAGTAGCAGGAAAAGAGACGACAACGGTTAGTAGCCACATACACCACACTCTCACGATAGGAGAAGTGTCAGCGGCTAATGCCATACCAACCCAAAGAAGCTAAGTGCGTCAGGATGGGTGCCTTGTGGAGCCCAGTGTACCTCGCAGAAAGTTTTAACAAAGGTAAGTTCTTACCATAAAACTTGTTTTCTGCTGCGGGGTACACTGGGCTCCACAAGGATAGACATAGGGGATGTCCTAAAGCGGTTCTTTATGGGAGGGGACGCACTGTAGCGGGCACAAGAACCCGGCGTCCAAAGGAAGCATCCTGGGAAGCGGCAGTATCGAAGGCATAGAACCTAATGAACGTGTTCACTAAGGAACACGTAGCCGCCTTGCACAATTGTTCAAGGGTCGCACCACGGCGGGCCGCCCAAGAAGGTCCAACAGACCGAGTAGAATGGGCCATAATGTGAGCAGGAGCTGACAGACCAGCCCTCACATAAGCATGTGCAATCACCATTCTAATCCATCTGGCCAAAGTCTGCTTGTGAGCAGGCCAGCCCCGTTTGTGAAACCCAAACAGAATAAAGAGAGAATCAGATTTCCTAACAGAAGCAGTTCTCTTCACATAGATATGGAGAGCCCATACCACATCCAAAGACCGCTCTTTGGGAGACAGGTCAGTAGAGACAAAGGCCGGTACCACAATCTCCTGATCAAGGTGGAACGAAGAAACCACCTCAGGTAAATAACCTGGACGAGTCCTAAGAACAGCCCGGTCACGGTGAAATATCAGATATGGGGAACTACAAGACAAGGCACCCAAATCAGACACTCTTCTAGCTGAAGCAATAGCCATAGGCAATAGCAATAGGTTCAACCGGAGACTCTTGTAACGCCTCCAAAACCACCGACAAGTCCCAAGGAGCCACAGGCGGGACATAGGGAGGTTGGATACGCAACACACCCTGAGCAAAGGTATGCACATCAGGTAAGGTCGCAATCTTTCTCTGAAACCACACCGACAAGGCAGATATTTGAACCTTGAGGGAGGCCAGACGCAGGCCTAAGTCCAGGCCCTGCTGAGCTTGGCTGTACTAAACTTGGAAGCGTCATAATTGTTAGATGCGCACCAAACAAAGTAAGAATGCCAGACCCTATGGTAAATCCGAGCAGAAGCCTGTTTCCGGGCCCGCAACATAGTTTGAATGACCGCCTCAGAAAACCCTTTAGCCTTTAAGACGAAAGCTTCAAGAGCCACGCTGTCAAAGACAGCCGGGCTAGGTCCTGGTAGACACAGGGGCCCTGAACGATGAGGTCTGGGCGTTGTGGAAGTAGAATTGGACGCTCTGACGATAGGCCCTGCAGGTCTGAGAACCAGTGCCGTCTGGGCCACGCAGGAGAAGCAGAATTGATCTTTCTTGTTTGAACTTCCGAATTACCCTGGGCAGAAGTGACACCGGAGGGAACACGTACGGCAGCCGAAACCTCCACGGCACCGCCAGCGCATCCACGAATACTGCTTGAGGATCCCTGGTCTTTGCTCCGAAGACCGGATCCTTGTGATTGTGTCGAGACGCCATCAGATCTACGTCTGGAAGGCCCCACTTTTCCACTAGGAGTTGAAACACTTCTGGATGGAGGCCCCACTCTCCGGCGTGTACGTCCTGGCGACTGAGAAAGTCCGCTTCCCAATTCAGGACCCCCGGAATGAATATTGCAGATATTGCCGGTAGATGGCGTTCCGCCCATTGTAGAATCCGTGAGACTTCATTCATTGCTAAACGGCTAAGAGTGCCGCCTTGATGATTTATGTAAGCCACTGTGGTGGCATTGTCCGACTGTACTTGAACAGGACGGATTTGAATTAAATGCTGGGCCAGGTTCAACGAATTGAAGACCGTCCGCAATTCCAGAATGTTGATCGAGAGGAGAGGTTCCTCCTTGGTCCACCGACCCTGAAGGAAGTATTGCTCCAGCACCGCGCCCCAGCCTCTTAGACTGGCATCTGTCGTCAACAGAACCCAGTCGGATATCCAGAAGGGAAGGCCCCTGCACAATCGTTGGTCCTGGAGCCACCAGTGCAGCGACAGACGGACCTACGGAGTCCATGAGATCATGTGAGACCTGATCCGGTGAGGCAGGCCGTCCCACTTGGCTAGAATCAGCTTCTGGAGGGGGCGAGAATGGAATTGAGAATACTCCACCATGTCGAATGCGGACACCATGAGGCCCAGCACCTGCATCGCCGAATGTATCGACACTTGCGGACGAGAAAGGAAGTAACGAATCCTGTCCTGAAGCTTCAGGACTTTCTCCTGAGACAAGAACAACCGCTGGTTGTGAGTGTCCAATAGCGCTCCCAGGTGCACCATGCTCTGAGCAGGGACCAGGGAGGATTTCTTCCAGTTGATGAGCCACCCGTGGGCTTGTAGAAACCGGACAGTCATATCCAGATGACGTAGGAGAAGTTCTGGGGAATTTGCCAAGATCAACAAGTCATCCAGATACGGCAGGATCCTGACCCCTTGACGGCGGAGTACCACCGTCATCACCGCCATAACTTTGGTGAAGACTCGCGGAGCCGTAGTTAAACCAAAAGGTAACGCCCGAAACTGGTAATGGAGGTTGCCAATCGCAAACCTCAGGTATTGCTGATGTGACACTGCTATAGGAATATGCAGGTAAGCATCCTGTATGTCCAGGGAGACCATATAATCCCCAGGTTCCAAGGCCAGAACTATAGAGCGAAGGGTTTCCATACGGAACTTAGAAACTTTCACAAACCTGTTCAATGCCTTGATATTGAGAATGGGCCGAGAGGACCCATTCGGTTTCGGGACTAGAAACAGAGGAGAATAGTACCCCCGGCCCCTCTGAGCAAGAGGCACCTGTACTATCACTCCTGTATCCAGGAGGGTCTGTACCACCAAATGTAGAGTTTTTGCCTTTGTCTGGTACAAAGGGACGTCTGTCAGGCAAAATCGATGAGGGGGACGGTTTTTGAAGGCTATGGCGTAACCTCGAGTGACGACTTACCGTACCCAGGCATCTGAAGTGGTCTTCAACCATTCCTGGGTATACCCTAGAAGCCGACCCCTCCACCCAGAAATCCCCCAGGGGGAGGCCCACCCCGTCATGCGGCAGGCTTATCTGTCTTGGAAGCTGGCTGACGGGCAGCCTAGGCTCTTTTGGGCTTCGACTTACCAGGTTTGGAATTGCGGGCCTGCTTGTTGTACGCCTGACCTTTTGCTTTACCTGAAGGACGAAAGGGGCGAAAGGAAGTACCTTTAGCCTTCGACACAGAAGGAGCGGTACTTGGCAGACAGGCAGTTTTGGCAGTAGCCAAGTCAGCCACTATCTTATTTAAGTCCTCCCCAAACAGAATATCTCCCTTGAAAGGGAGTACCTCCAGGGTTTTTCTAGAGTCCAGATCCACAAACCAGGATCTCAGCCAAAATATCCGGCAAGCCAGGACTGACGTAGTAGAGGCCTTGGCTGCTAGAATACCGGCATCAGAAGCCGCCTCTTTAATATAGTGAGAAGCTGTGACAATATATGACAAGCATTGTCTAGCACGGTCAGAAGAGATTTCAGTTTCCAACTCTAGGGCCCATGCTTCAATAGCCTGTGCAGCCCATGTTGCTGCAATAGTGGGCCTTTGTGCAGCACCCGTGAGGGTGTAAATCGCTTTCAGACAACCCTCCACACGTTTATCCGTAGGCTCTTTTAGAGACGTGACGGTATTGACAGGTAGAGCTGAGGAAACCACCATCCTAGCCACATGCGAGTCTACTGGAGGAGGCGTTTCCCAATTTTTAGACAGCTCTGGCGCGAGGGGATACCCGGGTTTCCCCAGGGTTCCTGACGTATATATCCACTGGGTGGTCAGAGTGAGGTAAAACTTGTTTAACCACCTTCTGACGCTTGAACCTATCTGGTTTCTTAGGAGGGACGGATGGCTCGGGATCATCTGTAATCTGTAGAATCAACTTAATAGCCTCCAAAAGATAAGGAACATCCACATGTGAACTACCGTCCCCATCAGCATTATCTGTGTCAGAATCTGTGGGGTCAGTGTAAGCGCCATCTTCATCAGACGAGGTGTCAGTGACAGCAGTGGATTGTGAGGAGGTAAGAGCTCGCTTAGAGGACCCCATGGTCTAAGGCGAACGAGGGTCAGACTTTTTAGTAGTCAAGGACTGGTTCAATTTCTTCAATTGAGCAGACAAGTTATCCGCCCACAGCGGGTTAGCTGCAGGGACCACATACGGTTGAACCGGCATAGGAGGTCCCCATAGGGGGTGTTAGTTTAGTAACTAGCGTATTTAGAAGCGCAGAGAAAGTAGCCCACGGTTGGTCATTATGGACCCCTGTTGCCACAGTCCCACTGGGGGGCAGTGAGCCCTCAGAAGCAGAGCCCACAGCTGCTATAGTCTCCTCATAGGGATCTGTGGCTTCAGCAACACCGGCAGTGTGCTCAGCCCCAGAACCATTACCTTCAGAAGCAGACATGATATAACTTGCAATATCAGGTAGCACAGTACAATTGTCAGCAGCACAATACCTCTTGCCCAAACCCCTGCATAGTGTAGTCAGCACAAGCAGAGATACAGGAGAGATATGGTGACTAAAATCACAGAGAAAAAATAAGAATTTACTTACCGATAATTCTATTTCTCGCAGTCCGTAGTGGATGCTGGGGACTCCGTAAGGACCATGGGGAATAGCGGCTCCGCAGGAGACTGGGCACAAAAGTAAAGCTTTAGAACTACCTGGTGTGCACTGGCTCCTTCCCCCATGACCCTCCTCCAAGCCTTAGTTAGGATACTGTGCCCGGACGAGCGTACACAATAAGGAAGGATTTTGAATCCCGGGTAAGACACATACCAGCCACACCAATCACACCATATAACTTGTGATCTAAACCCAGTTAACAGCATGATAACAGAGGAGCCTCTAGAAAAGATGGCTCACTACAGCAATAACCCGATTTTTTAGTAACAATAACTATGTACCAGTATTGCAGACAATCCGCAATTGGGATGGGCGCCCAGCATCCACTACGGACTACGAGAAATAGAATTATCGGTAAGTAAATTCTTATTTTCTCTAACGTCCTAAGTGGATGCTGGGGACTCCGTAAGGACCATGGGGATTATACCAAAGCTCCCAAACGGGCGGGAGAGTGCGGATGACTCTGCAGCACCAAATGAGAGAACTCCAGGTCCTCCTCAGCCAGGGTATCAAATTTGTAGAATTTTACAAACGTATTTGCTCCTGACCAAGTAGCTGCTCGGCAAAGTTGTAAAGCCGAGACCCCTCGGGCAGCCGCCCAAGGTGAGCCCACCTTCCTTGTGGAATGGGCTTTTACAGATTTTGGCTGTGGCAGGCCTGTCACAGAATGTGCAAGCTGAATTGTACTACAAATCCAACGAGCAATAGTCTGCTTAGAAGCAGGAGCACCCAGCTTGTTGGGTGCATACAGAATAAACAACAAGTCAGATTTTCTGACTCCAGCCGTCCTGGAAACCTATATTTCCAGGGCTCTGACAACGTCTAGCAACTTGGAGTCCTCCTAGTCCCTAGTAGCCGCAGGCACCACAATAGGTTGATTCAGGTGAAACGCTGAAAACCACCTTAGGGAGAAACTGAGGACAAGTCCTCAATTCCGCCCTGTCCGAATGGAAAATCAGATGAGGGCTTTTACAGGATAAAGCCGCCAATTCTGACACGCACCTGGCCCAGGCCAGGGCCAACAGCATGACCCCTTTCCATGTGAGATATTTTAACTCCACATATTTAAGTGGTTCAAACCAATGTGACTTTTGGAACCCAAAAACTACATTTAGATCCCAAGGTGCCACTGGAGGCACAAAAGGAGGCTGTATATACAGTACCCCTTTCACAAACGTCTGAACTTCAGGGACTGAAGCTAGTTCTTTTTGGAAGAAAATTGACAGGGCCGAAATTTGAACCTTAATGGACCCCCATTTCAGGCCCATAGACACTCCTGTTTGCAGGAAATGTAGGAATCGACCTAGTTGAAAATTCCTCCGTCGGGGCCTTACTGGCCTCGCACCACGCAACATATTTTCGCCAAATGCGGTGATAATGTTTTGCGGTTATATCTTTCCTGGCTTTGATCAGGATAGGGATGACTTCATCCGGAATGCCTTTTTCCTTCAGGATCCGGCGTTCAACCGCCCTGCCGTTAAACGCAGCCGCGGTAAGTCTTGGAACAGACAGGGTCCTTGCTGGAGCAGGTCCCTTCTTAGAGGTAGAGGCCACGGATCCTCCGTGAGCATCTCTTGAAGTTCCGGTTACCAAGTCCTTCTTGGCCAATCCGGAGCCACGAATATAGTGCTTACTCCTCTCCATCTTATAATTCTCAGTACCTTGGTTATGAGAGGCAGAGGAGGGAACCCATACACTGACTGGTACACCCACTGTGTTACCAGAGCGTCTACAGCTATTGCCTGAGGGTCCCTTGACCTGGCGCAATACTTGTCGAGTTTTATAAACATGTGGAAGACTTCTGGGTGAAGTCCCCACTCTCCCGGGTGGAGGTCGTGTCTGCTGAGGAAGTCTGCTTCCCAGTTGTCCACTCCCGGAATGAATACTGCTGACAGTGCTATCACATGATTTTCCGCCCAGCGAAGAATCCTTGCAGCTTCTGCCATTGCCCTTCTGCTTCTTGTGTCACCCTGTCTGTTTACGTGGGTGACTGCCGTGATGTTGTCCAAATGGATCAACTCCGGGTGACCTTGAAGCAGAGGTCTTGCTGAGCTTAGAGCATTGTAATGGCCCTTAGCTTCAGGATATTTATGTGAAGTGATGTCTCCAGGCTTGACCATAAGCTCTGGACATTCCTTCCCTGTGTGACTGCTCCCCAGCCTCGCAGGCTGGCATCCGTGGTCACCAGGACCCAGTCCTGAATGTGCGGCCCTCTAGAAGATGAGCACTCTGCAACCACCACAGGAGAGACACCCTTGTGCTTGGTGACAGGGTTATCTGCTGATGCATCTGAAGATGCGACCCAGACCATTTGTCCAGCAGGTCCCACTGGAAAGTTCTTGCGTGGAATCTGCCGCATGGGATTGCTTCATAGGAAGCCACCATTTTTCCCAGAACCATCTCATTGATGTACTGAGACTTGGCTCGGTTTTTCTGAACTGTGTCCAGGATCATCCCTAAGAACAGAAGACGAGTCGTCGGAATCAGCTGCGATTTTGGAATATTGAGAATCCAATCGTGCTGCCGCAACACTACCTGAGATAGTGCTACACCGACCTCCAACTGTTCCCTG
This sequence comes from Pseudophryne corroboree, assembly GCF_028390025.1. Taxonomy (NCBI): domain Eukaryota; kingdom Metazoa; phylum Chordata; class Amphibia; order Anura; family Myobatrachidae; genus Pseudophryne; species Pseudophryne corroboree. Next base: position 654,734,556 of record NC_086448.1, on the reverse strand, counting down.
GATCTTACCCTTATCAGGGAATCGTCCAAGTAAGGGATAACTAAAATTCCCTTCCTTCGAAGGAGTATCATCATTTCGGCCATTACCTTGGTAAAGACCCGGGGTGCCGTGGACCATCCATACGGCAGCGTCTGAAACTGATAGTGACAGTTCTGTACCATAAACCTGAAATACCCTTGGTGAGAAGGGTAAATTCGGACATGAAGGTAAGCATCCTTGATGTCCCGAGACATCATGTAGTCCTCTTCTTCCAGGTTCGCAATCACTGCTCTGAGTGACTCAATCTTGAATTTGAACCTCTGTATGTAAGTGTTCAAAGATTTTAGATTTAGAATCGGTCTCACCGAGCCGTCCGGCTTCGGTACCACAACAGTGTGGAATAATACCCCGTTCCCTGTTGCAGGAGGGGTACCTTGATTATCACCTGCTGGGAATACAGCTTGTGAATGGCTTCCAAAACTGTCTCCCTGTCAGAAGGAGACATCGGTAAAGCCGACTTTAGGAAACGGCGAGGGGGAGACGTCTCGAATTCCAATTTGTACCCCTGAGATATCACCTGAAGGATCCAGGGGTCTACTTGCGAGTGAGGCCACTGCGCGCTGAAATTCATTGAGACGGGCCCCCACCGTGCCTGATTCTGCTTGTAAAGCCGCAGCGTCATACTGAGGGCTTGGCAGAGGCGGGAGAGGGTTTCTGTTCCTGGGAACTGGCTGATTTCTGCAGCCTTTTTCCTCTCCCTCTGTCACGGGGCAGAAATGAGGAACCTTTTGCCCGCTTGCCCACGAAAAGACTGCGCCTGATAATACGGCGTCTTCTCATGTTGAGAGGCGACCTGGGGTACAAACGTGGATTTCCCAGCTGTTGCCGTGGCCACCAGGTCTGAAAGACCGACCCCAAATAACTCCTCCCCTTAATAAGGCACTACTTCCAAATGCCGTTTGGAATCCGCATCACCTGACCACTGTCGTGTCCATAACCCTCTACTGGTAGAAATGGGCAACGCACTTAGACTTGATGCCAGTCGGCAAATATTCCGCTGTGCATCACGCATATATAGAAATGAATCTTTTAAATGCTCTATAGGCAATAATATACTGTCCCTATCTAGGGTATCAATATTTTCAGTCAGGGAATCCGACCACGCCAACCCAGCACTGCACATCCAGGCTGAGGCGATTGCTGGTCGCAGTATAACACCAGTATGTGTGTAAATACCTTTTAGGATGCCCTCCTGCTTTCTATCAGCAGGATCCTTAAGGGCGGCCATCTCAGGAGAGGGTAGAGCCCTTGTTCTTACAAGCGTGTGAGCGCTTTATCCACCCTAGGGGGTGTTTCCCAACGCACCCTAACCTCTGGCGGGAAAGGATATAATGCCAATAACATTTTTGAAATTATCAGTTGTTATCGGGGGAAAACCACGCATCATCACACACCTCATTTAATTTCTCAGATTCAGGAAAACTACAGGTAGTTTTTCCTCACCGAACATAATACCCCTTTTTGGTGGTACTCGTATTATCAGAAATGTGTAAAACATTTTTCATTGCCTCAATCATGTAACGTGTGGCCCTACTGGAAGTCACATTTGTCTCTTCACCGTCGACACTGGAGTCAGTATCCGTGTCGGCGTCTATATCTGCCATCTGAGGTAACGGGCGCTTTAGAGCCCCTGACGGCCTATGAGACGTCTGGACAGGCACAAGCTGAGTAGCCGGCTGTCTCATGTCAACCACTGTCTTTTATACAGAGCTGACACTGTTACGTAATTCCTTCCAACAGTTCATCCACTCAGGTGTCGACCCCCTAGGGGGTGACATCACTATTACAGGCAATCTGCTCCGTCTCCACATCATTTTTCTCCTCATACATGTCGACACAAACGTACCGACATACAGCACACACACAGGGAATGCTCTGATAGAGGACAGGACCCCACTAGCCCTTTGGGGAGACAGAGGGAGAGTTTGCCAGCACACACCAGAGCGCTATATATATACACGGATAACCTTATATAAGTGTTTTTCCCCTTATAGCTGCTGTATCTTTAATACTGCGCGTAATTAGTGCCCCCCCTCTCTTTTTTAACCCTTTCTGTAGTGTAGTGACTGCAGGGGAGAGCCAGGGAGCTTCCCTCCAACGGAGCTGTGAGGGAAAATGGCGCCAGTGTGCTGAGGAGATAGGCTCCGCCCCCTTATCGGCGGCCTTATCTCCCGTTTTTCTATGTATTCTGGCAGGGGTTAAATTCATCCATATAGCCCAGGAGCTATATGTGTTGCATTTTTTGCCATCCAAGGTGTTTTTATTGCGTCTCAGGGCGCTCCCCCCCCGCGCCCTGCACCCTCAGTGACCGGAGTGTGAAGTGTGCTGAGAGCAATGGCGCACAGCTGCAGTGCTGTGCGCTACCTTGTTGAAGACAGGACGTCTTCTGCCGCCGATTTTCCGGACCTCTTCTGTCTTCTGGCTCTGTAAGGGGGCCGGCGGCGCGGCTCTGGGACCCATCCATGGCTGGGCCTGTGATCGTCCCTCTGGAGCTAATGTCCAGTAGCCTAAGAAGCCCAATCCACTCTGCACGCAGGTGAGTTCGCTTCTTCTCCCCTTAGTCCCTCGATGCAGTGAGCCTGTTGCCAGCAGGTCTCACTGAAAATAAAAAACCTAAAACTAAACTTTTCACTAAGCAGCTCAGGAGAGCCACCTAGTGTGCACCCTTCTCGTTCGGGCACAAAAATCTAACTGAGGCTTGGAGGAGGGTCATGGGGGGAGGAGCCAGTGCACACCAGGTAGTTCTAAAGCTTTACTTTTGTGCCCAGTCTCCTGCGGAGCCGCTATTCCCCATGGTCCTTACGGAGTCCCCAGCATCCACTTAGGACGTTAGAGAAATACGTATTAGAGTATACCTTGTGAATATCCTATATTATTATAAAACCTGACGCACCAAGCCCACTCAGGTTATACAATATAGGGATACAGGTTGAGTATCCCATATCCAAATATTCCGAAATACGGAATATTCCGAAATACGGACTTTTTTGAGTGAGAGTGAGATAGTGAAACCTTTGTTTTTTGATGGCTCAATGTACACAAACTTTGTTTAATACACAAAGTTATTAAAATATTGTATTAAATGACCTTCAGGCTGTGTGTATAAGGTGTATATGAAACATAAATTAATTGTGTGAATGTAGACACACTTTGTTTAATGCACAAAGTTATAAAAAATATTGGCTAAAATTACCTTCAGGCTGTGTGTATAAGGTGTATATGTAACATAAATGCATTCTGTGCTTAGATTTAGGTCCCATCCCCATGATATCTCATTATGGTATGCAATTATTCCAAAATACGGAAAAATCCCATATCCAAAATACCTCTGGTCCCAAGCATTTTGGATAAGGGAGACTCAACCTGTAGCAAGTTGAGTGAGAGACACGAAATGGAAATCACTCAGCAAGCTAATGCACACACATATAGTCACAGTTATACAATGCAGAGGTTATTACCAACAATAATACTGCACTGAACCAGCTTTTTTATATATACACACAGATAGATAGATATATATATATATATATATATATCTATCTATCTGTAATCAATAGATATAACACTGCACAGTAAGATCTGGATATATATCACAGGGTACTTGTACCAGAGAACCCTGACTAAATGCACTCTTTCTTAACTAACACTGTCTAATTGACATGTAGAATACTTAAGTGTCATGTAAAGTCACAGCGCTGACAACCAGGCGGCTTTACAAAGGAGGATTTGCCCAAGCAGTCCCAGGAACAGTGTAGCTGAGAGAAATGGCGCCCAAACACTGACAGGGAGTGAGGGAGAGACATAAATGCAGCTCCAGGGCGGGAACATTTACTGGAAATGGCGCCCTGGAGCTGGGGGAGGGGCTCCAGGTCTAAGCTTTATCCCCTCTACTGGCAAAACCACCTGGTACTGCGGGCTACACATAAAAAGGTTTTAAGAGAAAACCTGACCTGCACCCATGCCCTGGTGATCTAGTGGGATCGCCTATACTGCCACAGTGTCCAAGGGCCGCGCCGAATCGCGATACAGCACACTCACCACCTCCCGAAGCGCGGCCACGCGATCCCTGAGAGCCCCAGTCGTGTGTGCCTGACCAGAAGAAAACCGGAGCCTCCTGCTGTAGTTACCGGCAACCAGGGCGCGGGAGTGTACAGCGCCGCTGGGGAGAGATGGAGCTGCAGCAGTGAATGTTTCCAGACATGTACACACTGCTGCAGCCCTTGAAATCTTCCCTTTTCTTCTAAAAAAGCTCTTCTTAGGGCTGCCCAGAGCAGGTCCTCTGTTATGTGCAAGCTATCTGCGGCACCAACTACAAAACTGAGCTCCTGTGCAGGGAGGCGGGGTTATAGAGGAGGCGGCGCTATGCATCTTGGGAACAGTCAAAGCTTTTGAGCCTGTTGATTCCTCGGATCAAGATCCTACTCTACACCCCTATGTCTATCCTTGTGGAGCCCAGTGTACCCCGCAGCAGAAGAAAAAAAGACACCCAACCAACTTTTCAAATATTTTAATCTCCCCCTTTGACTGAGTCCACCATTACTACCTTCTCTGGCAGAGAATTCCAAATCCATACTGCTCTTACGGTAAAGAACCCTTTCCTCCGTTGTGTATGAAGTTTTTTTTCTTCTAACCTCAGGGGGTGTCTACGTGTCCTGTGTAGCGTTTTTTTGATAAACAGATAGTCTGATAAATCCTTGTATATTCCCTTTATGTATTTATAAATATTAATAATGTCCCCTCTCATGGTAATCTATTAAAAAGAATAATAGGATCTTGGTTACCTACCAGTAAATCCTTTTCTCGTAGTCCGTAGAGGATGCTGGGGTCCATATTAGTACCATGGGGTATAGACGGGTACACCAGGAGCCATTGGCACTTTAAGAGATTAATAGTGTGGGCTGGCTCCTCCCTCTATGCCCCTCCTACCAGACTCAGTCTAGAAAACTGTGCCCGAGGAAACGACAACTTCGAGAGAAGGAATTACACAGATAGTGGCGAGATTCATACCAGCTCACACAACGTGCAAATCCGGCCAACATGCCGGAAAAACTCAGCAACAGCTGAAAACCGTAAATAACGCAGAACTTACCTAGGAACCAGGCAGAACTGAACTATAAAATCAAAGCAGGAAAACGCAGCGCTGGGTGGGTGCCCAGCATCCTCTACGGACTACGAGAAAAGGATTTACTGTAGGTAACCAAAATCCTATTTTCTCTTACGTCCTAGAGGATGCTGGGGTCCATATTAGTACCATGGGGATGTACGAAAGCTCCCAGTACGGGAGGGAGAGTGCGGAGGCTCCTGCAACACTGCTTGACCAAACTTGAGGTCATCAGAGGCCAAAGTATCGAACTTGTAAAACTTGGCAAACGTGTACGACCCAGACCAAGTAGCTGCTCGGCAGAGTTGTACCGCCGAGACACCCGGGCAGCCGCCCAGGAAGAGCTCACTTTACGAGTAGAGTGGGCCTTTACAGATTTCGGACACGGCAATCCTGCCGTGGAATAGGCATGCTGGATAGTGAACCTGATCCAGCACGAAATCGACTGCTTAGAAGCAGGACATCCAATTTTCTTGGGATCATAGATGACAAACAGAGTCACTTTTCCTATGACGAGCCGTCCTCTTCACGTAAATCTTCAAAGTCCTCACGACATCCAAGGCCTTTGAAGTAAATTGAGGAGTCAGAAGCCACTGGCACCACAATAGGTTGGTTGATATGGAAAGCCGACACAACCTTAGGCAGGAACTGTGGACGAGTCCTAAGTTCCGCCCTGTCCTCATGAAAGATCAGATAGGGACTCTTACAAGATAAAGCCCCCAATTCTGACACGCGTCGTGAAGAAGCCAAGGCCAACAAGGTGACCGCCTTCCACGTGAGAAACTTGAGATCAGTCTCCTGTAGAGGGTCAAACCAAGCAGCTTGCAGGAACTGCAACACTACATCAATATCCCATGGTGCCGTAGGCGCCACAAAGGGAGGCTGGATGTGCAGAACCCCTTTCAAAAAGGTCTGAACCTCAGGAAGAACAGTCAATTGTTTTTGGAAGAAGATGGACAAAGCAGAGATCTGGACCTTGATGGAGCCCAATCTCAGTCCCACATCCACCCCTGCTTGCAGGAAAAGGAGAAAAGGTCCAAGTTGAAACTCCACCACCGGAAACTTCTTGGCCTCACACCAAGAAACATATTTTTTCCAAATGCGATGGTAATGTTTAGACGTTACCCCCTTCCTGGCCTATATCAGGGTAGGAATGACCTCACTCGGGATACCTTTCCAAGCTAAGATCTGGCGTTCAACCGCCATGCCGTCAAACGTAGCCGCGGTAAGTCTTGATAAGCGAACGGCCCCTGCAGCAGCAGATCCTCCCGAAGAGGTAAAAGCCGTGGATCTTCCAGCAGAAGATCCAGCAGATCCGCGTACCAAGCCCTCCTTGGCTAGTCCGGAGCAATGAGGATTGCCAGAACCTTTGTTCTTCTCACGAACTGAAGAACCTTTGGTATCAGAGCAAGTGGGGGAAACACATACACTGACTTGAACACCCACAGTGTTACCAGTGCGTCCACCGCCACTGCCTGTGGGTCTCTTGACCTGGAACAGTACCTCCGTAGCTTCTTGTTGAGGCGGGAGGCCATCATGTCTATGTGAGGAACACCCAACCAAACGGTTAACTCCTCGACACCTCCGGATGGAGGCCCCACTCCCCTGGATGGAGATCGTGTATGCTGAGGAAGTCTGCTTCCCAGTTGTCTACGCCCTGAATGAAGATTGCCGACATCGGCACCACGTGTCTTTCTCACCAGATGAGGATTTTTGACACCTCTGACATGGCAGCCCTGCTCTTTGTTCCGCCTTGTCGGTTTATGTAAGCCACTGTGGTCACATTGTCCGACTGCACCTGAACAGCCCGATCCTGTAGAAGGTGTGCTGCTTGCAGAAGGGCGTTGTACACGGCCATGAGTTCCAGGATGTTTATTGGGAGAAGTGACTCTTGATCCGACCATCGTCCCTGAAAAGTTTCCCCCAGAGTGACTGCTCCCCAACCTCTTAGACTTGCATTTGTGGTTAAAAGGATCCAGTCTTGAATACCGAACCTTTGCCCTTCCAGAAGGTGCGGAAGTTGCAGCCACCAGAGGAGTGAAATCCTGGCTTTCGGAGACAGGCGTATCCTCTTGTGCATGTGTAGGTGAGAGCCCGAACACTGGTCCAAGAGGTCCAGCTGAAAAGGTCAAGCATGAAACCTGCCGTACTGCAGAGCCTCGTAGTCAGCAACTATCTTCCCCAGAAGGCGTATGCATTGATGAACCGATACCAGTGTAGGCTTTAGGACATCCCGGACCATTGTTTGAATCACCAACGCTTTCTCCACCGGGAGAAATACACTCTACACTTCCGTGTCGAGAATCATTCCCAGGAAAGACACCCGCCTTGTCGGCTCCAGATAAGACTTTGGAAGGTTCAGGATTCAACCGTGCTTCCTGAGCAGCTGTGTCGTGAGCGCGATGGACCGCAACAAACTCTCCCTGGACGACGCCTTGATCAGGAGATCGTCCAGATATGGAATTATGTTCACCCCCTGTTTGCGGCGGAGAACCATCATCTCCGCCGTCACCTTGGTGAAGATCCTCGGTGCCGTGGAGAGGCCAAACGGCAGCGCCTGGAACTGATCGTGATCGTCCATCAACGTAAACCTGAGATATGCTTGATGTGGCCCCCAAATGGGAATGTAAAGGTAAGCATCCTTGATGTCCAGAGACACCAGGAACTCCCCCTCCGTCAGTCCTGAGATGACAGCTCTCAGAGATTCCATCTTGAATTTGAACTCCCTGAGATAAGGGTTCAAAGACTTTAAGTTTAGAATAGGCCGTACCGAACCATCCGGTTTTGGTACCACAAAAGGTTCAATTAATAACCCATGTTCCACTGCTTAAGTGGGACCGGAACAATGACCTCTGACACCACCAATTTTCTGATGGCCTCCAGAAGAATTGTCCTGTATGCCAGCAGGGCTGGCAAGCCCGACTTGAAGAAACGGTGAGGCAGGGGATCTTGAAACTCCAGTGTGTACCCTCTGGACACTATATCCAGGACCCAGGGTTCCAGACCCGACGACACCCAGACGTGGCTGAACTGCCGGAGTCTTGCCCCCACCTGACCTTCCTCCAGGCCTAGCTGTCCACCGTCATGCGGAGGACTTAGGGTATGGTGGCCAATCCCGGGATAGTCGGGATCCCGGGATTTAGGCCCAAAAATGGCCGGGATTCAATCCCGGGGTTTGAGGGATCAGCATTGAGCGTCCACAGGACGCTCAAACGCTGCCCGGCTTCCTCCTTCCGGGTCACGCTGCGCTGTCAGCTGCTGGTGGGAGCCGTCAGCAGCGTTCACAGGAAGTTCCCCTCCCGCCCGCCCCGGTATATGGTGAGTTATATGTGCGGGGCGGGCGGGGCGGGGCGGGGTAGGGCGAGGGGGCGGCCACCTAGGTAAAAGCCAATCCCGGGTATCCCGGGAATCCCGGGATTGGCCATTTTTCAATCCCGATACCCGGGGATTGAAAAAATGGCCCGGGATTGGCTTCCCTAACTTAGAGGTATCAGAAGCGGGCTTCTGGGTCTGTGAACCTACGGGAGCAGGTTTCTTTCCTTTGACACGACCACCTCTGAAGGTGTTTGAAGGCTTATTCTTTCTAGGCCTCGCGGACCGAAACGACTGTGACGTGGTAGATGAAAAAGGCTTATTCGTCGCCGGTGCAGCTGAGGGGAGAAAAGGAGACTTACCCGTGGTAGACGTGGCAATCCACGCATTCAGCGCCTCCCCAAAAATAGCCTGACCTTTGTATGGTAGGCCCTCCACACACTTCCTGGATTACGCGTCCGCAGACCAGTTGCGCAGCCAGAGACCCCTGCGAGCTGAGACGGACATGGAGGAGATCCCCGCAGCCATGGAACGCAGGTCTTTCATGGAATCCACCAGGAACCCTGCAGAATCCTGAATATTACGTAAAAATAAATCAACGTCACCTTTGTCCAGCGTAGTCGATTCCTCCTGCAGAGTGATTGACCACCTGGCAATAGCTTTAGCAATCCAAGCACAGGCTATAGTAGGCCGCAATATAGCACCTGAAGCCGTGTAAATGGATTTCAGCGTAGCATCCACCTTACGATCTGCCGGGTCCTTTAACGCGGTAGATCCCGGGACCGGTAATACCACCTGTTTGGACAGCTTGGAGACAGAGGCGTCGACTATCGGTGGGGACTCCCATCTCTTCCTATCTTCCTCTGGGAAGGGAAAAGCCACCAAGACTCTCTTGGGAATCTGGAATTTCTTTTCCGGAGTTTCCCATGCCTTTTCAAAGATATCATTTAATTCTTTGGATGCCGGGAAGGTGAGGGGGGCTTCTTGTTATCTGTAAAGAAGGCCTCCTCCACCTGTTCCGGAACTGTGTTCGAAACGTGTAAAACATCCCTAACAGCGTCAATCATCAACTGCACCCCCTTGGCAAGTGATGCTGTCCCCCTCGCCACATCCCCGTCACCGTCTGCAGCATCAGAGTCGGTGTCCGTGTCATCCTGCATAATTGCAAGTGCACGTTTGTGAGAATGTACCGCAGGGGACCCCGAGGAGACAGTATCAGACCATACAACCATAGAGGACTGGAGGACCTGAGTGGCATGTTCAGTCCTAGCAACTCTAACAGAAATCTGAGAAATAGTCCCCTCAGAGAGACTAACCATTCTGGCTCTCTAGCTGGGATCTGTACTAAAACAGTGCAATCCTGATTACATGGAATGGAGTCTTCCTGGGAAGACAAATCCTCTGCAGCATATGAAACAGTGTCCCTAGACATGTCACACACCCTCAAATACCCCACAAACACACAGGATATTCACTAGACAGAGTCCCCCCAAGAATGGCAGAGAGACACAGAGATTGGAGCCAACCCACACACAGTGCTATTAGAGGTATAGGGAGTCCTTAACCAGCGCTGACTGTGTCCCTTAATAGGTGACACAGCCTTTATACAGCCCCCCCCCCTTCTACAACCCCCTGGTACCGAACAGATAGCTGGAGATTGCTCTGGAGGGACCTGGATCCACTTGGTAGTGAGTGCAGGCAGGAAAAATGGTCATGAACACTGCTGGGTCCACTATGAGGAGAAGCTCCGCCCTCTCAATGGCGCAGTCTTCACGCTCTTTGAAAGATTATACTGGCCGGAGGATTTGTGCTGGCCTGGATCCGCAGACTCCGACAGGCTTGTAGTGGACAGTGTAGGGTCCAGAGCTGGCCCAGGGCGCCTCTCCCAGCGGCGCACCGCAGTACCGCCAAGTCCGCGCTTCTACCCTCTAGCCCATCGGTGTCCAACCTGTGGCTCTTGAGCCGCATGTGGCTCTTTCTTTATTCAAATGTGGCTCCCAACACTCTAAATCATGTGACCACAACAGATACAGAAACCGCTGCACTCTAGCCAAACATGCAGCAGCACTACAGGGACTGAAAACTGAAGGAGTCAGATACTAGAGGTGAGACACCCACAAGCAAACAGAGGACACATTAGAACTGCTGCAATGACACGAGTTGATGGAGGAGCTGTAGTGATACATGAGGGTGAGCTAGAGTGACACATGGCAGAGCTGGCTGGAGAGACACAGGAGGGTCCTGGCAGGAGTGACATGGGAGGGCGCTGGAAGTAGTGACACATGGGAGATATGGCTGGAGTGACATAGGAGGGTGGTAGCAAGAGTGACACATGATGGAGCTGGCTGGAGTGACATAAGAGGGTGGTAGCAAGAGTGACACATGGGGGAGCTGGCTGGAGTGACATAGGAGTGTGATAGCAGGAGTGACACATGGGGGAGCTGGCGGGAGTGACAAAGGAGTGTGGTAGCAGGAGTGACACATGAGGGAGCTGGCTGGAGTGACAGGAGGGTGCTGGAAGTCTTGGCAGTAGTGACACATGGGAAGACCTAGCTGGAGTGACACAGCAGGGTCTTGGCAGTAGTGACACATGGGAGAGCTGGCTGGAGTGACACGGGGGAGCTGGCTGGAATGACATAGGAGGGTGCTAGCAGGAGTGACACATGGAAGAGCTGGCTGGAGTGACAGGAGAGTGTTGGCTGGAGTGACACAGGGGAGCTGGCTGGAGTGACATAGGGTGCTAGCAGGAGTGACACATGGGGGAGCTGGCTGGAGTGACACAGCAGGGTCTTGGCAGTAGTGACACATGGGAGAGCTGGCTGGAGTGACACAGGGGAGCTGGCAGGAATGACATACGAGGGTGCTAGCAGGAGTGACACATTGGGGAGCTGGCTGGAGTAACACATGGAGGAGCTGAAGTTTATTATGTGAATCTGGCTTTTTCAATTATTTTTTGTGAAAGTGGCTTTTTTAATGGATCTGGCTTCAAAAAAATTATTTTATGTCGTTCTGGCTTTTTCAATGTATTTTATACCAGGGGTGTGGTCTAGCAGGCACAAGGCCACATTCCATTTTTGCATATGTGCCATCGGCTCGATGTCGGCTCTTTGTCACTGACTGGTTGGCCACCCCTGCTCTAGCCGCTTGCAAGGGGGGACAGTGACTCACTCGTCACACTTCAGCTCCCTGACAGGGTGGCGGCTGGCTGCCGGGCCAAGCGTTCCCCTGCGGCGGGGCGTGATCAGACCCCTCTGGAGCTCAACGTCCAGTCAGCGGGATTAGTGGCTCAAGACCCCGCAGGGCGGACACTGCTCCCCCCCCCTCAGTCCCTTGCTGCAGGGAGGCTGTCGCCAGCAGCCTCCCTGTAAAATAACAAACTTTGAAAAGAAAAGAAAAAACTTTTTTCTAAGAGAACTCTGTAGAGCTTCCCTAGCTGTGACCGGCTCCTCCGGGCACATTATCTAAACTGAGTCTGGTAGGAGGGGCATAGAGGGAGAAGTCAGCCCACACTATTAAACTCAAAGTGCCAATGGCTCCTGGTGGACCAGTCTATACCCCATGGTACTAATATGGACCCCAGCATCCTCAAGGACATAAGAGAAATAGGAATTTAATACCTAAAAGGTAATTCCTTTTCTCGTAGTCCTTAGCGGATACTGAGGATCTGTACTTTAGTACCATGGGGTATAGATCGGGTTCGCTGGAGCCTGGCACTTTAAAAACTTTTAGTGTGTGTATGTGTGTGCTGGCTTATCCCCTCTAAGCCCCTCCTACCAGGATCAGTCTAGGAAACTGTGCCCAAGGAGACGGACATACCAGAAAACAGGTACAACAGCGGTGAGGCACAACACAACCATAACCGAAAAAGGAGGGCGCTAACCAGAACAAAGAATATCAACACCAACCTAACCAGGATAGCAAAGCTATCCCAACAACATAAGGGGACCGCAACGGCAGGCCAACTAAACACTCAGGTAAGCAGGAATCGAAGCATTGAGGCGGGAGCCCAGTATCCACTACGGACTACGAGAAAAGGAATTACCGGTAGGTATTAAATTACTATTTTCTCTTACATCTTAGTGGATACTGGGGATCTGTACTTTAGTACCATGGGGGAAGTACCAATGCTCTCAAACGGGTGGTAGAGTGCCGAGACCCTTGTAACACCACCCTGACCAAACTAAAGGTCATCCTAAGCCAAGGTGTCAAACCGATAGAACTTAACAAAAGTGTTCGAACCAGACCAAAAGTAGCACCTCGGCACAACTGCAAGGCCGAGACACCCCGGGCAGCCGCCCAGGAAGAGCCCAAAGATCTCGTCGAGTGGGCCTAAACATACGTCGGCAAGGGCAGAGCCACCGAAGAATAGGCTTGTTGAATGGTCAACCTCAGCCAACTAGCAATTGATTGCTTAGTAGCTGGACGACCAATCTTGGTGGCAACATAAAAGGACAAACAGCAAATCAGATTTCCGATGATGAGCAGCCCGTTTGACATAAACCTTCAGAGCCCTCACCACATCCAAGGACTCCGGACTAATGGAAGCATTATACAACACCGGAACCACAATGGGTTGATTCACATGAAGAGCTGGCAACTGGAAATTTTTGGAAAAGACTGAGGTCGGGTCCCAAGTTCCGTCCTGTCTTCATGAAAAATCAAATAAGGGCTCTTACAGGATAAGGCCCCCAATTCAGAGACACGTCTGGCAGACGCCAATGCTAATAATAGGATTTTGGTACCTACCGGTAAATCCATTTCTCGTAGTCCGTAGAGGATGCTGGGGTCCCCATTAGTACCATGGGGTATAGAGGGGTCCACCAGGAGCCATTGGCACTTTAAGAGTTTAAGCGTGTGGGCTGGCTCCTCCCTCTATGCCTCTCCTACCAGACTCAGTCTAGAAACTGTGCCCGAGGAGACGACATACTTTGAGAGAAGGACTTAACACAGATAGTGGTGAGAATCATACCAGCTCACACATACAAGGCACGTAAGACAACTAGCTTGAATTATTCAGCAACTGCTGAAACATTACTTACCAAGTAACAATGCAGTAATCAACTAAAACGAAGTTGTACTGAACCAAACAACAACAGCAGGAAACGAAGCGCTGGGCGGGCGCCCAGCATACTCTACGGACTTTACCGATAGGTACCAAAATCCTATTTTCTCTTACATCCTAGAGGATGCTGGGGTCCACATTAGTACCATGGGGATGTACCAAAGCTCCCAGAACGGGAGGGAGAGCGCAGAGGCTCCTGCAGAACTGATTGGCCTCTGATGATCTGAAGTTCAGTCAAAGTATCGAACTTGTAAAACTTTGCAAACGTGTTCGACCCAGACCAAGTTGCAGCTCGGCAAAGTTGCACTGCCGAGACACCACGGGCAGCCGCCCAGGAAGACCCCACCTTACGAGTAGGGTCGGCCTTAACAGATTTTGGACACTGCAGTCTTGCCGTCGAATAAGCGTGCTGGATAGTGAACCTAGGCCCTCATTCCGAGTAATTTTAGCAGAATTGCTAATAGGCTAAAATCCGGCTGTTCTGCGCATGTGTATGCATCTCAGGGCGCACGCGCAAAGCAAATTTACACAAAACTCTGCTATTTTACTCACAGGCGACCAAAGCTTTTCAATCGCTCTGCTGATTGACAGGAAGTGGGTGTTTCTGGGCGGAAACTGGCCGTTTTCATGGAGTGTGCTAAAAAACGCAGGCGTGCCAGGTAAAAACGCAGGAGTGGCTGGAGAAACGGAGGAGTGGCTGGTCAGACGCTGGGCGTGTTTGTGACATCAAACCAGGAACTAAACGGACTGAGGTGATCGCAATCTAGGAGTAGGTCTGGAGCTACTCAGAAACTGCAAGGAAATTGCTTTCGTTAGCAATTCTGCTAATATTAGCAGAATTGCTAATCTTTCGTTAGCAATTGCTAATCTTTCATTAGCAATTCTGCTATGCTAAGATACACTCCCAGAGGGCGGCGGCTTTGTGTTTGCATTTCTGCTAAAAGTAGCTAGCGAGCGAACAACTCGGAATGAGGGCCCTAATCCAGCGAGAAATAGACTGCTTAGTAGCAGGACACACAATTTTCTTGGGATCATATAGAACACACAGAGAGTCAGACTTCCTGTGACGAGAGGTTCTCTTCACATAAATCTTCAGAGTCCTCAAGACATCCAAGGACTTTGAAGTAATTGAGGAGTCAGTAGCCACTGGCACCACAATAGGTTGGTTGATATGAAATGTGGACACAACCTTTGGAAGGAACTGCTGACGAGTACTGAGCTCAGCTCTATCTTCATGGAAGATCAAGTAAGGGCTTTTGCATGACAAAGCCCCCAGCTCGGAAACACGTCTAGCAGAAGCTAAAGCCAACAAATTGACCGCCTTCCATGTAAGAAATTTGAGCTCCACCTCCTGTAGAGGCTCAAACCAGTCCGAATGGAGGAACTGCAACACCACGTTGAGGTCCCATGGCGCCGTAGGCGGTACACAGGGCGGTTGGATATGCAGAACTCCCTTCAAAAAGGTCTGAACCTCAGGGAGGGCAGGCAATTGCTTCTGAAAGAAAATGGATAGGGCTGATATCTGGACCTTCACAGTTCCCAACCTCAGCCCCATATCCACTCCTGCCTGCAGGAAGAGGAGGAAACGTCCCAGTTGAAATTCCACGGCAAGAAACTTCTTGGACTCACACCAAGAAACATATTTCTTCCAAATACAATGGTAATGTTTTAACGTTACCCTTTCCTAGCCCGTATGAGGGTAGGATTAACTTCTTTCAGAATACCCTTCCGAGCAAGAATCAGGCGCTCAACTTCCATGCCGTCAAACGTAGCCGCGGTAAGACTTGATAGGCAAACAGCCCCCGCTGTAACAGGTCCTCCCGAAGAGGAAGAGGCCTCGGATCTTCTTGCAGTAGATTCAGAAGATCCGCGTACCAAGCCCTTCATGGCCAGTCTGGGGGAATGAGAATCGCTTGAACCCTTGTTCTCCTTATAAGCTTCAGGATTCTTGGAATTAGTGGGAGAGGTGGAAACACGTACACCGACTGGAACACCCACAAAGACACCAGGGCGTCCACTGCCACTGCCTGTGGGTCCCTCGACCTGGAACAATAACGCCAAAGCTTCTTGTTGAGACGAGAGGCCATCATGTCTATTTGGGGTAGACCCCAAAGATCTGTTACCTCTTTGAACACCTCTGGATGGAAACCCCACTCTCCTGGATGGAGATCGTGTCTGCTGAGGAAGTCTGCTTCCCAGTTGTCTTCTCCCGGAATGAAGATGGCTGTCAGCATCAACGCGTGCTTTTCCGTCCAGAGAAGTATTCTTGTCACCTCTGACATTGCCGCTCTGCTCTTCGTTCCGCCCTGTCGGATTATGTAGGCCACCGTTGTTACGTTGTCCGACTGTACTTGAATGGCCCTGTTTCTTGTAGACGGCTTTTAGTTCAAGAATGTTCATGGGCAGGCCGGCTTCCAGGCTTGACCACAGTCCTTGGAAGGTCACCTTGAGTGACTGCTCCCCAGCCCCGGAGGCTCGCATCCATTGTTAGCAGGGCCCAGTTCTAAATCCTGAACCTGCGGCCTTCTAGGAGGTGAGGCAATTGGAGCCACTAGAGGAGTAAAATTCTTGCCCTTGGCGACAGACTAATTCTCTGACGCATGTGGAGGTGAAATCCCGACCACTTGACCCGGAGGTCCAGTTGGAAGGTCAGAGCATGAAACCTCCCGTACTGGAGAGTCTCGTGGGAGGCCACCATCTTTCCCAATA
Organism: Pseudophryne corroboree; assembly: GCF_028390025.1. NCBI lineage: Eukaryota > Metazoa > Chordata > Amphibia > Anura > Myobatrachidae > Pseudophryne > Pseudophryne corroboree. The sequence goes on along the minus strand of NC_086448.1, from coordinate 654,718,333 downwards.
GGCGAATGCATTGATGAACAGACACCCTGGGTGGCTTCAAGACATACAGGACCATGGATTAGATCACCAACGCCTTGTCCCGCGGATGAAACACCCGCTGCACTTCCGTATCCAGGATCATTCCCAGAAATTACAATCTCTGGGTTGGTTCCAAATGTGACTTTGGAAAATTCAGAATCCACCCGTGACTCTGGAGCAGCCTAGTGGCGAGAACTATGGATTGCAGTAGCTTTTCCCTGTACGATGACTATCAGGAGATCGTCCAGATAAGGAATGATGTTCACACCCTGCTTGCGGAGTAGCATCATCATTTCCGCCATCACCTTGGTAAACACCCTCGGTGCTGTGGAGAGGCCGAATGGCAGGGCCTGGAACTGAAAATGACAGTCCAGTAAAGCGAAGCAGAGATAAGCTTGGTGCGGCAGCCAAATCGGAATGTGAAGGTACGCATCCTTGATATCCAGTGATACCAGGAATTCCTTCTTCCAAACCTGATATCACCGCCCTGAGAGACTCCATCTTGAACTTGAACTCCTTTAGAAAGGGGTTCAATGATTTTAGGTTCAGAATGGGCCTGACCGAACCATCCGGTTTCGGTAACACGAAAAGGTTCGAATAGTAACCCTTTGTCAGCATGTGCGGTGGTACCGGCACAATGACTTATGTCTCCACCAGCTTTTGGACAGCGTCTTGAAACACTGTGCTGTCCTCCAACAGAGTTGGTAAGCCCGACTTGAAAAAACGATGAGGAGGGAGACTTTGAAATTCCAGCCTGTATCCCTTAGACACAATATCTATCACCCAGGGATCCAGGCCGGACGATACCCAGACATGACAGAACTGTCTGAGTCTCGTTCCCACAGGCTCCACCTCCGGGCCGTCCCGTCCACCGTCATGCGGAGGACTTTGGGGTACCTGAAGCAGGCTTTTGTTCCTTGGACTTAACCTTACCTCTCCTGAAGAAGGTATTGGATGATCTGGCCTTTCTGGTCTTGTTCGGCCGAAAGGACTGCTGCGCAGCTGAGGAGAAGGATTTCTTCGGAGCAGGTGATGCTGAGGGAAGATAGAGACTTACCCGCTGTAGCGGTAGATATCCACGCGTCTAGAACTTCTCCAAAGAGAGCCTGACCTGTATAGGGTAGCGACTCCACACTTCTTCTGGATTCCACGTCGCCCGACCACTGGCGGAGCCACAGTCCCCGACGAGCTGAAACAGACATGGAAGAAATTCCCGCAGCCATGGAACCCAGGTCTTTCATGAATTCTACCATAAAATCTGAAGAATCATGAATGTTGCGTAAATACAATGCAACGTCATCCCTATCCATCGTATCCAAATCCTCCATTAAGGCAGCCGACCACTTCACTATAGCCTTTGCAATCCATGCACTAGCAATAGTGGGACATAATATGGTCCCCAAAGCAGTGTACATTGATTTCAGTGTATTATCAATTTTCCTATCTGCCGGCTCCTTTAGAGTCTGGACACAGATGCGTCAACAATCGTCGGGTTTTCCCACTTTTTCCTATCCTCCTCAGGGAAAGGAAAAGCTACCAGAATCCTCTTAGGGATCTGAAACTTCAGGGTTCACCCAGACCTTTTCAAATATAGCATTCAGCTCCTTTGACGCAGGGAAGGTTAGCGAGGCTTTCTTACTTTCAGTGAAAAAAGCCTCCTCAACCTGCTCAGGTATGGTATCATTAACATTTAACACATCCCTGATAGCCTCTATCAACAATTGTACCCCCCTTGCAAGAGATGCGGACCCCCACAACACATCCCCATCTGTAGTGTCAGAATCGGTATCCTTGTCGTCTTGTGTTACCTGCACAAGCGCACGTTTGTGGGGGTATGTAGTGGGGTGACCCGAGGTAACAGACAAGGGCCATACAGCCATAGAGGACTGCAAACCTGGGTTGCAGATTCATTACTGGCAACCCTGTCAGAAATCTAAGAAATCCAAGTCTTGATAGAGGAAAACCACTCTGGTTCCCTTGCTGGATTCTGTGCTAAACCAGTGCTAACCTGATTACATGGAATGGGATCACCCTGGGAGGATAAATCCTCTGCAGCATATGACACTGTATCCCTGGACATTGCTACAGGTGACCACCAAACACACCACACACACAAAGGTGGGGGTAAGACAGAGTTTCCCCCCAAAAAATGGCAAGTGGGAGAGACATAGATTGGAACCAACCCACACCAGTGCTTTTTAGCAAGGAGAAAACCCCTCATCAGCGCTGACTTGTGCTCCTTAATAGGACACACAGTCAATATATCAGCCTCCCTTCCCTTCTACAACCCCCTGGTACCGTTATACAGTAAGCTGGAGCTGCTGTGGAGGGATCAGTATCTTCCTTTCAGCCTCTGCATGCAGGAAAATGGCGCTGGTACGCTGCAGGGTCCACTCTGAGGAGAAGCTCAGTCTTCCCGCTCTTCTGATGTTTAAACTGGCCTGAGGAGTTTTGCTGGCTGAGATCCCTGGACCCCGACAGGCTTGCTGACCAGTGTGTGGGGTAAGCGCTGGCCCAGGGCGCCCCTCACAGCGCCGCACAGTGTGCCTCTGGTACCGTCCAGGAGCGCGGTTAATACCGCGCTCCATCCCCATTTGCTGCCATCTTTACACTGTCCCCCCGCTTGCTAGGGGGGTCGGTGACTAACTCACCACTCACTTCAGCTCTGTAAGTGGTCGGCGGCATGCTGCTGGGGCGAGCAGTTCCCCTGTGGCGGAGACCGATCAGACCCCTCTGGAGCTCAGTGTCCAGTCAGCGGAGTCATTGGCTCAGACCACGCAGGGCGGACACTGCTCCCCCCGTTAGTCCCACGCTGCAGGGAGGCTGTTGCCAGCAGCCTCCCTGTAAAATAATAAACTCTAAACTAAACTTTTAAAAGAAAGCTCAGGAGAGCTCCCCTAGCTGTGACCAGCTCCTCCGGGCACATTTTCTAAACCGAGTCTGGTAGGAGGGGCATAGAGGGAGGAGCCAGCCCACACTCTTAAACTCTTAAAGTGCCAATGGCTCCTGGTGGACCCGTCTATACCCCATGGTACTAATGTGGACCCCAGCATCCTCTAGGACGTAAGAGAAAACATCACAGTCTTCCAAGAGAGAAACGTTTACTCCACCCTATGTAAGGGTTCAAACCAATCCGACTGAATAAAGGACAGAACCACATTGATATCCCAAGGAGCCATGGGAGGTATGAAAGGCGGATGCATATGAAGAACTCCTTTTAGGAAAGTTTGTACTTCCGGCAACATGGTAAGTTGTTTCTGGAAGAAAATAGAGAGCGCTGAAATCTGAACTTTGATGAAGCCTAAACGTAGGCCCATAGCCACTCCCGCCTCAGGAAAAGTAGAAAACAACCAATTCTAAATTCTACGGGAGAAACCTTTCTATTTTCACAACAGGAAACACACTTTTTCCAGATACGATGATAATGTTTAGACATAACCATCTTCCTGGCCTGGACCATGGTGGAAATAACACGGGAGGGAAGACCTTTTCTAGCTAGAATCTCCCTCTCAACTTCCAAATCGTCAAACGTAGCCGCTGTAAGTCTGGACAGACTAACGGACCTTGCTGAAGAAGATCCTTTTGAAGCGGCAGAGGCCAGGGATCCTCCAGAGACATGGTTAGGAGGTCAAAGTACCACGCCCATCGAGGCCAATCCGGGGCAATTAGAATTGCTTGAACGCTTTCCCTTCGTAGCCTTTTTTAGAACCCTTGGGATTAGCAGTAGAGGAGGGAAAAGGTACAAAAACTGGTACGTCCATGGTGTCGTCAGCGCGTCCACTGCTACAGCCTGCAGATACCTTGTTCTGGAACAGTAACGGCATAGCTTCTTGTTGAGACGAGAAGCCATCAGATCTATGGGGGGTAATTCTGAGTTGATCGCAGCAGGAATTTTGTTAGCAGTTGGGCAAAACCATATGCACTGCAGGGAGGGGCAGATATAACATGTGCAGAGAGAGTTAGATTTGGGTGGGTTATTTTTTTTCGGTGCAAGGTAAATACTGGGTGCTTTATTTTTACACTGCAATTTAGATTGCAGATTGAACACACCACACCCAAATCTAACTCTCTCTGCACATATTATATCTGCCTCCCCTGCAGTGCACATGGTTTTGCCCAACTGTTAACAAAATTCCTGCTGCGATCAACTCAGAATGACCCCCTATCTGCGGACAGCCCCACCAATTAACTGTTGAAACATCTGGGGATGTAGGCTCCATTGCCCCAGATGGAGGTAGTGTCTGCTAAGGAAGTCTACTCCCCAGTTGTCCACTTCTGGAATGAATATGGCTGAGATGGCCCTTACGTTGGCCTCCGCCCAGAGTATTCTTGACACTTCTTGCATCGCCGCTCTGCTTTTGTTGACCCTTGTCGCCGTGGTGTTGTCCGATTGAACCTGGATCGCCTGATCCTTCAGGAGATGGGAAGCTTGCAGAGAGCATTATAAATTGCCTTGAGTTCTAGGATGTTTATCGGCAGAGCAGATTTCTGAACTGACCGTTTCCTCTGGAACTGGGCCCCTTGGGTCCCAGCCCTCCAACCCTGGAGGCTGGCATCCGTTGTCAGTAGAATTCACGAGTGGATACTGAAATTACTGCCTTCTACCAGGTGAGTAACTTGTAGCCACCATAATAGAGAAAAATAAGAATTTACTCACCGGTAAATCTATTTCTCGTAGTCCGTAGTGGATGCTGGGAACTCCGTAAGGACCATGGGGAATAGACGGGCTCCGCAGGATACTGGGCACTCTAAAAGAAAGATTAGGTACTATCTGGTGTGCACTGGCTTCTCCCTCTATGCCCCTCCTCCAGACCTCAGTTAGGATACTGTGCCCGGAAGAGCGGACACAATAAGGAAGGATTTTGAATCCCGGGTAAGACTCATACCAGCCACACCGTATAACTCGTGATACTATACCCAGTTAACCGTATGAAATATAACTGAGCCTCTCAACAGATGGCTCAACAATAACCCTTTAGTTAGGCAATAACTATATACAAGTATTGCAGACAATCCGCACTTGGGATGGGCGCCCAGCATCCACTACGGACTACGAGAAATAGATTTACCGGTGAGTAAAATCTTATTTTCTCTGACGTCCTAGTGGATGCTGGGAACTCCGTAAGGACCATGGGGATTATACCAAAGCTCCCAAACGGGCGGGAGAGTGCGGATGACTCTGCAGCACCGAATGAGAGAACTCAAGGTCCTCCTCAGCCAGGGTATCAAATTTGTAGAATTTAGCAAACGTGTTTGCCCCCGACCAAGTTGCAGCTCGGCAAAGTTGTAAAGCTGAGACCCCTCGGGCAGCCGCCCAAGATGAGCCCACTTTCCTCGTGGAATGGGCTGTTACTGATTTAGGATGCGGCAATCCAGCCGCAGAATGCTCCAGCTGAATTGTGCTACAAATTCAGCGAGCAATAGTCTGCTTAGAAGCAGGAGCACCTATTTTGTTGGGTGCCTACAGGATAAAAAAACAAGGCAGTTTTCCTGACTCCAGCCGTCCTGGAAACATAAATTTTTAAGGCCCTGACTACGTCCAGTAACTTGGAATCTTCCAAGTCCCTAGTAGCCGCAGGCACTACAATAGGTTGGTTCAAGTGAAAAGCTGATACCACCTTAGGGAGAAACTGGGGACGAGTCCTCAATTCTGCCCTATCCATATGGAAAATCAGATAAGGGCTTTTACATGACAAAACCGCCAATTCTGACACACGCCTGGCCGAAGCCAAGGCCAATAACATGACCACTTTCCACGTGAGATATTTCAAATCCACAGTTTTAAGTGGCTCAAACCAATGTGATTTTAAGAAACTCAACACCTCGATGAGATCCCAAGGTGCCACAAAAGGCACAAAAAAGGGGCTGAATATGTAGCACTCCCTTTACAAATGTCTGAACTCCAGGCAGTGAAGCCAGTTCTTTCTGGAAGAAAATTGATAGAGCCGAAATCTGGACCTCAATGGAACCCAAATTTAGGCCCATAGTCACTCCTGACTGTAGGAAGTGCAGAAAACGACCCAGCTGAAATTCCTCTGTTGGGGCCTTCCTGGCCTCACACCACGCAACATATTTTCGCCAAATACGGTGATAATGGTTTGCGGTTACTTCTTTCCTGGCTTTTATCAGCGTAGGAATGACTTCCTCCGGAATGCCCTTTTGCTTTAGGATCCGGAATTCAACCGCCATGCCGTCCAACGCAGCCGCGGTAAGTCTTGGAACAGACAGGGCCCCTGCTGTAGCAGATCCTGTCTGAGCGGTAGAAGCCATGGGTCCTCTGATATTATTTCTTGAAGTTCTGGGTACCAAGCTCTTCTTGGCCCATCCGGAACCACGAGTATCGTTCTTACTCCTCGTTTTCTTATTATTCTCAGTACCTTTGGTATGAGAGGCAGAGGAGGGAATACATAAACCGACTGGTACACCCACGGTGTCACTAGAGCGTCCACAGCTATTGCCTGAGGGTCCCTTGACCTGGCGCAATATCTAGTTTTTTTGTTTAGGCGGGACGCCATCATGTCCACCTGTGGCCTTTCCCAACGGTTTACCAACAGTTGGAAGACTTCTGGATGAAGTCCCCACTCTCCCGGGTGTCCACTCCCGGAATGAACACTGCTGACAGTGCTAAGACGTGATTTTCCGCCCATCGGAGAATCCTTGTGGCTTCTGCCATCGCCATCCTGCTTCTTGTGCCGCCCTGTCGGTTTACATGGGCGACTGCCGTAATGTTGTCTGATTGGATCAGTACCGGCTGGTTTTGAAGCAGAGGCCTTGCCAGACTTAGGGCATTGTAAATGGCCCTCAGTTCCAGAATATTTATGTGTAGGGACGACTCCTGACTTGACCAAAGTCCTTGGAAATTTCTTCCCTGTGTGACTGCCCCCCAGCCTCGAAGGCTGGCATCCGTGGTTACCAGGACCCAGTCCTGTATGCCGAATCTGCGGCCCTCTTGAAGATGAGCACTCTGCAGCCACCACAGTAGAGATACCCTGGTCCTTGGAGACAGGGTTATCAGCCGATGCATCTGAAGATGCGATTCCGACCACTTGTCCAAGAGGTCCCACTGAAAGGTTCTTGCATGGAACCTGCCGAATGGAATTTTGCTTCGTAAGAAGCTACCATTTTTCCCAGGACTCGTGTGCAGTGATGCACCGATACCTGTTTTGGTTTCAGGAGGTCTCTGACTAGAGATGACAGCTCCTTGGCTTTCTCCTGCGGGAGAAACACTTTTTTCTGTTCTGTGTCCAGAACCATCCCCAGGAACAGCAGGCGTGTGGTAGGAACCAGCTGTGACTTTGGAATGTATAGAATCCATCCGTGCTGTTGTAGCACTTCCAGAGATAGTGCTACTCCGACCAACAACTGCTCCATGGACCTCGCCTTTATAAGGAGATCGTCCAAGTACGGGATAATTAAAAACTCCCTTTTTTCGAAGGAGTATCATCATTTCTGCCATTACCTTGGTAAAGACCCTCGGTGCCGTGGACAGTCCAAACGGCAGTGTTTGGAATTGGTAATGGCAATCCTGTACCACAAATCTGAGGTACTCCTGGTGAGGATGGTAAATGGGGACATGTAGGTAAGCATCCTTGATGTCCAGGGATACCATGTAATCCCCCTCCTCCAGGCTTGCAATAACCGCCCTGAGCGATTCCATCTTGAACTTGAATTGTATGTGTTCAAGGACTTCAAATTTAAAATGGGTATCACCGAACCGTCCGGTTTCGGTACCACAAACAGTGTGGAATAGTAACCCCGTCCTTGTTGAAGTAGGGGCACCTTGACTATCACCTGCTGGGAATACAGCTTGTGAATTGCCTCTAGCACAACCTCCCTGCCTGAGGGAGTTGTCGGCAAGGCAGATTTGAGGAAACGGCGGGGGGGGAGACGCCTCGAATTCCAACCTGTACCCCTGAGATACTACTTGAAGGATCCAGGGATCCACCTGTGAGCGAGCCCACTGATCGCTGAAATTTTTGAGGCGGCCCCCCACCGTACCTGGCTACGCCTGTGGAGCCCCCGCGTCATGCGGTGGACTCAGAGGAAGCGGGGGAAGAATTTTGATTCTGGGAACTGGCTGACTGGTGCAGCTTTTTCCCTCTTCCCTCGTCTCTGTGCAGAAAGGAAGCGCCTTTGACCCGCTTGCTTTTCTGAAGCCAAAAGGACTGTACCTGATAATACAGTGCTTTCTTAGGCTGTGAGGAAACCTGAGGTAAAAAAATTTCTTCCCAGCTGTTGCTGTGGATACGAGGTCCCAGAGACCATCCCCAAACAATTCCTCACCCTTATAAGGCTCTATGTGCCTTTTAAAGTCAGCATCACCTGTCCAGTGTCGGGTCTCTAATACCCTCCTGACAGAATGGACATTGCATTAATTCAGGATGCCAGCCGGCAAAATATCCCTCTGTGCATCCCTCATATATAAGACGACGTCTTATGTTCGCAAAATAGTATCCCTGTTTGACAGGGTTACAGACCACGCTGCAGCAGCACTATCTGCAGGTCTCAGTCTAGTACCTGAGTGTGTAAATACAGACTTCAGGATAGCCTCCTGCTTTTTATCAGCAGGTACCTTCAAAGTGGCCGTATCCTAAGACGGCAGTGCCACCTTTTTTGACAAACGTGTGAGCGCCTTATCCACCCTAGGGGATATCTCCCAGCGTAACTTATCCTCTGGCGGGAAAAGGTACGCCATCAGTAACTTTTTAGAAATTACCAGTTTCTTATCGGGGGAACCCACGCTTTTTCACACTTCATTCACTCATTTGATGGGGGAACAAAACACTGCCTGCTTTTTCTCCCCAAACATAAAACCCTTTTGTAGTGGTACTTGGGTTAATGTCAGAAATGTGTAACACATTTTTTATTGCCGGGATCATGTAACGGATGTTCCTAGTGGATTGTGTATATGTCTCAACCTCGTCGACACTGGAGTCAGACTCCGTGTCGACATCTGTGTCTGCCATCTGAGGGAGCGGGCATTTTTGAGCCCCTGATGGCCTTTGAGACGCCTGGGCAGGCGCGGGCTGAGAAGCCGGCTGTCCCATAGCTGTTACGTCATCCAGCCTTTTATGTAAGGAGTTGACACTGTCGGTTAATACCTTCCACCTATCCATCCACTCTGGTGTCGGCCCACAGGGGGCGACATCCCATTTATCGGCATCTGCTCCGCCTCCACATAAGCCTCCTCATCAAACATGTCGACACAGCCGTACCGACACACCGCACACACACAGGGAATGCTCTGACTGAGGACAGGACCCCACACAGCCCTTTGGGGAGACAGAGAGAGAGTATGCCAGCACACACCAGAGCGCTATATAATGTAGGGATAAACACTATCACTGAGTGAATTTTCCCCAATAGCTGCTTGTATAAACAATATTGCGCCTAAATTTAGTGCCCCCCCTCTCTTTTTAACCCTTTGAGCCTGAAAACTACAGGGGAGAGCCTGGGGAGCTGTCTTCCAGCTACACTGTGAAGAGAAAATGGCGCCAGTGTGCAGAGGGAGATAGCTCCGCCCCTTTTTCGCAGACGTTTCTCCCGCTTTTTTATGGATTCTGGCAGGGGTAATTATCACATATATAGCCTCTGGGGCTATATATTGTGATTATTTTGCCAGCCAAGGTGTTTTTATTGCTGCTCAGGGCGCCCCCCCCCAGCGCCCTGCACCCTCAGTGACCGGAGTGTGAAGTGTGTATGAGGAGCAATGGCGCACAGCTGCAGTGCTGTGCGCTACCTTGGTGAAGACTGAAGTCTTCTGCCGCCGATTTTCCGGACCAACTTCATGCTTCTGGCTCTGTAAGGGGGACGGCGGCGCGGCTCCGGGAACGAACACCAAGGACGGGTCCTGCGGTCGATCCCTCTGGAGCTAATGGTGTCCAGTAGCCTAAGAAGCCCAAGCTAGCTGCAAGCAGGTAGGTTCGCTTCTTCTCCCCTTAGTCCCTCGTTGCAGTGAGCCTGTTGCCAGCAGGTCTCACTGTAAAATAAAAAACCTAACATATACTTTCTTTCTAGGAGCTCAGGAGAGCCCCTAGTGTGCATCCAGCTCGGCCGGGCACAGAAATCTAACTGAGGTCTGGAGGAGGGGCATAGAGGGAGGAGCCAGTGCACACCAGATAGTACCTAATCTTTCTTTTAGAGTGTCCAGTCTCCTGCGGAGCCCGTCTATTCCCCATGGTCCTTACGGAGTTCCCAGCATCCACTAGGACGTCAGAGAAATCTGTGAGGAGGAAGTGCTTGAAATTCCAGCCGGTATCCCTGGGAAAATAAGATTTTAAACCTACCGGTAAATCTTTTTCTCCTAGTCCGTAGAGGATGCTGGGGACTCCGTAAGGACCATGGGGTATAGACGGGCCCCACAGGAGACATGGGCACTCTAAGACTTTAGATGGGTGTGAACTGCCTCCTCCCTCTATGCCCCTCCTCCAGACCTCAGTTAAAGAACTGTGCCCAGAGGAGACGGACAGTACGAGGAAAGGATTTTTGTTAATCTAAGGGCGAGACACACACCAGCCCACACCGTACAACATGGAATATACGAAACCAGTTACCAGTATGAAACAAAACAGCATCAGCCAGAAACTGATCTCAACTGTAATATAACCCTTATGTAAGCAACAACTATATACAAGCCTTGCAGAAATTGTCCGCACTGGGACGGGCGCCCAGCATCCTCTACGGACTAGAAGAAAAAGATTTACCGGTAGGTTTAAAATCTTATTTTCTCTTACGTCCTAGAGGATGCTGGGGACTCCGTAAGGACCATGGGGATTATACCAAAGCTCCAGACCGGGCGGGAGAGTGCGGATGACTCTGCAGCACCGATTGAGCAAACATGAGGTCCTCTCATTAGCCAGGGTATCAAACTTGTAGAATTTTGTAAAAGTGTTTGAACCCGACCAAGTAGCTGCTCGGCAAAGCTGTAATGCCGAGACGCCTCGGGCAGCCGCCCAAGAAAAGCCCACCTTCCTAGTGGAATGGGCCTTTACCGAATTAGGTAACGGCAATCCAGCTTTAGAATGAGCCTGCAGAATCGTGTTACAGATCCAGCGAGCAATAGTCTGCTTAGAAGCAGGAGCGCCAACCTTGTTGGCTGCATACAGGACAAACAGTGCCTCTGTTTTCCTAACCCGAGCCGTCCTGGCTACATAATTTTTTAAGGCCTTGACCACATCCAGGGACTTGGAATCCTCCAAGACCCCCGTAGCCACCGGCACCACAATAGGTTGGTTCATATGAAACGACGAAACCACCTTAGGTAGAAATTGAGGATGAGTCCTCAACTCTGCTCGATCCATATGGAAAATCAAATAGGGGCTCTTGTGAGACAAAGCCGCCAATTCGGACACCCGCCTCGCAGATGCCAAGGCCAACAATATGACCACTTTCCAAGTGAGAAACTTTAAGTCAACCGTTTGAAGAGGTTCAAACCAGTGTGATTTAAGGAACTGTAACACCACGTTCAGGTCCCACGGTGCCTCACACCAAGATACATATTTCCTCCAGATACGGTGATAATGCTTCGCCGTCACCTCCTTCCTAGCTTTGATTAGAGTAGGGATGACTTCCCCTGGAATACCTTTCCTAGCTAGGATTTGGTGTTCAACCGCCATGCCGTCAAACGTAACCGCGGTAAGTCTTGGAACACGCAGGGCCCCTGTTGCAACAGGTCCTCCCTGGGAGGAAGAGGCCACGGATCTTCTGTGAGCATATCCTGAAGATCTGAATACCAGGCTCTCCGAGGCCAATCTGAAACAATGAGTATTGTCTGCACTCTTGTTCGTCTTATGATTCTCAAAATTTTTGAGATGAGTGGAAGTGGAGGAAACACATAGACCGACTGAAACACCCACGGTGTCACTAGGGCGTCCACCACCACTGCCTGAGGGTCCCTCGACCCGGAACAATACGTCCAAAGCTTTTTGTTGAGGCATGACGCCATCATGTCTATTTGAGGAAGTCCCCACCGACTTGTTATCTCTGCAAAAACTTCTTGATGAAATCCCCACTCTCCTGGATGGAGATCGTGTCTGCTGAGGAAGTCTGCTTCCCAGTTGTCCACTCCCGGAATGAAGACTGCTGACAGAGCGCTTACGTGATTTTCCGCCCAGCGAAGTATCCTGGTGGCTTCTGCCATTGCCGCTCTGCTCCTTGTCCCGCCTTGGCAGTTTACATGCGCCACAGCCGTGACGTTGTCTGACTGAATCAGAACTGGTAGGTTGCGAAGAAGATTCTCCGCTTGTTGTAGGCCGTTGTATATGGCCCTTAATTCCAGCACGTTGATGTGTAGACAAGCCTCCTGGCTTGACCACAGTCCCTGAAAATTTCTTCCTTGTGTGACTGCTCCCCATCCTCGGAGGCTCGCGCCCGTGGTCACTAGAACCCAGCCTTGAATGCCGAACCTGCAACCCTCTAGAAGGTGAGCACTCTGAAGCCACCACAGGAGAGACACCCTGGCCCTGGGGGACAGGCTTATTTTCTGATGTAGTTGTAGATGGGACCCTGACCACTTGTCCAGAATGTCCCACTGAAACGTCCTCGCATGGAACCTGCCGAACGGGGTGGCCTCGTAGGCGCCCCCCCCCCCCCTCATCTTTCCCAGTACTCGAGTGCATTGATGAACTTACACTCTTTTTGGTTTTAGCAGGTCCCTGACCATGTTCTGGAGTTCCTGTGCTTTTTCCGTTGGGAGAAAAACCCTCTTCTTTTCCGTGTCCAGAATCATGCCCAAAAATGACAGTCGAGTCGTCGGAATCAACTGTGACTTTGGTAGATTCAAAATCCAGCCGTGTTGCTGTAGCACTCTCAGAGAGAGCGACACGCTTTTCAGTAACTGATCTCTCAATCTCGCTTTTATCAGGAGATCGTCCAAGTATGTGATAATTGTGACTCCTTGCCTGCGCAGGAGCACCATAATTTCCGCCATTACCTTGGTGAAAATCTTCGGGGCCGGGAAAAGCCCAAACGGCAACGTCTGAAACTGGTAATGACAATCCTGTACAGCGAATCTCAGGTACGCCTGATGAGGGGGCTAAATGGGGACATGAAGGTATGCATACGTTATGTCCAGTGGCACCATAAAATCCCCCCCTTTCAGGCTGGAGATCACCGCCCGGAGAGATTCCATCTTGAATTTGAACCTTTTCAAATACAGGTTCAGGGATTTTAGATTCAGAATGGGTCACCCTTGTAAGGTAAAGTCTCCATATGTCTCTTTGAATCGGCATCACCTGTCCGTTGGCGGGTCCACAGGGACCTTCTAGCCGAAACTGCCATGGTATTGGCTCTTGAACCCAACAGCCCAATATCTCTCGCAGCCTCTCTCATATACAATGCTGCGTCCTTAATGTGACGCAAGGTCAACAAAATACTATCTTTATCTAGGGTGTCAATGTCAGATGACAAGTTATCTGCCCACGCTGCAATCGCGCTACCCACCCATGCCGACGCTACTGCCGGTCTGAGCAGGGCACCCGTATGTGTATAAATTGATTTTAAGGTAGTTTCCTGTCTGCGATCAGCAGGATCCTTGAGGGCTGCCGTGTCTGGAGACTGTAGCACCACCTTATTGGACAAGCGCATCAAAGCCTTGCCCACCGTGGGCGAGGATTCCCATCGTAACCTGTCCTGTGAGGGGAAATGATACGCCATAATAATTCTCTTGGGAATCTGCAGTCTCTTGTCTGGAGTTTCCCAAGTTTTTTCAAATAAAGCGTTCAGCTCATGAGACGGGGGAAACGTTACCTCAGGTTTCTTTTCCTTAAACATGCAGACCCTCGTGTCAGGTACAGAAGGGTGCTCTGTGATATGCAAAACATCTTTTTTTGCAATAATCATATAATGAATACTCTTGGCCACCCTTGGGTGTAACCTTGCATCATCATAGCCGACACTGGAGTCGGAATCCGTGTCGGTATCAGTGTCTACTATCTGGGAAAGGGAATGTTTATGAGACCCCGAAGGGCCTTATGACACAGTCAAAGCCATGGATTGACTCCCTGCATTTTCCATGGACTCTGCTTTGTCCAATCTTTTATGTAATAAAGTCACATTTGCATTTTAAAACATTCCACATATCCAACCAATCAGGAGTCGGCGGTGCCGACGGAGACACCACAATCATCTGCTCTGCCTCCTCCTTAGACGAGCCTTCCGCTTCAGACATGCCGACACACACGTACAGACACCATCACACACACTGGGATATACGTATATGGGGACAGCCCCCCAATAAGGCCCTTTGGAGAGACAGAAAGAGAGAGTATGCCAGCACACACCCAGTGCCACTGGACACTGGAAACAAAGTCCCAGTCTGTGCAGCGCATATATATATATATACACACACACACACACTTTTTTGCGCCAAATCAATGTGCCCCCCCCTCGTTTTTGCCCTCTGTTACTTGGTTCAGCAGGGGAGAGTCCGGGAGCAGCTTCTCTGCAGCTTACTGTGGAGAAAATGGCGCTGGTTAGTGCTGGAGGATCAAGCCCCATTCCCTCGACGGCGGGCTTCGGCTTCGGTCCCGCTCAATTTTTTTATACTGGCGGGGGTTTTATAATATACTGCCTCCGCAGTATCTGATACCTGTGCCAGTGTTATTTGAGGTAATTATTGCTGCCCAGGGCGCCCCCCCCTGCGCCCTGCACCCTTGCTGTGCCGTGTGTGTGTGTGTGTGTGTGTGTGTGTGTGTGTGTGTGTGTGTGTGTGTGTGTGTGTGTGTGTGAGAGTGTGAGAGAGAGTGTGTGTGTGAGCAATGGCCACCTGTAAAGTCTTCTTTCTTCTTATACTCACCCGGCTTCTATCTTCCGGCTCTGTGAGGAGGGCGGCGGCGCGGCTCCGGGACGAACAGCGAGGACGACACCTGTGTTCCGACCCTATGGAGCTAATGGTGTCCAGTAGCCTAAGAAGCAGAGCCTATCAGTTAAGTAGGTCTGCTTGTCTCCCCTCAGTCCCACGATGCAGGGAGCCCGTTGCCAGCAGTGCTCCCTGAAAATAAAATACCTAACAAAAGTCTTTTCAGAGAAACTCAGCAGAGCTCCCCTGCAGTGCATCCAGTCTCCTCTGGGCACAGGATTTAACTGAGGTCTGGAGGAGGGGCATAGAGGGAGGAGCCAGTTCACACCCATCTAAAGTCTTAGAGTGCCCATGTCTCCTGCGGAGCCCGTCTATACCCCATGGTCCTTACGGAGACACCAGCATCCTCTACGACGTAAGAGAAATTAGGTCCCCCACCCAAGGATCCCGGCAGGACTTCGCCCAAACGTGGGCGAAGTGTTGAAGGCGAGCACCTACCTGAAAGTCACCTTGCTGCTGGGGCCAACCGTCACGCGGAAGGCTTAGCGGCAGGGGATCCGGTGGTCTGGTCCAGGGAAGCAGCAGTTGCAGGTTTACAGGACTTACCATAAGATCCTCTCGGAGTGGTGGAGACCCCTCGGTTCCTGCCTCTGTACCTTGCCACACGAAAAGACTGCAAGGAGGGTCCTGTGTAAGAACGTCTAGCAGGTGACGCAGCCAACAGCAGATAGGTACTTACCCGCCATTGCCTGGGAGATCCATTTATTTAATTTGTTCCCAAACAAGGCATCACCTGTAAAGGGAAGATTTTCTACACCCTTTTTGGAATCGGCATCCGGTGACCATTGACATAACCACAGAGCTCTGCGTGCCGAAACTGCCATAGCAATAGTGCGGCCATTTATCTTACACAACTTCTTTATAGCCTCGCTCATACAATTTGCAGCATCCTGTATGTGCTGCACTAGAGTAATGACCTCATCCTGGGGCAGTGTGTCTAATCCATTAATAATAATATTATCGGAACACTTGATTACTGCCCTGGAAATCCACCCACAAACTATTGTGGGGTGCTATGCTACGCCTGCTGCCGTATATATTGCCTTGAGAGTGGTCTGAATTTTATGGTCAGCAGGGTCTTTAAGGGATACAGTCCCTGGCACCGGCAGTACCAATTTCTTAGACAGTCTAGATACAGACGTATCGAGTGACGGGGGGGTTTCCCATACCTTCCTGTCCTCAGCTGGGAGGGGAAAAGTAGATAAAAACCTCTGAGGAATTAAAAATGTCTTGTCAGGGTTTACCCTGGCCAGGGAGTTTAATTCCTTAGACACAGGAAAAGTGGCTGAGGTCTTGGGTCTAACATTAAAAGTACAACTCCTCATCTGGTTCTGCTTCCTGATCTGGTATGTGAAAAATCTCTCTTACAGCATAAATGAGGGCCTCCACCCCGGGGACAGAGAGCTGTCCTCATCCATATCATCATCATCCACATCAGGCTGATCAGAATCAGACTGGAGCACCTGTGGCAGTGAGCGTTTATGTGAAACCAACAGAGGGGGCTGAGAAGCCTTTCTGGTATCTGCTGCTTTTGCCATACAATCAATAGACTTTTTTAACACCTGTCTCTCCTTTTTACAGTAGCTGCAGCTAATTCTGAATTTACATTCTGAATCATGCTTTTAAAATTATCCAGCCAGTCAGGTGCCCTTGAACTCCCTCCACACCCTGTGGAGATAAGGAACACTGTTCACATATGAGGGACCCCACTGAAGAAGGGGTAGAGCACACTTAACCATGTCAACAGAAACACAGTATTTACACAATTGTAATTGTAATTCAGCGCAGCTCACTGAAAAAACACCTCCACACAGACCCTAGAGAGCCCCTGGAGTGACACAGAGCAATGAAGACCAGCACACAAAACACAGCAGTGCAGTTTGGAAATTATCTGTATAACCTTATAGATGTGCAACGGCGCTACCGCTGGTGTGCTCCCCCCCTGCTATGACCCCCTGGTACCAGTACAGAGTCTGCAACAGTGTGGGTCCATGGAGGAGCAGCGTGCATGCAGCCTTGAAGATCCACAGCAGCAGGAAATGGCGCCTTCCCGCCTCTGGGAAGTCCCGCCCCTTGTAATGGCGTGCAGTCCCTTTCATGTTTACACAGGCTTTTCAACATAAAACAGTACACACAAAGCCTAATCAAAAGTCAGCACTGTGGAGAATGAGCCCTGAGCCAGTGTAGTCCACGGCGGGCACCGCAGCTCGTGGCCCGTGACCACCGAGTGGCATGCCACCAAACCGCACCGGGGACCTGCTAACCGGGAACCCGGTGTTAACACTCAAAGCACCGGACGATGCTCGGCATCTGTTAGAGGGTGGCAGCTAGCTGCTGGCGTGGGCACACACAGTGTTGGTGTGTAAAACACCACCTCAGGAGCTCAGTGTCCTGTCAGCTGGGATTATGAACCATTAACACTCAGGAGGTTGGTTCGGTCCCCCCTCTAAAGGCCCATACACACTTGACGATAAAATGAACGATGTCGTTCATTTCAGCCCTCATGAACGACGTCGTTCATTATATCGTCAAGTGTGTATGCATCCAACGACCAACGATGCGCGGCCCCGCGGGACGTTAACGTCCATCGTTCATCTGTGGAGCATGTATGCTCAATTTCCACTATGGTCGTTACCGACCAGAGACGACGTTGAATGTGTATGGTGTGAAAGACCAACGACCAACGACCAAGCCACTGTTCACCAGCTCATTATTTTAATAAACTGTTCAGCTTGGATGCTTTAACGATGAATGGTCTATGGTCTTTGGTCTTTCATCTTTCGTCTTTGGTCTTTCATCTTTCGTCTTTGGTCGTTGGTAGTGTGTATGCTCATGTGGTTTGCTCAGCTGTTCAAGGGAAGTTCAAGGGAAGTCGTTAACGATGTGTGCATCGTCAAGTGTGTATGGGCCTTTAGTCCCACGAAGCAGGTAGACTGGTTGCCAACCAGTACTACCTGAAAATAAATAACTAAAATAAAAAAATATAAAGGAAACTCTCTGGAGCTCCAGGGAAATGCACCCGGCTCCTTGGGCACATTTTTCTAAATGGAGTCTGTTAGGAGGGCCATAGAGGGGAGGAGCCAGCACACACTAAAGGTTTTTAAAGTGCCAGGCTCCAATGGACCCGATCTATACCCCATGGTACTAAAGTACAGATCCTGAGTATCTACTAGGACGTAAGAGAAAAACTAATTCTGAAAAAACTGGCACACCCACAATAGTGTATTCACTAAGAAAGGAATATGAAGGGGTTGAATGAAACCCATATTTAAGAGAATAGCTAAGTACAACCTTAATGAAAATATCATGCGAGTTGAAAACAAGGATAGATTCCTTGTCTGCTCTTGTACTTTATTAAAGCAGTGAGTCAGCTCAAACTATTTATCCTAATCTTCGTGTCAGTGCTACTAACTCATGACCCTTCATAATACATATTCAAAATATTAGAATAGGATGTAGTTCAAATAAGAATAAATGAAACTTACCTTCATCAAATACAAATGACTTTGCTAAATGCCGGACAGCTTGGGGTTTTCTTTCACATGACCTAAATACCTATAGAGTAAACAGGAACAAAAAAAAAATAAAAAATTAGGATTTTTGATTTCCTACCGGTAAATCCTTTTCTCGTAGTCCGTAGAGGATGCTGGGTTCCATATTAGTACCATGGGGTATAGACGGGTCCACCAGGAGCCATTGGGACTTTAAGAGTTTGCGAGTGTGGGCTGGCTCCTCCCCCTATACCCCTCCTACCAGACTCTAGAAACTGTGCCCAAGGAGACGGACATCTGCGAGAGAAGGATTTAACACAGATAGTGGCGAGATTCATACCAGTTCACACATATAAGGCACATCAAGCTAGCTAGCTTGAAAAAATCAGCAACTGCTGAAACATTACTTACCAAGTAACAATGCAGTACATAACTAAACAAAGTTGTACTGAACCAGATAACGGTTGCAGGAAACGAAGCGCTGGGCGGGCGCCCAGCATCCTCTACGGACTATGAGAAAAGGATTTACCGGTAGGTAACCAAAATCCTATTTTCTCTTACGTCCTAGAGGATGCTGGGGTCCACATTAGTACCATGGGAATGTACCAAAGCTCCCAGAACGGGGAGGGGGGGGGGGGGGGGGGGGGGGGGAGGGGGGGGTACAGCGCAGAGGCTCAACTGATTGGCCTCTGATGATCTGAAGTTCAGTCAAAGTATCAAACTTGTAGAACTTGGCAAACGTGTTCGACCTAGACCAAGTTGCCGCTCAGCAAAGTTGCAACGCCGAGACACCCCTGGCAGCCGCCCAGGAAGACCCCACCGTACGAGTAGAGTGGGCCTTAACAGATTTTGGACACGGCAATCCTGCCGTAGAATAAGCATGCTGGATAGTGAATCTAATCCAGCGAGATATAGTCTGCTTTGAAGCAGGACACCCAATTTTCTTGGGATCATACAGGACAAACAAAGAGCCCGATTTCCTGTGAAGAGCAGTCCTCTTCACATAGATTCTCAAAGCCATCACAACATCCAAGGACTTTGACGAAATTGAGTAGTCAGTAGCCACTGGCACCACAATAGGTTAATTGATATGAAACAACCTTTGGAAGAAACTGCTGACGTGTCCGGAGCTCAGCTCTATCTTTGTGGAATATCAAGTAAGGGCTTTTACAGGACAAAGCCCTCAATTCTGGCACTCGTCTAGCAGAAGCTAAGGCCAACGTGACAGCCTTCCATGTAAGAAATTTTACCTGTATCAGGGTAGGAATAACCTTCTTCGGAATGCCCTTCCGAGCTAATATCTGGCGTTCAACCTCCATGCCGTCAAACGTAGCCACGGTAAGTCTTGATAGACGAACGCCCCCTGCTGCAGCAGTTCCTCCAGAAGAGGAAGAGGCCTCGGCTCTTCCTGCAAGAGATTCAGAAGGTCCGCGTACCAAGCCAGCCTTGGCCAGTCTGGAGCAATGTGGTTCGATTGAGCTCTTGTTCGCCTTACAAGCTTTAGAACTCTTGGAATGAGTGGGAGTGGTGGAAACACGTACACTGACTGGAACACCCACGGAGAAACCCACTGCCACTGCTTGTGGGTCTATCGACCTGGAACAATAGTGTTGAAGCTTCTTGTTGAGACGAGAGGCCATCATGTCTATTTGGTGTAACCCCCAAAGGTCCGTTATTTCCTTGAGCAACTCCGGATGGAGACCCCACTCCCCCGGATGGAGATCGTGTCTGCTGAGGAAGTCTGCTTCCCAGTTGTCCACTCTAGGAAGATTGCAGAGAGCGCCAACGTGTGTTTTTCTGCCCAGAGGATGATTCCTGTCACCCGACATCGCAGCTCTGCTTTTCGTTCCGCCCTGCCGGTTTATGTAAGCCACAGTCGTTACAGTGTCCGACTGTACTTGAATGGCCAGATTTCTTAGAAGATGGGCCGCCTGAAGAAGACCACTGTAGACTGCTCTTAGTTCCAGGATGTTGATAGGCAGGGCGGCTTACAGACTTGACCACCTTCCTTGGAAGATTTCACCTTGAGTGACTGCGCCCCAGCCCCGGAGGCTTGCATCCGTGGTTAGAAGGACCCAGTCCTGAATCCCGAGCCTGCGGCCCTCCAGAAGGTGAGGCAATTGGAGCCACCAGAGGAGTGAAATCCTGGCCTTTGGCGACAGACAAATCCTCTGGTGCATGTGTAGATGAGATCCTGACCACTTGTCCAGGAGATCCAGTTGGAAGGCCCGATCATGGAACTTCCCATACTGGAGAGCCTCGTAAGAGGCCACCATCTTCCCCAAAAGGCGAATGCACTGATGAACTGACACCCAGGCTGGCTTCAGGACATCCCGGACCATTGATTGTATCACCAACGCTTTATCCTGCGGAAGAAACCCCCTCTGCACTTCCGTGTCGAGGATCATCCCCAGAAAAGACAACCTCCAGGTTGGTTTCAAATGAGATTTTGGAAGGTTCAGAATCCAACCGTGGAGTCTGAGTAGGCGGGTTGTGAGTACAATGGACTGCAACAGCTCCTCCTTGGACGATGCCTTTATCAGTAGATCGTCCAGATACGGAATGATGTTTACCCCCTGTTTTCGGAGTAGAACCATCATCTCCGTCATCACCTTGGTGAACACCCTTGATGCTGTAGAGAGGCCGAATGGCAGGGCCTGGAACTGGAAATGACAGTCCAGTAATGCAAAACGGAGATAAGCCTGATGCGGTAGCCAAATCAGAATGTGAAGGTACGCATCCTTGATATCCAGGGATACTAGGAATTCCCCCTCTTCCAGACCTGATATCACCGCCCTGAGAGACTCCATTTTGAACTTGAACTCCTTCAGAAAAGGGTTCAGTGATTTTAGGTTCAGAATGGGCCTGACCGAACCATCCGTTTTCGATACCACGAAAAGGTTCGAATAGTGATCCGTGGCATGCAAACGAGGAGGTACTGGCACACTGTGCCTCCACCAACTTCTGGACCGCTGCTTGTAGGACAGTCCTGTCCGCCAGCAGAACTGGCAAGCCTGATTTGAAAAATCGGTGAGGGAGATTTTGAAATTCCAACCTCTATCCCTGGGACACAATATCTGTTACCCAGGGATCCAGACCGGACGATACCCAGACCTGACTGAACTGTCTGAGCCTCGCTCCCACTGGCCCCACCGTCATGTGGAGTACTTCGGCATACTGGAAGCAAGCTTAGTTTCCTGGAAACCTGCCGCAGCAGGTTTCTTGGATTTAGCTCGACCTCCCCTAAAGAAGGTATTGGACGGTATGGCCTTTCTAGGCTTGTTAGACCGAAAGGACTCTGATGCTGATGGAGAAGGATTCTTCGGAGCAGGTGCAGCTGAGGAAAGGAACGGAGACTTACCCGCTGTAGCCGTGGATATCCACGCATCCAAAGCTTCCCAAAAGAGAGCCTGACCTGTATAGGGTAGGGACTCCACACTTTTCCTGGATTCCGCGTTGGCCGACCACTTTGGCAGCCACAGTCCATGACGAGCTGAAACAGATGGAAGAGATCCCCGCAGCCATGGAACCCAGGTCTTTCATGGATTCTACCATAAAACCTGCTGAATCGTGAATGTTACTCAAAAACAATTCAACATCACCCTTATCCATTGTATCCAAACCCTCAAGTAAGGTGCCTGACCATTTTACTATCTATGCACTAGCAATAGTGGGACGTAATATGGCCCCCGAATTTTTCGATCAGCCAGCTCCTTTAAGGCGGTAGATCCCGGAACAGGTAAAACCACCTTTTTGGAGAGTCTGGACACAGATACATCAACAACTGGCGGGCTTTCCCATTTTTTCCTATCCTCCTCAGGGAAAGGAAACGCCACCTGGACCCTTTAAGGGATCTGGAATTTTTTCTCAGGGTTTTTCCATGCTTTCTCAAATATAGCCTTCGACGCAGGAAAGGTTAGCGAGGCTCACTTATTTTCAGTGAAAAAAGCCTCCTCAACCTGCTCAGGTTTTTTATCATTAATATTCAATACATCCCTGATAGCCTCTATCATCAATTGCACCCCCTTTGCAGACCCCCACAACACATCCCCAGTACCGTCTGTGGTATCAGAATCGGTATCCATGTCATCTTGCATGACATGAACAAGCGCACGTTTGTGGGGGTATATAGCGGAGCGTCCTGAGGTACCAGAATCGGGCTATACTGCCATAGAGTTCTGTAATACCTGGGTTGTGGATTCATTACTTGCAACCTTATCTAAAATCTGAGAAATCCAAGATTTGATAAGAGGAAAACCACTCAGATTCCCTTGCTAGAATCTGTGCTAAACCAGTGCTATCCTGATTACATGGAATGGGATCATCCTGGGAGGACATATCCTCCGCAGCATATGACGCAGTGTCCCTGGACATAGCTAAAGGAGACCACAAAACACCCGACACACAGGGGAGGGCAGACAGAGTTTCACCCCCAAGAATGGCAAGAGAGACACAGAGATTGGAGCCAACCCACACACAGGGAGACCCCTCGTCAGCGCTGACTGTGTACCTTAATAGGATACACAGTCGTATTGCAGCCTCCCCCTACTTCTACAACCCCCTGGTACCGTGAGAGATAGCTGGAGTTGCTGTGGAGGGACCTTCTTTCTCCTGATCAGCGCTGTGCAGGCAGGAAAATGGTGCTGAACGCTGCTGGGTCCGCTCTGAGGAGAAGCTCCGCCCACAAAATGGCAGTGTCTTCATCTGATTATACTGGCCGGAGGATTGATGCCGGCTGAGATCCGGGGACCCCGACAGGCTTTGTGACCAGTGTAGGGTGTAAGCGCTGGCCCAGGGCACCCCTCAACGCGCCGCACTATGTACCTGTGCTCCTACCCTACTGCCGCCATCTTCACACTGGCACCCAGCTTGCAAGCGGGGTCGGTGTCTTACTCGCCACAATATTCAGCTCTGTAAGGGGGTGGCGGCATGCTGCTGGGGTGAGCGATCCCCTGTGGCGGGGAGCGATCTATCCCCTCAGGAGCTCAGTGTCCAGTCAGCAGAGTAACTGGCTCAGACCCCGCAGGGCGGACACTACTCCCCCCCACCCCCTCCCTTAGTCCCACGCTGCATGGAGGCTGTTGCCAGCAGCCTCCCTGTAAAATAAAAAAAAACTCCAAAATAACTTTTTACTAGAAAAGCTCTGGAGAGCTCCCCTAGCTGTGACCGGCTCCTCCGGGCACATTTTCTAAACCGAGTCTGGTAGGAGGGGCTTACAGGGAGGAGCCAGCCCACACTCTCAAACTCTTAAAATGCCAATGGCTCCTGGTGGACCTGTCTATACCCCATGGTACTAAATGTGGACCCCAGCATCCTCTAGGAGATAAGAGAAATATTAAAAAAAATCTTATATAGGATAAATTTCTACTTTTGACAACGTCTGTGCCTTGATGGTCATCATAGGTATCAAGCAGTTATGCCTGTAAGAGGCATCAATGCTACGTTCACACCTGCCCATTATATTTGCATTAAATATCAATCAGTGATCCCTATTCTCAAGCAGAGGGCAGTACACCCATATGAATCAGCTCACAGATATGCCAAGAAGCATTGTATTGACAACTACTAAGCAAGCACAACCAATGCTTTATGATCATGTTTAAAATGATACTGGCGTCAAGATTAAAATGTGTCAAACAACATTATAACAGCGCCAGCATACAGACAACAGCACTGTCCTATCCACATACAGTTTGTCGACATATTGTCAACAAACCATATGTATTCCTAAATACAAAAAGAGAGCGGAATTAATGTAAGTGACATTCATTAGCAGCTCCTGTGCACTATGCAAATTATGTAAGACTGTATAACACTGCCCCATTCAACAAAATTGCATTTATTTTTTTTTTTTCATTTAGACAGCACATCCGTGAGCAGCTCTTATGCAATTACAAGTCACCTATGTAAACACTTCATTGCATTTTTCCAATGAATAATGAGCAATCAGCTTCTTAGGCATTTTTATTAGCAGCACAGCAGCATTGCTATGTGAAAGAGCACAGATGCTTGTGGAAGGATCACATTTTTTTTCTATTTGTACGGTATACTGTATGTAAAAGTAAACAGAACAGAATTAAAGTCACAAACTATAATCCCACCCTTTTACACAACCTTCTTTCTGAACACAGATAATGGTCTTGGTATAGATTTATTAATATAGGCTGCTTCACGCTAGGCTGCTTTAGCAGGGCGCCACACCATACCCATATTTTTACAAGGCAAAATGCGCCCTGCCACTTTAGTGGCGCCCTGCTAAAAAAGCCTGCCTGTTACCTCCGCGTGAGTAGATGCTGTGCACATGGCATCTATTCATATTAAAGGGAGAGCTTGGGGAAAGCCCAACACCTCCATAGGTGCTGGGCATACCCCAATCAGTGAAGCAGACAGCCGAGCCACGCCCCTTTAGTAAGATTGAGGGGGCCGCATTGCCCAAATAGTGAATTCGACAGGGCCACTCACTCCTACAAGACATATGCTCTTTCCGCAACAAATCCTAGAGGGAACACTAGAATATAAACCTTCACGTAGTAAAAAAAATACTAAATGAACCTCTCACCTTTTGTACCCGACACCCATCAAATCCTTCACTACATCGCATCCATGCCTTACTGAGTGACACAGGCTTCAATGTAGCCTCAGCAGTGGATTTTTTAGCATCATTATTTGAATTATCTGGAAAAAATGGTTGTGTCTTATCTGCAGACCGCTTTCTCTATAAGGAAAACAAAAAGCATTATTCTAGCTATATAGAATAGTAGCAATAATAGGATTGCCGTCTCAAGTTCAGAACATGCGACTCCTGGCCTATTAGTTTCATTATCCATGTGGACATCTAATGGGAATAGCAACCTGTGGTCAGCAAAGCGAGCCTGCAAGGGTCTACTTTTTAACGTACTGAACAAGTTTAAGGATATTCTGAAGCAGCTTAATTATGCTAATCCAGGGGCCTCATGTTCTGGGCTTGAACCACTTTTGCTACAACTATTTGGGTGTTAAAACTAGTGAATAAAATCATCTTTAAGCGGGCAGTAAAGAGATCAGACAAACTGCCATTGCCATGTTACCTTAAGCATTCCTTGTATACGCCACCAACTATAATCCACTGCAGCTCTAAATACAGATCACCACAAAACTAAGCTGTCATCCTATCTGACATACCTTTTTTTTTTACGCAAACCTTTGTGACGGATTGGTCTAGTTCATTATTTTTCCATTCATCTACTAATTTCTAGTTAGTTGTTTCAGGATATTTAGTTGGGGTGTCCATATTATGCATCCCTTAATTAAACACAGACTATCACTTTGCACGGGTGGTCTTCAGTATGCCGAATGTCTGGATCCTGGCGCAGTATACCGGCGCCGGAATCCCGACACACAGACAGGTATTCTCCCTCGTGGGGGTCCCCACTGGAGGGAGAATAGCGTGGCGCTCGACACTGTCGGAATGCTGGCGGTCGGGCTCCCGGCGCCGGTATGCTGGTCGCCGGGAGCCCGGCCGCCGGCATACCATACTACACCCCTTTGCACAAATACCTGTTGAGTCTCAATTTTTTTTATTTCATTAAAAAAACAACTTATTTCACACAAATAAAATCGTAAAGAATGTGCACTCCACAGTGGCTTGTATACTGTATGTATGCAAACATGTCACAAGATGTCTGTATTGCAAATGACAATTTATCGACAGTATATATTTTTTGTAAAATAGTTGGCTCTTAAAAGTAAATTTTTTAATACTTAATTATTTTTCTACAGAGATTGTTTTATTTAATTAAAAATAAATCACCTTAAAACATGCGACTTGATAAGTGTTCAACCCCTGCAGACTAGTACTCGGTAGATTACCATTTCTGTTGGGGAAAGAGTCTACGGTCAATCCATATCAAATGGTCCATAATTAAATGAATTGGTTGCTTGACCATTTTTAATGATTTTTTACTTTTATGTGTGTGATGACCCCTGTAAGTTAAGTCAGAAACCACCAATACTATATTTTTATTTACAGTGGGAAGGAAAATTTCAGAGCTGTAATTTTTTTCAGGGGTGGGGGGGGGGGCGACGACAGTTATATACTCATAGGTTTGCCCAATACATTTTGAGTTACCTATCTTTTTTCTTTTTTTATTAGAGCACTTTCAAATTTCTAATTTTTCCAAACATGGCCATGAAGGACCCCAACAGAATGAGAAGTGAATGAGTGCAGTAGTAGTAGATACACTGAATGAGGGTTCAGAAAAAAAGGAGAACCAGAAAGGAACAGTGCTACAAAGAAGGAACTTTGAATGAAGTGGGTGTTTTTTAGAATAGTCCTATGACATGGTTTACCTTTTAAAATATTAGAATCTACTCTCATTTATTTATTAACAGTTTCTTATATAGCGCAGTAAATTCCGTTGCGCTTTACAACTAGACACAATTAGAAGACAAAACTTGGTAAAAACAAAGTCATAGGAGGGCCCTGCTCGCAAGCTTACAATCTATCTATTGCATAGTTGTCCACAAGATTGCAAAGGTACTTGGTGGGCTGCATGACATCACATCACAGCAGTGATAAACTAGGGTCAGGAGGAAGGGAGAGTGAGTGAAGAATTAAATATGTGGGGGATATGTGTGGACTGTACTGTGGGGATATAACTGGATAGGAAAGCCATAAAGGTAATGTTGGCGGTTCTGGAATTTGAGAAGCTTGTCTGAATAGGTGAGTTTTCAGGGAACGCTTGAAGGTTTGAAGACTACAGGAGAGTCTTAATGTACGTGGTAGGGCATTCCGCAGAGTGGGTGCAGCCCGAACAAAGTCCTGTAATTGTGCATGGGAGCAAGTAATGAGTGTGGATGAGAGACGTACATCTTGTGAAGAGCGAAGGGGCTTAGTTGGGAGATATTTTGAGATAAGCGAAGAGATGTACGTTGGTGTAGTTTGGTTAATAGCCTTGTGTGTAAGTAACAGTATTTTATATTGAATATGGTAGAATACAGGTAGCCTATGGAGGGACTGACATAGTGGGTCTGCAGACGATAAACATCTAGCGAGGAATATTAGCCTTGCAGCTGCATTCAGAATGGATGGTAATGGTAAGAGTCTCTTCTTAGTAAGACTATTATTAGAAGACTATTGCAATAATCAATGTGGGAGATAATGAGAGCATGGATTAGCGTTTTAGCAGTGTCTTGTGTAAGGTATGATCGTATTTTGGATATGTTTCTTAGATGCATGTAACATGATTTTGAGACATATTGAATGTGGGGAGCAAAGGACAGTTCTGATGCAAGTATGACACCTAGGCAGTGAGCTTGTGGGGTAGGGGTTGGTAACTGCAATTGGCCGGTGGAAATATAATTAACTCTGTTTTAGAAAGATTACGTTTGAGGTGGCGAGATGACATCCAAGATGAAACAGAAGAAAGGCATTCAGTGACACGGCCCAATACAGAGACAAATCAGTGGAGGATAGGTAGATTTGAATATCATCTGCATACAGAGGATACTGAAATCCAAAAGAGCTGGTTAGTTTTCCAAGAGATGAGGTATGCTCTCTTTTTTTAACATTGGAATTAACCTTATTCTTATCTATTTACATGTGTACCCAGATTTGTCCACAAGCACCAGCACTTTGGAAGAATTCCACTTACTGCTTAGATAGGGCTGGACTATGCGGGAATACAAAGTACTGCATTAGACAAAACAGGAAGTTGAGTTTGTCCCATTCACTGCCATATACGCAAGCTGGAGAATCGATGCTATTGATCATGAGATACAGTACATTCAAATAGTCCCATAGATCAGTGGTTTCCAACCTCGGCCCTCAAGTAACCCCAACAGTTCATGTTTTCCAAGTCAACTCACAGGATTGAAAGTAAAATAAATTGCTCCACCTGTGGGTCTTTGAGAATGTGTCAGTGAGTAATGAACACACCTGTTCAACTGCTAGGTGACCTGGAAAACATGAACTGTTGGGGGTACTTCAGGACCGAGGTTGGGAACCACTCCCATAGATGGATGACTTCTGGATATTAAGAACGCCGGAATGAAACATACATGGTGGAACGCAAACCGCGATAACTTCTGGCTTTTGTTTTCCGTGGTGAAAAGCAAACTTCCGGTTTCCATTTTCTGCGGTGGAAAGCAATCCGTGGTAAACAGTGGCAAAGGTACACTTTCTAGTGGCAATTTTCGGGTACAGCCTTTAAATATGTAATGTATAAGGTGGAACACCACCCAAATTCCCTGCGCAAATATAATCTATATATATATATATATATATATATATATATATATATATATTATATATAGTCAGATAATCATCAGCTGCAAATAATTTAGAGCTTATGCAAAGCCCCAAAAAGAACAGAAACAGGATCAAAGGAATTATTGCTCTTGATGTACTCACAATATTAATTGAATTTACCCTTAATCCTTACAATTGTGTTTGAATTCATTCAATAAAAAACAAGAAACTTGCTTAGAATAACAATATTTTACTGTAATTCAGTTAAAATAATACAACTTGTAATAATTATTTTCACATATATTTAAAACTAAAAGAAGATAGAGCTGGGTAAGATGTTGATTTTGGACTGCAGCCAGATATATTACTAAGGAATACAAGTTCCAATAGTTATATAATAGGATTTTAATACCTACCGGTAAATCCTTTTCTCTTAGTCCGTAGAGGATGCTGGGGTTATCATAGAACCATAAGGTATAGACAGGATCCGCAGGAGACATGGGCACTTTAAGACTTTGAAAGGGTGTGAACTGGCTCCTCCCTCTATGTCCCTCCTCCAGACTCCAGTTATAGGAACTGTGCCCAGGGAGACGGACATGTCGAGGAAAGGATTTATTGTTAAACTAAGGTGAGATTCCTACCAGCTCACACCTCAAGCATGCCGCACAACGTGGCATTCAACAGAACACAAGCCAACGGCATGAACACTTGCAGCATCATGCTGACAAAAACGTAACACAACAAGTGTGTAACCACAACTAATAACAGCAGATACAGTATGCACTGGGACGGGCGCCCAGCATCCTCTACGGACTAAGAGAAAAGGATTTACCGGTAGGTATTAAAATCCTATTTTCTCATACGTCCTAGAGGATGCTGGGGTCATCATAGAACCATGGGGTTATACCTAAGCTCTAGAACGGGCGGGAGAGTGCGGACGACTCTGCAGCACCGATTGACCAAACTTAAGGTCTTCATCGGCCAAGGTGTCAAACTTGTAGAACTTTCTAAATGTGTTTGACCCCGACCAAGTAGCTGCTCGGCAAAGTTGCAATGCCAAGACCCCCCGGGCAGCCGCCCAGGATGAGCCCACCTTTCTAGTAGAATGGGCTTTCACCGATTCCGGTAACGGCAATCCAGCTGTGGAATGAGCGTGCTGAATCGTGTTACAGATCCAGCGTGCAATGGTCTGCTTGGAAGCAGGACACCCAACCTTGTTTGGAGCATACAGGACAAACAAAACCTCTGTCTTCCTAAACTGAGCCGTTCTGGCGACATAAATCTTTAAAGCTCTGACAACATCCAGAGATTTTGACTCAGAGAAAGGCGTCAGTAGCCACAGGCAACACAATAGGTTGGTTCATGTGGAAAGAGGAAACCACCTTCGGTAGAAATTGTTGACGTGTCCTCAATTCAGCTCTATCTTCATGGAAGATCAAATAAGAGCTCTTGTGAGACAAGGCCACTAACTCAGACACCCGCCTTGCCGATGCCAAGGCCAACAGGATGACCACTTTCTAAGTGAGGAATTTCAACTCTACCTTCCGTAAAGGTTCAAACCAATGTGATTGAAGGAACTGCAACACCACATTAAGATCCCATGGTGCCACTGGAGGCACAAATGGAGGTTGGATGTGCAACACGCTTTTACGAAAGTCTGAACTTCTGGAAGGGAGGCCAATTATTTCTGAAAGAAAACCGATAAGGTCGAAATCTGTACCTTAATTGAGCCCAATTTTAGGCCCGCATCCACACCTGCTTGTAGAAACTGGAGAAAACGTCCTAACCGAAACTCCTCCGTAGGAGCCCCCTTGGATTCACACCAAGACACATATTTTCTCCAAATACGGTGGTAATGTTTAGATGTTACCCCTTTTCTGGCCTGAATAAGTGTGGAAATGACTTCACTGGGAATACCCTTACGGGCTAGGATTTTGCGCTCAACCGCCATGCCGTCAAACGTAGCCGCGGTAAGTCCTGATACACGCACGCCCCCTGTTGTAACAGGTCCTCGCGCAGAGGAAGAGGCCAGGGATCTCCTATGAGTAATTCCTGTATATCTGGATACCAAGCCCTCCTTGGCCTGTCTGGGACAATGAGGATCGCCCGGATCCTTGTTCTTCTTATGATCTTTAGAACCTTTGGAATGAGAGGAAGTGGAGGGAATACATACACCGACTGAAACACCCACGGTGTCACCAGTGCATCCACTGCAATTGCTTGAGGGTCCCTTGACCTGGAACAATATCTCTGAAGCTTCTTGTTGAGACGAGATGCCATCATGTCTACTTGAGGAACTCCCCAACGACTTGTCACCTCTGCGAAGACTTCTTGTTGGAGGCCCTACTCTCCTGGATGTAGATCGTGTCTGCTGAGGAAGTCTGCTTCCCAGTTGTCCACTCCTGGAATGAAGATCGCTGACAGAGCGCTTGTATGCTTTTCCAACCAGCGGAAAATCCTTGTGGCTTCTGCCATTGCAGCTCTGCTTTTCGTTCCGCCCTGACGGTTTATGTACGCGACTGCTGATACATTGTCCGACTGGATCAGTACAGGCAGATCTCGAAGAAGAAGATGTTCCGCTTGCAGAAGGCCGTTGTAAATGGCCCTTAACTCCAGAACATTTATGTGGGGACAAGTTTCCTGACTTGACCATCTTCCTTGGAAGTTTTCTCCCATTGTGACTGCCCCCCAGCCTCGGAGGCTTGCATCCGTGGTCACCAGGATCCAGTCCTGTATCCCGAACCTGCGCCCCTCTAGAAGGTGAGAGCTGTGCAGCCACCACAGGAGTGATACCCTGGTCTTGGAAGACAGGATTATCCTCCGGTGCATGTGTAGGTGTGACCCGGACCACTTGTCCAACAGGTCCCACTGGAACACTCTGGCATGGAATCTGTCAAACTGAATGGCCTCGTAGGCCGCAACCATCTTCCCCAGCAACCGAATGCATTGATGGATTGACACTCATGCTGGTTTCAGAATTTGTTTGACCAGACTCTGAAGTTCCAGAGCCTTGTCCACTGGAAGAAAGACTCTCTGTAGTTCTGTGTCCAATATCATTCCCAAAAACAACAACCGCGTCGTCGGAATCAACAGTGATTTTGGCAAATTTAGGAGCCAACCATGTTGCTGAAGAACTGTCAGGGAGAGTGCAACGCTTTGCACCAACTGGTCCCTGGATCTCGCCTTTATCAGGAGATCATCCAAGTATGGGATAATCGTGACTCCTTGCTTGCGAAGGAGAACCATCATCTCCACCATCACTTTGGTCTGTCCACGGCTCCGAGGATTTTCACCAAACGTCAACGTTTGAAATTGGTAATGACAATCCTGAATTGCAAACCTCAGGTAAGCCTGATGCGGAGGATAAATGGGAACATGTAAGTAGGCATCTTTTATGTCCACCGACACCATAAAATCCCCTTCCTCCAGACTGGAGATCACTGCTCGGAGAGACTCCATCTTGAATTTGAATTTCTTTAGGTAGAAATTTAGGGATTTCAGGTTTAGGATTGGTCTGACCGAGCCATCCGGCTTCGGGACTACAAACAGGCTCGAATAAAAGCCTTCTCCCTGTTGTGACTGGGGAACCCTGACGATAACTTGATTTTGACACAACTTTTGTATTGCGTCGCAAACTACCTCCCTGTCCGGAAGAGAAGTTGGCATGGCCGATTTGAAAAACCGGCGAGGGGGAACGTCATGAAACTCCAGCTTGTACCCTTAGGATACCATTTGTAAAACCCATGGGTCTAGGTCCGAACAAACCCAAAACTGACTGAAGAGTTTGAGACATGCCCCCACCGGTGCGGACTCCCGCA
Organism: Pseudophryne corroboree; assembly: GCF_028390025.1. Taxonomy (NCBI): domain Eukaryota; kingdom Metazoa; phylum Chordata; class Amphibia; order Anura; family Myobatrachidae; genus Pseudophryne; species Pseudophryne corroboree. The sequence goes on along the minus strand of NC_086448.1, from coordinate 654,685,921 downwards.
TAGGAGCCGCAACGTCATGCGGTGGAATTGGCAGAAGCCTGGGAGGACTTCTGCTCCTGGGAGCCTGACAAGGCTGGTGATCGTTTACCTCTGCCCCTTCCTCTAGTAGCAAGGAAGGAAGAACCTCTGCCCTTTCTGTATTTATTGGGCAGAAAGGACTGCATCTGATAGTGATGCGTTTTCTTTTGTTGTGGAGGAACATAAGGTAAAAAGGATGAAACTTACCCGCGGTAGCTGTAGACACCAAATCATCAAGGCCGTCACCAAATAAGGCCTTACCTTTATATGGTAGAGATTCCATACTTTTCTTGGAATCAGCATCAGCATTCCATTGGTGGGAAAAATCCCAGACCTATAGCGCTTTTTATATAAAGAATATTGCAGTGCCCCCCCCCCCCCTGTTTTACACCCTGATACTTGTCAGTCTGAAGGAAGGACCAGCGTCTCTGCAGCCTGATGGAGAGAAAATAGCGCCGAGTGAGCTGTGAGGACAAAGCTCCGCCCCCTTAATGGCGCGCTTCCGTACCGCTTCTTGTATGTTATACTGGCGGGGGTTTTGGGACAGTGCCTCGGCACTAATGTCCCCTCTTGCCAGATGTCCACCGAGGATTTATTAGCTGCCCAGGGCGCCCCCCGCGCCCTGCACCCTGTAGTGCTGCATGTATGTGGGAGCTTGGCGTGCAGCGTCCGCACGCTGTGGTACCTCAGATAAATGCCGTCACTGAAGTCTTCTTTTCTTCATCTACTCTTCTGACTTCTGGCTCTGAAAGGGTGTGACGGCAGGCTGCGGGAGTGAGTATCTAGGCGTACCCAGGGATCAGCACCCTCAGGAGCTAATGGTGTCCTGTAGCCAGAAGCAGAGCCCTTGAACTCACTGGAAGTGGGTCATACTCCTCTCACCCCTAAGTCCCACGAAGCAGGGAGACTGTTGCCAGCAACCTCCCTGAACATAAAAAACCTAACAAAAAGTATTTTTTTCAGAGAAACTCAGTAGAGCTCACTGCAGTGCGTCCAGTCTCACTGGGCACAATTCTAAAACTGGAGTCTGTAGGAGGGGCATAGAGGGAGGAGCCAGTTCACACCCTCTCAAAGTCTTAAAGTGCCCATGTCTCTTGCGGATCCCGTCTATATCCCATGGTTCTATTATGACCCCAGCATCCTCTAGGACGTATGAGAAATAATGATAGTGCTACAGGTAGATGCATACACAATAAGATAGTATAGTCCTGCAGTATAATTGATTAATTGCAGTAACAGTTCACCTGCCATCTGCCCCGGTGCAGGGGATAGAGCTCTGTGTTATATTTACCCGATCCAGCAGGAATTTCCAATAGCAACAGAGATGATGATACAGAGTAACAAGTGTTTGCTCACCCTGAGCATGAAGCTCTCAGTGCACCGCTGGCATTAGGTTGGTGTAGGGATTCTGTCCTGGCAAGCGGGAAGGCTAGCACTCCTACCTCCAATTGGAGACGCCCGCAGACGTTAATAGCATTTAATGCAGCTGTGCGCTACTCCTGCCACACAAGCACCCAGATGAAGTAATGTGCAGTGGGTGAAAAAGGATGGAGAACCGGGGTTTAATGCCCTACGCTATTTAGAGCCCCTTTTTCTCACCCGGTAAATTATCGTATTAATGGGTGTTAACCCACAGAATACAGGATACCACAGAATACAGGATACATTCCTGAAAATATGGTGTTAACATGGCTGCAGCACCCGAAAACAGGCTATTTAACATTGATTTCTGTTTCAGCCTACTCAAAGTCAGGCTTGAAAAACAAAAAGGAGATTTATGGTAGACTTAACATAGTTAAATATCTTTCTGTGAGGTACACTGGATTCCACAGGGAAGGAATGTCACCTCGGGGTGTCGAGTTGGATCTTGATCCGAGGTACCAACAAGCTAAAGCTTTGACTGTTCCCAGGATACACTGCACTGCCTCCAGGCACTGGAGCTCAGTTTCGTTAACCAGTCCAATGCAGTAGCAGGTAAAAAAGAGAGACGGCAGATGCTAGCCACATAGAACCACATTCTCACAACAGGAGAAGGATCCAGCGGCTAATGCCATACAAACCCAAAGAAGCAAAATGCATCAGGGTGGGTGCCCTGTGGAATCCAGTGTACCTCGCAGAAAGAGATTTAACTATGGTAAGTCTACCATAAATCTCCTTTTCTGCAGCGGGGTACACTGGTATTCCACAGGAAACAACATGGGGGATGTCCTAAAGCAGTTCCTCATGGGAGGGGACGCACTGTAACGGGTACAATAACCCGGCATCCAAAGGAAGCATCTTGGGAGGCGGAAGTATTAAAAGCATAGCACCTGATGAACATGTTCACTGAGGACCACGTAGCTGCATTGCACAATTGTTCCGGAGACACACCACGGCGGACCGCCCAAGAAGGACAGACAGAGTAGAATGGGCCTTAATAGCAGCAAGAGCTGGGAGCCCAGCCTGCGCATAAGCTTGTGCAATCACCAGTCTACTCCATCTGGCCAAAGTTTGCTTATTCGCAGGCCAGCCACGTTTGTGAAAACAAACAAAGGACAAAAAGAGAATCTGACCTCCGGATGGAGGCAGTCCTCTCCACATATATACGGAGAGCCTGTACCACATCCAAAGACCGCTCTTTGGAAGACAAACCAGGAGAGATAAAGGCCAGAACAACAATCCCATGATTAAGTGGAAAGATGACACCACCTTGGGTAGATAACCCGGTTGAGTTCTAAGAACTGCACGGTCACGGTGAAAAATCAGAAAGGGTGGACGAGAGGACAAAGTGCCTAAGTCCGACACACTCCTAGCAGAGGCAATAGCCAACAGAAAAACGACCTTAAGCGTAAGGCATTTAAGTTCAAATGGAGACTCTTGCAGGGCATTCAGAACAACAGACAGACAGATCCCAGGTAGCCACAGGAGGGACATAGGGAGGCTGAATCCATAAAACACCCTGAGTGAAAGTATGAATGTCAGGAAGAGACGCAATTTTTCTCTGAAACCACACCGACAAGCCAGATATATGAACCTTGAGGGAGGCCAGACGAAGGCCTAAGTCCAGGCCTTGTTGCAGTGCAGTGCTGAACTTGTATGTATCATAACTCTTATTAGCACAGCAGGTGAAGTAAGAATTGCAGACCCTATAATAAATCCGATAGACAAAGCCGGTTTACGGACTTTCAACATATTTGAAGGACCACCTCAGAGAATCCTTTGGCAATCAGGAGTGAAGCTTCAAGAGCCACGCCGTCAAAGCCAGTCTGAGCAGGTCCGGGTAGACACAAGGGCCCTGAACGAGGAAGTAGAAGAGGACGCTCTATGGAGAGACACTGCAGGTCTGAGAACCAATACCGTCTGGGCCACGCTGGAGCGTCTAGAAGTAGCATTCCTCCTTCTTGCTTGAACTTCCGGATCACCCTGGGCAGAAGAGACACCGGAGGGAACACGTATGGCAGCCGAAAGTTCCATGGAATTGCCAGTGCATCCACGAACGCTGCTTGAGATTCCTTGTTCTTGCTCCAAAGACCGGAACCTTGTGACTGAGTCGAGACGTTATCAGGTCTACATCTGGTAGGCCCCAATTGTCCACTAGGAGTTGAAAGACTTCCGGATGAAGACTCCACTCTCCGGCGTGTACGTCCTGACAACTGAGGAAGTCCGTTTCCCAGTTGAGGACTCCCAGAATAAACACTGCCGATATGGTTGGCAGATGGCGTTCTGCCCATCGGAGGATTTTTGACACTTCCATCATTGAAATGCAGCTTCGAGTGCCGCCTTGATGATTTATGTACGTCACCGTGGTGGCGTTGTCTGACTGTACTTGAACAGGCCTGTTCTGTACATCGGCACATTTCAGCGCATTGAACACTGCCCGCAATTCCAGAATATTTTTCGGGAGGAGAGTCTCCTACCTGGTCCACCGACCTTGAAGAGAGTGTTGCTCCAACACCGCGCCTCATAACTGGCATCCGCCGTTATGAGGACCCAGTTGGAGATCCAGAAGGGATGACCCCTGCTCAATTGATGGTCCTGTAGCCACAAGCTCAGTGACCAACGGACCTCCGGAGTCAAGGAGATCATTTGAGACCTGATCCGGTGAGGCAGGCCATCCCACTTGGAAAGGATTAACCTCTGTAGAGGGCGGGAATGAAATTGATCATACCCTACCATGTCGAAAGCAGACACCATGAGGCCTAGTACTTGCATCGCCGAGTGTATCGACACTCTTGGACGAGAGAGGAAGCATCCGATTCTGTCCTGAAGTTTCAGGACCTTCTCTGGAGACCAGAACAAACGTTGGTCGTGTGGGTCCAGTAACGCCCCTAGGTGCATCATGCTCTGAGCAGGGACCAGCGAGGATTTCTTCCAGTTGATGAGCCACCCGTGGGCTTGTAGGAATTGGACCGTCCGTTCCAGATGACTGAGAAGAACCTCTGGGGAGTTTAGCAGGATTAACAAGTCATCCAGATACGGCAGGATCCTGATACCCTGACGGAGAAGGGCCGTCATGACCTTGGTGAAGATCCGAGGAGCTGTGGTCAATTCAAAAGGTAAGGCTTGGAATTGATAATGTAGGTTGCCAATAGCAAACCACAATTATTGCTGATGCGACATGGCAATAGGTATGTGTAGGTAAGCATCCTGTATGTCCAGGGATACCATATAATCCTTGGGTTCCAAAGCCAGTACAATAGAGCACAGGGTTTCCATATGGAATTTGGATACCCTGACAAATTTGTTCAAAGATTTGAGGTTGAGTATAGGCCGGGAGAATCCATTCGGCTTCGGAACCAGAAACAGTATCACCTGAGACAGAGGCACCGGCACAATCACTCCAGTATCCAGGAGAGATTGTACAACCAAATGTAGTTTGTGCTTTTAACGGATCAGAAAGTATATCCATCAAGCAAAACTGGCGAGACGGACGTCTCCTGAAGGAGATTGCGTACCCTTGAGACTACTTCCTGCACCAGGCGTCCGAAGTGGTCTTCAACCATACCTGGGCGAACTGCAGAAGTCGGCCTCCCACCCTGGGGTCCCCCAGGGGGAGGTCCGCTTCGTCATGCTGCAGGCTTGTCCGATTTGGAAGCAGGCTGACTGGCGGCCCTAAAACAATTAGGTTTGGTCTTAGAGGATCTGGAAGTGCGAGACTGTGTCGGGTACGCCTGACCCTTTGCTTTACCTGGAGGACGAAAGGAACGAAAAGTAGTACTCTTAGCCTTCGGAGCCGAAGGATTAGTACTTGGGAGAAACGCAGACTTGGCCGACGCCAAGTCGGTCACAATCTTGTTCAGATCCTCCCCAAATAGTAACAAAGAAAATTAAATGGAGCACCTGTCTTTTATATTAAAAAGGATGAACCCACGTTCGCTACACTCAAGGGGCTGTGTTATCCCCTATTCATAAACAAGTGACCAACAGAAGATAGAGAGCTGCGCTCATGGGTTCCCACCTAATACCAATAATACGTATCCACAGAGCCAAAATTAAACAAAACAAACATTAAACACATTCTAAAATACATAAAAACAAAATATCAATAAAGAAATACAGACAATTAATATACAGATAAAAGCCTTAGGTGGCTAATTAATTGTGTGTATCAAGTCGACAATTATCAACAGCTGCCGTAGTAGATGCCTTAGCCGCCATAATGCCTGCATCAGAGGCCGCCTCCTGAATATAATGGGAGGCTGTGGTAATATATGAGATATTGTCTGGCAGTGTCAGAAAAAATAAGATTTTACTCACCGATAAATCTATTTCTCGTAGTCCGTAGTGGATGCTGGGGACTCCGTCAGGACCATGGGGAATAGCGGCTCCGCAGGAGACGGGGCACAAAAAGTAAAAGCTTTTGGACCTAGGTGGTGTGCACTGGCTCCTCCCCCTATGACCCTCCTCCAAGCCTCAGTTAGGATACTGTGCCCGGACGAGCGTACACAATAAGGAAGGATTTTGAATCCCGGGTAAGACTCATACCAGCCACACCAATCACACCGTACAACTTGTGATCTGAACCCAGTTAACAGTATGATAACAGAGGAGCCTCTGAAAAGAAGGCTCACTACAACAAAAACCCGATTTTGTTAACAATAACTATGTACAAGTATTGCAGACACTCCGCACTTGGGATGGGCGCCCAGCATCCACTACGGACTACAAGAAATAGATTTATCGGTGAGTGAAATCTTATTTTCTCTAACGTCCTAAGTGGATGCTGGGGACTCCGTCAGGACCACGGGGATTATACCAAAGCTCCCAAACGGGCGGGAGAGTGCGGATGACTCTGCAGCACCGAATGAGAGAACTCCAGGTCCTCCTCAGCCAGGGTATCAAATTTGTAGAATTTAGCAAACGTGTTTGCCCCTGACCAAGTAGCTGCTCGGCAAAGTTGTAAAGCCGAGACCCCTCGGGCAGCCGCCCAAGATGAGCCCACTTTCCTTGTGGAATGGGCTTTTACAGATTTTGGCTGTGGCAGGCCTGCCACAGAATGTGCAAGCTGAATTGTACTACAAATCCAACGCGCAATAGTCTGCTTAGAAGCAGGAGCACCCAGCTTGTTGGGTGCATACAGGATAAACAGCGAGTCAGATTTCCTGACTCCAGCCGTCCTGGAAACATATTTTCAGGGCCCTGACTACGTCCAGCAACTTGGAGTCCTCCAAGTCCCTAGTAGCCGCAGGCACCACAATAGGTTGGTTTAGGTGAAACGCTTGTCAAAGTCAGAAAAATATCTCTATACACACTGCCATATTTGCACCTCACACTGGTCCGCGCTGCGCATGCGTGCGCTCTCCCGTGAAGGCGCATACCCGCTGTTGCGTGCACCCGCTGGTGCACGGTATGCGTATTTACGGTAAAGTTTGTGTAGTCGTAGCGTGCGACTCAATCGTTACATATTTTCACAAATAATGTATTTTGTAGATCATGGTCCCTTTGATAGATTCTGAAAGTTTGGTTAATATAGAATGTTTATGAACAGAGGAATCCCTCTTTGTTTGATACGAAGGGTCAGATAGGAGTAATACAGTGGTGTTTAGTATCCATCGGAAGAATATTTAATTAGAAATATTCCGGTGTTGGTTTGAAGCAGATCAATCGCTCGTGCGAATAGTTATGGACATAAGAAGTTTATGAACATTTACTTTATTTGCACTTTATTACCCATGCGGCGGGAAACCCAGTTTCCCTCCCACCTGAGCAGTTGGAAATAGTCACAGCCCACCTGTATGAATCAACCTATGACCTTTTGTTACAATACGAAGCCGAATTCCTGTGTCCAATGAACAATGAGATTGTAGGGACCATTGAATTGTATTGTGTGTGGGGCATAAATAGCAGGCCGACCATATCCAACTTCACTCTCTTCAACGGTTCTCATTGCTGATAATCGGGAGCTGGATATCGAGGCGCATGCGATCGTTCCCCTTGTGCGTAAGTTCTCTCCGTAATCATATTGTCTTACTGTGAGCCATTTCTCTCTCTCCTTCTCTTCTCTTTCTCTCGTATTTTCCCTTGATTAGACTTAATTGTATTATATTGTATTTCCTGTGTAGTTATCTGGTTAGTTGGTTTATGTTATATTGTAGTGTATGCTTTGTACTGTGATTCTTTTTGCAAGTATAATAGTCATAATACACATAATAGGTTTCGGACCCTAAGCCCAGGTATCTGTGTATTCTTTTTAGTGTTAAATATTCCCTGAGCGTCGGTGACGCTCAAGCAGCTTTGTAGTTAATCAGGTTACACAAGGTTGCACTTACACTTTGTCTCTACACTAAGGTTTGCTGTGTATTTCATTGCTAAAGGTATAGATATAAAGGTTTAACGTTGTGAGTGTCTGCATCGCTGGTGATCTCCTCGTGGTCCCGAGCGCCGCTACGCTATAGCGAATCATTACGATAAGTCAACAGCCAATAGTCTGCCTGCCTGCGATCACTTGGCCGTGAGTGAACGTGACGCCTGAGCGTCTCGATCACGGCTAAGCGATCGATACGCAACTTGCGTACCCTTACGGTACTTCTTACGTAGATAGCGTACATTGTTCTTAGACCTCATAAAGGGTTATATACACGATAAATATTTAGCTTTATCAATTGGCGGCTCGTCCTGTCCTTCACATATCTGCACTAGGTAGATCAGCAGACATTATCCCTCAGCAAAGGGCGGGAGGTTGTCTCGTAGTGCTGACGGGATAAGCGTCTGCTTCACTTAGATAAAAGAGTGCTGAAGGAATCCGGGAACCGGAGGTAAGAACAAAACGCTAGTGTCTTTTAAAACTGTATTTTTCTGTCTTGCGTACACACGCACGCACACATATATATCTGCATTTCTTTTTCTTTTTCATTTTCGTATATCACTCTCCTGTCTGCCAGTTTTATAGTCGATAGAAGTGCTAAAAAAAGATTTGCCGTTATTTCATAGTTTAAGAGTAAAGGTAATATAGTTAAAAGATAGACAAACACACAGTTTTGCCTGGGAGATAAGGCGAAGTCAGTGTGTTGTGTGGTAGATGACCAGGGATCATCTACATTGATAAAAATATAAATTGTGTTACGGTGGATCTTTGCTTTGCGTACACGTGTCCCTAACAAAAGACTTGTGTACGCAATCCAAAGGCAGACGCACGCAGCGTACATTACGCAACGGAGCGTCCAGTTACGCCCACGTAGCTCAAGTCACGATAAGTTGATTTTTAACGCAACGCGATAAGTAACGCAAAGCGGTAAATAGCGCCACAGGCGATAAATAACGCAAGTCTATTTTTGGAAATCCAAACTTTAAATTAACAGATCCTGCTCCTAATTGGTAACACAGCTGGGCTAAAGAAAAATTTCTGCGCAGAAATAAAAATAGAAGCAAAAGTGTACATGTGATGAGTGAGTGTTTTTGTATCACATAAGTTTATATAACTTAAAGGTTGAACCACAAGAAAAGTCGAGTACTCGTGAGGTACACGCGTGTAAGTGACGTGCACGGTGGCTAGGGAGGCATCCTTGGTTAAACATAATATTTGAGCATTAGAGCATAGCGGACCAGTATAGAACAAGACCAGGAGGTCAGACCAGGAGGTCGTACAGAACAAGACCAGGAGGTCATAGTAGACCAGCAGGTCCAGGTACAGTAAACAGGGAAGTCCGCTATACAGTTCAGAGGCACAACACCAAGAGAAGGGTTGGTGCAAGACCCATATAGGCCGTACAAGCTCTGGCTGAAGGAATTCGCAGTCGTAAGTTTCGATTCCATTGGTCTTTCCGTATACAAGCTTAGTTGTTTGTGTACTGAACGACTGGACCGCACGTAATTGTGTACAGTAGTTAGTAATCTGACCTAGTACCATTAGAGTAAAGGGGTCACAAACGCTATTTGTACATTCTGACGTGATTTGTGTAATTTTTTATTTTTCAAGAAGGGAAGTTCGCTGGTCACTCAGGAACTATCTGACAAACCTCACCTTTACTGGAAAGAGTAAGTGTTCTGCGGATAACCCTCGCATGTTCCAGTAAACAATGGTTTTTATAGGTGCCCTGGGTCGAGTGCGCCAGCACCATATCGGTGTGATCAGGTCGCATTGGTCGGCATGGGCGAGTGAGTGGGGTACTCGGTAAACCGCCACCGTCAGCCTATTGTGAACAATCTGGTTTTCTGTAAGGGTTCGCTGAAGACCTTGATATAGAGATCAGAGGTAGAGCAAGCAACGCCTGCAGAGTTATGGGGGCCAGTTGTTCAGGTAGGGGGCGATCAACCTCGGTTCGGGTTGATTCAGTGGTCCGACCAATTGGGTCGGCCAGGTATATCATGTGTGAGAAATATGGAAGTCACACAGAGGTTTTATGTGATGAATGGGAGAGAATGACGGTACAAGACCGGGAGAAATTCCCAAGAATAGGTAGCTTCAGCACAGAGGTGTTACAAAATTTAAGGAGGAGGATATGTCTCATAAAATCAACAAAGAGACGAGTTCAGCATTATGATTATTTACAGTTGTGGCAACAGGAAGGTGAGATACAGAGAGGTTTGGCTCAGGCGGCAGGATCTGGCTCTAACAGAAAACTGATTGCCACGGCCCCGCCGCCACCATATATATCAGGAGAGAAGTTGATTACGGAGAAAGACGCACTAAGGTGTAACACAAAATCACTTAGTAACTGTGTAAATGTTAATGATAATGTTAACCCATTAACCCATGCAAGTATTAACCCGTGCAAGTTGTACCCTGTTTTGAACTTTCCTCAGGAGTGTGATCAAGAGGACGAAGCGACAACGATTTCAGCGCTCTCTCTAGCAGCCACCATAGCAGAGACCACAGTAGGCACAGCAACACCCACGAGATTAGTAAAGGCCCCTAGCGGAGGGATAGGTGAGGTCGTATCAACTGGTAAGTACGGCACCATGCATTATGCTGAGACTATTTCACCACAAGCTGTAGAATCTACACAGAATGAGGTTGTTAGAATTACTCCTGTTAGGGTAATAGCAGTTCCCAATGGGAAAACAGATGTATCAGGAGCCACTCCCATAAGGAACATTGCCATGTACAGCCCATTTTCCCGAATGGAATTAAGGACCATAGTGTCTGAATTCCCTGACCCTAGAAAAGATTTAGTTGCCAGCCAAAAATACATCACAGACTTAGGAAACACTTTAGAGCCCAATAATAAAGATTGGCAGATATTGCTAAAAGCTTGTTTACCCTCCAATGTCGACTCAGCTCAATTTTTAGCTGATTGTGGACTAGATCTGGACGTACCTCTTACAGATGTGTACAACAAAGATAACGTAAGAAGGATAAACTTACAGTTAAAGGAGCATTTCCCAGCAGTTGTTAAATGGAACAAAATATTTTCCATTAAACAAAAAGAGTCAGAAACAGCTGCAGAATATTTTCACCGGGCACTATTAGAAATGGCAAAGTACACTGGTATAGAGGACATTAGGACAAATCCAAACCATCGAGAAGTAGCAGTATCTGTACTAATGGATGGTTTGAAGGAAACATTAAAGGCAAGGGTACAGACCACGCAACCATGTTGGCGAGGTCTGTCAGTGTCCACTTTGAGAGAGGCTGCTATTGATCACGACCGAAACATCACCAGACACAGGGAGTCGCAGAGTGATAAGCTAATGTCAGTAAGTATACAGGCTCTGACCACAAAGCAGCCTGCGTATGTACCATCCAACCCTGTGGGTAAGTCAACTATGATAACATGTTATTCTTGTCAAAGACAGGGACACTATGCACGAGACTGTAGAGCGAAAAATTCGCAAAGATCATACCAACCCCCTAGACAACGACACGACACACGACATTGGGAGCAAGGTCCGCAGAAACGGAGTTATGAGCCACATACAGGGGAAACAAAAAGATATCCCCCAAACAGAGACTGGCATGCCTCTGGTAGTTCCCAACTATCTCCCTCACAAATAGTTGCTGCCAGCGGGATTCAGGGAGGTCACCATACCCAATAGGGGTGTGGCCATACCTGTAATCTGCAGCCAGTGAAATTGATTGCCAACCTTGAAAGTGAACCCGAGGTCGCAATCAATGTAGCTGGTAAAACTTTAAACTTTCTTGTAGACACAGGGGCGGCCAAGTCAGTGATAAATTCGACAGTGGGCATGAGGACCACTGGTAGGACAATTCCAGCCATGGGAGTAACAGGAGTAGTCCAGCACTACCCTGTTAGCAAACCAGCCGAGATTACAATAGGGCCTTTGCATACCAAGCATTCCTTTTTGCTGGCTGCATCGGCACCAACCAATCTCCTGGGAAGAGACTTACTGTGTAAAATGGGGTGCGTCATTTATTGTACTCCTGAAGGTGTATTCTTGGACATACCTGAGAAACACGCTCAGGAAGTGCGAGACATGTTAGACTCCCCATCAAAATTAATGTCACATACCATTATGACAAATAGGAATCCATCCCAAGTAGAAGAGATGACATCTCAGATACCAGAGTCACTTTGGACAAAAGACGGACAGGACACTGGATTAATGGCAAACGTAGCTCCAGTAGTTGTACAAGTAAAAGATGGTAGGATAGCTCCAAAAATCCCACAGTATCCTCTGAAGCCAGAGGTGGAGTTAGGAGTTTACCCAGTAATAGAGCTCTTGCTACAACAGGGCATTCTGGTAAGAACGTCCAGCACTGCCAATAGTCCCATCTTCCCTGTTAAGAAGAGTGGGGGGAGGGGTTACAGGCTAGTGCAGGATCTAAGGGGGATTAACAAAATAGTTGAGAGTCAGTTCCCCGTAGTGCCAAATCCAGCTGTCATCCTAATGCAAATCCCTCCCACTGCCAAATTTTTCACTGTTATTGACCTCTGCTCCGCTTTCTTTTCGGTACCTCTGCACCCTGACAGCCAATATTTGTTTGCATTCACATACAGAGGAGTCCAATACACGTGGACTCGATTGCCCCAAGGTTTCATAGATAGTCCAAGTATATTTTCTCAGGCTTTGCGTGATTGTTTACAGTCTTTCCAACCAGACAGTGGATCAGTATTGATACAGTATGTGGACGATTTATTACTGTGTTCAGATTCACTGGAAGCATCTCTGAAGGATACGAAACAGCTCCTGTTTCATCTTTCAGACACCGGACACAAGGTGTCCAAAGACAAGTTGCAATTATGCCAAACTAAGGTAAAATATTTGGGACACTGTCTAACACAAGGACTGAGACACCTGACCGCTGATAGAATCCAAGCAATTAGAGACATGACCCTGCCACAAACCCAGCAACAGATCAGAACGTTTTTAGGAATGTGTGGGTATTGCCGTAATTGGATCCCAGGGTTTTCCATTTTAGCGTTACCTTTGCAGGAAATGGTCTCCTCGAACAAACCTGATAGGATTTCGCATACAGACGAGTCCGAAACAGCATTTGAGAGACTCAAACAGTGCCTAACGCAGGCACCAGCACTAGGTATGCCAGACTATGGAAACCCTTTGAACTATACGGAACAGAAAGTGCTGGTTGCGCGGCAGGCGTACTAACCCAAAAACACGGTGATGCCAGCAGGCCAGTTGCATACTACAGCGCTCAGCTAGATACGGTAGCGCGATCCCTCCCCACATGCTTGCGAAGCGTTGCTGCGATAGCATTGCTAGTGACAAAAAGCGAAGATGTTGTGCTAGGCCACAACCTCACAATCCATACACCACATGCAGTATCAGCCTTATTGAATTCTGCCCAAACCAGACACGTCTCATCAGCGAGGTTTACAAGATGGGAATTAGCACTAATGGCCCCCGTAAACATCACCATAAGGAGATGCAGTGCATTAAATCCTGCAACATATCTCCCAGGTGTGCCTGGTCAGGCACAAAGGGTGGAAGGTGAGAGTGCTGGGGAAGGAGGATTTAATACAAAGGAAGATACACATGATTGTATGGAATATTTGACCCAAAATTTTACCGCAAGGCCTGACATCAGTGACAACCCACTGAAAGATGCAGAACTCACGTTCTACACGGACGGTAGTTGTCACAGACAGTCAGACTCGGGAGACTTGTGTACTGGATACGCAGTCGTAGATGACCAAGACACCATAGAAGCGGAACCGCTAGGCCCACCTCACTCAGCCCAGGTTGCTGAACTGGTCGCCCTAACCAGAGCATGTGAATTGGCTAAGGGTAAGTCAGCCAATATCTACACCGATTCTAGATACGCATTCGGGGTAGTCCATGATTTCGGAGCCCTATGGCGCCTCAGAAATTTCATGACGGCAGCTGGTACACCGGTAGCGCATGCAGCTCACATAAAAAGGCTTCTAACAGCGATACAGGAACCCGACAGAGTGGCCGTTATCAAATGTAAAGCACACACATATAGCCAAGACCCGGTATCACTTGGTAACAGCCGAGCAGACGAAGCTGCTAAGTTAGCAGCTGCTACCCCCATACAGACAGACACCACACAACTGATGGTATTCAATACCATCAACACACAGAAGTTGTGTAAAATGCAAAATTTGTGTTCCACACAGGAAAAGGCAGTCTGGAAGGCAAAGGGATGTGGCCAAGAGTCCTCAGGACTCTGGACGGATGGACATGGTAAACCAGTGGCCCCCAGAGCATATCTTCCATGTCTGGCTGAAGCAGCTCACGGGCTGACTCATCTAGGCAAGGAGGGAATGTGCAAATTGGTAAGAGCCTATTGGTGCGCCCCAGGATTCTCCTCTCATGCGAGTAAAAGAGCAATGTCATGCCTTACCTGTCTGAGAAAGAATATTGGAAAGGCAATACCTACAGAACCATCCCATATCCCACCTGCCGGCGGCCCTTTCCAGGTAATACAAATTGACTTCATTCAATTACCCCCTTGTCGGAATTTGAAATATGTACTTGTCTGTATAGGTTTTCTCAAATTGGGTCGAAGCATTTCCTGCAGCTACAAATACCGCTATGTTTACAGCTAAGAAAATTGTGCAGGAATTTGTATGTAGATATGGTATCCCTAGAATAATCGAAAGTGATAGGGGTACCCATTTTACAGGTGATGTCTTTCAAGGAATGTGTAAGTTGATGGGAATTGATAGCAAGCTGCACACTCCGTACCGTCCACAGGCGAGTGCGAAGGTCGAAAGAGTGAACAGCACTATTAAAAATAAATTGAGTAAAGTGATGGCAGAGACAGGATTGACATGGCCAGAAGCTTTACCCATTGTATTGTACAGTATCAGAACCACTCCCAGGTCCCCTCTTAATCTGTCCCCCTTTGAAATCTTATTTGGTCGACAACCGCATGTCATGATTAACCCTCAGGATGATTTGAAATGTAACAATGAAGTAACTGTAAAGTACTTGATTAACATGAGTAAACAGTTAAGGAATCAAAATGATAATCTAAAGTTGGTGATTCCTGATCTACCTGATAGTAGTTGTCATGACATTGAACCTGGGGATTATGTAATGATACGAAATTTTCTACGCTCAGGTTGCCTTATTGACAGATGGGAAGGACCATACCAGGTCTTATTGACTAGCACGACAGCATTGAAGGTTGCTGAGAGAGAGACTTGGGTCCATTCATCCCACTGCAAGAAGGTTGCTGATCCAGAGAAGTCCCGTGATAAGGAACAGACGGTAGAGGTTGTATCACTGGAGTGTCTGTTCCAGGAGGACTGAGGCGGCACCTGAGCCTTGAAGACCGAGAGCTGTTGTCGACTCCCCACTCCCTTTTATTGTTTTTTTTCCACTTCCCATCCCCTCTCCCTCAAATGTATTTTTCCTCCTTCTCATTCCTCTTCGTCTCCTCCTCAAAGATGGACTTGCCCCAAGAGACTGTGATCCGGATTTTCCTGTTGACCATGATGTTGACCAGAGCAGTCTGTTCCGGCGAGAGTACCATGGAGGTCGATAGAGGTTCTGGAATGGGTTCTGATGATAAAGATGGAGGCGTAGTTTTCCAAGATCAACCTAACCAACAAGGAAAGGCGAGTATCAGAAAACGATCCGATAGCATTGACCATAGAAGAAATTGTGACGGATTGTTAGCTGAAGAAAACTGTATCTGTAGGCTCTGTAACAATGTCATTGAAGATGGGTGCATTAAGAAATGCCAATCCAGTTTTAATATCCATATGGACCGGCATCCATTGAGTGATTATCACTCCTTAGTGGGTAATGTATTAAACAAAACAGATTGTTGGGTATGCTCTCAAGTACCTCAGGGTCATAGCAAATCAGGGCTAGTACCATTTCCTTTAACGATAGGGGAGGTACTTGAGTTAAATGGTGGGAGACCGGTGGACCGGAGGTTTAATATCTCCAGCCCTCCTTGTTTGAAGCTCCACCAATACCACGTGGATAGGTCCCTATTATGTTTTAACATCTCCAATCCCAGAAAGCCGGGAAATTGGGAAGTATCATGGAGTAACCACACCATGACCTTTTCACATAGAGCAGATAGAATGCCTACAGATACAGAGCTTGTACGCCACATAGCCAGTAGAGGAAAATCTTTCCGGTATAGATACACCTTAGGAAATAGGATTACTAGAGTTGGAGAAGTATCACCAGGATACTGTGCACATATCGTACAACCTGATACGTGCATTAAGCAGATGGAAGAATTAGGGCTAGGAGATTTCACCTGGAAGGTGTGTAATATGGTAATGTCTTTCTCCGTCCCATATGTTCTCCCCGATGATGCATATTTCATATGCGGGAGAAAGGCGTACAAGTGGCTTGCCCCAAACTCTGAAGGATTGTGTTATATTGGAAGAGTATTGCCTGAAGTAATGACTGTAACTCATGATAAAATGAAAGACATACACCGTGGTGCCATGAATCCACCGGGATTCAGGTTCTGGTGGCGTTAGATTTCACTCGCACCGCTCGAGGAGTGATGAATTATAGATACATTTCCGCACTCGCCAATTTGTTAGATAATATCACTGAAATGTATGATGACACGTTTAGATACACTGGAAGAGAACTTCAAGCTTATAAAACAGAACTGGTACAGCATAGAATGGTTCTTAATTACCTCACAGCAGTGACAGGCGGATATTGTGTTACATTGGCAACACAGTACGGCGTGAAGTGTTGCACGTATATCACAAATAGCACCGAGGATCCGGTAGAGGTCATAGACCAAAAGATGGACGATATTCTCCAATTAAAGTGGGAATTTCGCCGAAAACACAATCTCACTCTTGCTGCTGTAGGTAATGAGCTGACTGGTTGGGTGTCATGGTTGAACCCGCGAAATTGGTTCTCCGGTTTGGGAGACTGGGCTCAAGGAGTCATAATGGATGTTGGGAAGTTTCTACTATGTATCTTAGGTGTCGTTATATCGATTGGATTGATATTTAGATGCGGGCAGGCTTTAATGAGGTGCAAACAAAGTACCAGAGTGATGAGTTTGAGGAGTGAGGAAACTGTAATTAACCTGGATTTGATTTACGACCCAACGATAGAAACAATGATGTGATGAAAATGCAATTTCTACGGTCCGTTTCTTTCACCTGTTTTTCTGGTTTTTCTCCAAGATAACAAGACCCCCTTGGACGAGGAAGTTGATGAGACGCTATACAGACAACGGATAGACCAAAGAAGAAGTTTTGACCACTTGAGATATGGACACTTGATGAACTTTGCCATGGATCCCCAGTTTCCCTAGAATTCTTAAAATTACGCTAGCCCAACATTTTTTGTAAATCTAATGGCATTGACAAAGCTTATTGCTCACGCTTAATGAGCAAAACAGCGCAAAGAAGACGACTTTCAACTGATACCGAACAAAACTTCAACCGACAGATGTACATTAACCTGACATAGAATACCACCGCATTTACCGTAATTATGTCTTTTCTTCATTTCTACAACCCTCAGGTAATGACACACATAGTATAGGGAATACAGGCACAGATATCAGCAATCACATATTCCCCCATTCATGTATCATCAACTAAAATGTGCTCCCCATTTTGTTCAAAATCCGAAAAGAGCTCGGTAAAGTTTGACAGCCCATCCACAGACCCGTACCACGGGATAAGAAGGAATTCAAATGTATACTTCGCAATACCTCGAAGCTTGATTTACAACACGTACGGCACGATGATACATGACCCCCCCCAAACATGGACTCATACACACATGCTTCTGCTATCACACTAGGTCATACCTTCTTCACACCTACTCCTCTCTTCTCCCTCACCCAACCATGGAAATGAATTAACCCCTGACATATATTTTTCTCCTTTTGAAATGTTTTAGAAGGTGGCAGTTATTATTGACTGCCAAAGGGTGGACTGTCAAAGTCAGAAAAATATCTCTATACACACTGCCATATTTGCACCTCACACTGGTCCGCGCTGCGCATGCGTGCGCTCTCCCGTGAAGGCGCATACCCGCTGTTGCGTGCACCCGCTGGTGCACGGTATGCGTATTTACGGTAAAGTTTGTGTAGTCGTAGCGTGCGACTCAATCGTTACATATTTTCACAAATAATGTATTTTGTAGATCATGGTCCCTTTGATAGATTCTGAAAGTTTGGTTAATATAGAATGTTTATGAACAGAGGAATCCCTCTTTGTTTGATACGAAGGGTCAGATAGGAGTAATACAGTGGTGTTTAGTATCCATCGGAAGAATATTTAATTAGAAATATTCCGGTGTTGGTTTGAAGCAGATCAATCGCTCGTGCGAATAGTTATGGACATAAGAAGTTTATGAACATTTACTTTATTTGCACTTTATTACCCATGCGGCGGGAAACCCAGTTTCCCTCCCACCTGAGCAGTTGGAAATAGTCACAGCCCACCTGTATGAATCAACCTATGACCTTTTGTTACAATACGAAGCCGAATTCCTGTGTCCAATGAACAATGAGATTGTAGGGACCATTGAATTGTATTGTGTGTGGGGCATAAATAGCAGGCCGACCATATCCAACTTCACTCTCTTCAACGGTTCTCATTGCTGATAATCGGGAGCTGGATATCGAGGCGCATGCGATCGTTCCCCTTGTGCGTAAGTTCTCTCCGTAATCATATTGTCTTACTGTGAGCCATTTCTCTCTCTCCTTCTCTTCTCTTTCTCTCGTATTTTCCCTTGATTAGACTTAATTGTATTATATTGTATTTCCTGTGTAGTTATCTGGTTAGTTGGTTTATGTTATATTGTAGTGTATGCTTTGTACTGTGATTCTTTTTGCAAGTATAATAGTCATAATACACATAATAGGTTTCGGACCCTAAGCCCAGGTATCTGTGTATTCTTTTTAGTGTTAAATATTCCCTGAGCGTCGGTGACGCTCAAGCAGCTTTGTAGTTAATCAGGTTACACAAGGTTGCACTTACACTTTGTCTCTACACTAAGGTTTGCTGTGTATTTCATTGCTAAAGGTATAGATATAAAGGTTTAACGTTGTGAGCGTCTGCATCGCTGGTGATCTCCTCGTGGTCCCGAGCGCCGCTACGCTATAGCGAATCATTACGATAAGTCAACAGCCAATAGTCTGCCTGCCTGCGATCACTTGGCCGTGAGTGAACGTGACGCCTGAGCGTCTCGATCACGGCTAAGCGATCGATACGCAACTTGCGTACCCTTACGGTACTTCTTACGTAGATAGCGTACATTGTTCTTAGACCTCATAAAGGGTTATATACACGATAAATATTTAGCTTTATCACGCTGAAACCACCTTAGGAAGAAATTGAGGACGAGTCCTCAATTCCGCCCTATCCGAATGAAATATCAGGTAAGGGCTTTTATAGGATAAAGCCGCCAATTCAGATACTCGCCTGGCAGAAGCCAGGGCCAACAACATTACCACTTTCCATGTGAGATATTTTAATTCCACCGTGGCAAGTGGCTCAAGCCAATGTGATTTTAGGAATCCCAAAACTACATTGAGATCCCAAGGTGCCACTGAGGGCACAAAGGGAGGCTGTATATGCAGTACCCCTTTTACAAAAGTCTGAACTTCAGGAAATGAAGCCAATGATCTCTGAAAGAAAATCGACAAGGCCGAAATTTGAACCTTAATGGACCCTAACTTTAGGCCCATGGACAGTCCTGTTTGCAGGAAATGTAGGAAACGACCTAGTTGAAATTCCTCTGTCGGGGCCTTCTTGGTCTCGCACCACGCAACATATTTTCGTCAAATACGGTGATAATGCTGTGCGGTTACATCCTTCCTAGCTTTAATCATCAGGGTAGGAATAACTTCATCTGGAATGCCTTTTTCCTTCAGAATCCGGCGTTCAACCGCCATGCCGTCAAACGCAGCCGCGGTAAGTCTTGGAACAGACAGGGTCCCTGCTGAAGCAGGTCTCTTCTTAGCGGCAGAGGCCACGGGTCCTCTGTGAGCATCTCTTGAAATTCCGGGTACCAAGTCCTTCTTGGCCAATCCGGAGCCACTAGTATAGTTCTTACTCCTCTCCGTCTTATAATTCTCAGTACCTTGGGTAAGAGAGGCAGAGGAGGGAACACATACACCGACTGGAACACCCAAGGTGTTACCAGAGCGTCCACAGCTATTGCCTGCGGGTCTCTTGACCTGGCGCAATACCAGTCTAGTTTTTTGTTGAGGCGTGACGCCATCATGTCCACCTTTGGTTTTTCCCAACGGTTCACAATCATGAGGAAGACTTCCGGATGAAGTCCCCACTCTCCCGGGTGTAGGTCGTGTCTGCTGAGGAAGTCTGCTTCCCAGTTGTCCACTCCCGGAATGAACACTGCTGACAGTGCTATCACATGATTTTCCGCCCATTGCAGAATCCTTGCAGCTTCTGTCATTGCCCTCCTGCTTCTTGCGCCGCCCTGCCTGTTTATGTGGGCGACTGCTGTGATGTTGTCCGACTGGATCAACACCGGCTGACCCTGAAGCAGAGGCTTTGCTAGGCTTAGAGCATTGTAAATTGCCCTTAGTTCCAGGATATTTATGTGAAGTGAAGTCTCCAGGCTTGACCACACTCCCTGG
The DNA here is from genome assembly GCF_028390025.1 of Pseudophryne corroboree. Classification (NCBI taxonomy): domain Eukaryota; kingdom Metazoa; phylum Chordata; class Amphibia; order Anura; family Myobatrachidae; genus Pseudophryne; species Pseudophryne corroboree. The sequence continues at coordinate 654,665,478 of NC_086448.1, read as the reverse complement.
AAGTTTCTTCCTTGTGTGACTGCTCCCCAGCCTCTCAGGCTGGCATCCGTGGTCACCAGGATCCAGTCCTGAATGCCGAATCTGCGGCCCTCTAGGAGATGAGCACTTTGCAGCCACCACAGAAGAGATACCCTTGTCCTTGGAGACAGGGTTATTTTCTGATGCATCTGAAGATGCGATCCGGACCATTTGTCCAGCAGATCCCACTGAAAAATTCTTGCGTGGAATCTGCCGAATGGAATCGCTTCGTAAGAAGCCACCATTTTTCCCAGGACCCTTGTGCATTGATGCACTGACACCTTTCCTGGTTTTAGGAGGTTCCTGACTAGCTCGGATAACTCCCTGGCTTTCTCCTCCGGGAGAAACACCTTTTTCTGGACTGTGTCCAGAATCATCCCTAGGAACAGCAGACGTGTCGTCGGAATCAGCTGCGATTTTGGAGTATTTAAAATCCACCCGTGCTGTTGTAGTACTTCTTGAGATAGTGCTACTCCGACTTCTAACTGTTCTCTGGACCTTGCCCTTATTAGGAGATCGTCCAAGTAAGGGATAATTAATACGCCTTTTCTTCGAAGAAGAATCATCATTTCGGCCATTACCTTGGTAAAGACCCGGGGTGCCGTGGACAATCCAAACGGCAGCGTCTGAAACTGATAATGACAGTTCTGTATTACGAACCTGAGATACCCTTGGTGAGAAGGGCAAATCGGGACATGGAGATAGGCATCCTTGATGTCCAGAGACACCATATAGTCCCCTTCTTCCAGGTTCGCTATCACTGCTCTGAGTGATTCCATCTTGAATTTGAACCTTTTGATATAAGTGTTCAAAGATTTTAGATTTAAAATCGGTCTCACCGAACCGTCTGGTTTCGGTACCACAAACAGTATGGAGTAATATCCCTTCCCTTGTTGTAGGAGGGGTACTTTTATTATCACCTGTTGGGAGTACAGCTTGTGAATGGCTCCCAATACCGCCTCCCTGTCGGAGGGAGCTATTGGTAAAGCAGACTTCAGGAACCGGCGAGGGGGAGACGTCTCGAATTCCAATTTGTACCCCTGAGATACTACTTGCAGGATCCAGGGGTTCACTTGCGAGTGAGCCCACTGCGCGCTGAAATTTCTGAGACGACCTCCCACCGTACCTGAGTCTGCTTGTAAGGACCCAGCGTCATGCTGAGGACTTGGCAGAAGCGGAAGAGGGCTTCTGTTCTTGGGAAGAAGCTGTCTGCTGCAGTCTTTTTCCCCTTCCTCTACCCCGGGGCAGATATGACTGTCCTTTTGTCCGCTTGCCTTTATGGGAACGAAAGGACTGATGCTGAAAAGACGGTGTCTTTTTCTGTTGAGAGGTGACTTGAGGTAAAAATGTGGATTTCCCAGCCGTTGCCGTGGTTACCAGGTCTGATAGACCGACCCCAAATAACTCCTCCCCTTTATACGGCAATACCTCCATGTGCCGTTTTGAATCCGCATCACCTGACCACTGTCGCGTCCATAACCCTCTTCTGGCAGAAATGGACAGCGCACTTACTCTTGATGCCAGAGTGCAAATATCTCTCTGTGCATCTCGCATATATAAAAATGCATCTTTTAATTGCTCAATAGTCAATAAAATACTGTCCCTATCCAGGGTATCAATATTCTCAGTCAGGGAGTCCGACCACGCCACCCCAGCACTGCACATCCAGGCTGAGGCGATTGCTGGTCGCAGTATAACACCAGTATGTGTGTATATACTTTTAAGGATATTTTCCAGCCTCCTATCTGCTGGCTCCTTAAGGGCGGCCGTTTCTGGAGACGGTAACGCCACTTGTTTTGATAAGCGTGTGAGCGCCTTATCTACCCTAGGGGGTGTTTCCCAACGAGCCCTAACCTCTGGTGGGAAGGGATATAGTGGCAATAATTTTTTAGAAATTAGCAGTTTTTTGTCGGGGGTAACCCACGCTTCATCACACACTTCATTCAATTCCTCTGATTCAGGAAAAACTACGGGTAGTTTTTTCACACCCCACATAATACCCCTTTTCGTGGTACTTGCAGTATCAGAGATGTGCAAAACCTCCTTCATTGCCGTGATCATGTAACGTGTGGCCCTACTGGAAAATACGTTTGTTTCTTCACCGTCGACACTGGAGTCAGTGTCTGTGTCTGGGTCCGTGTCGACCCACTGAGGTAACGGGCGTTTTATAGCCCCTGACGGTGTTTGAGACGCCTGGACAGGCACTAACTGAGCTGCCGGCTGTCTCATGTCGTCAACAGTTTTTTGTAACGTGCCGACACTGTCACGTAATTCCTTAATTACGGCCATCCATTCAGGTGTCGACTCCCTAGGGGGTGACATCACCATTATAGGCAATTGCTCCGCCTCCATATCATTTTCCTCCTCATACATGTCGACACACACGTACCGACACCCAGCACACACACAGGGAATGCTCTGATAGAGGACAGGACCCCACTTAGCCCCTTGGGGAGACAGAGGGAGAGTTTGCCAGCACACACCAGAGCGCTATATATGTATAGGGACAACCTTACAATAAGTGTCTATCCCTTATAGCTGCTTATATCTGTTATTTTGCCAAATAAGTGCCCCCCTCTCTTTTTTACCCTGTTTCTGTAGTGCAGGATGCAGGGGAGATTCTGGGAGCCTTCCTACCAGCGGAGCTGTGTGGGAAAAATGGCGCTGTGTGCTGAGGAGATAGGCCCCGCCCCCTTCTCGGCGGGCTCTTCTCCCGCTTTTTTCTGGAAAACTGGCAGGGGTTAAATACATCCATATAGCCCAGGAGCTATATGTGATGTATTTTTTGCCAAATAAGGTAAATTAATTGCTTCCCAGGGCGCCCCCCCCCAGCGCCCTGCACCCTCAGTGACCGAAGTGTGAAGTGTGCTGAGAGCAATGGCGCACAGCTGCAGTGCTGTGCGCTACCTTATGAAGACAGGAAAGTCTTCTGCCGCCGATTTCTGGACCTCTTCTTGCTTCAGCATCTGTAAGGGGGCCGGCGGCGCGGCTCCGGGACCCATCCATGGCTGGGCCTGTGATCGTCCCTCTGGAGCTAATGTCCAGTAGCCAAGAAGCCCAATCCACTCTGCACGCAGGCGAGTTCGCTTCTTCTCCCCTTAGTCCCACGCTACAGTGAGCCTGTTGCCAGCAGGACTCACTGAAAATAAAAAAACCTAAGTATACTTTTACTTCTAAGCAGCTCAGGAGAGCCACCTAGATTGCACCCTTCTCGGCCGGGCACAGAGATCTAACTGGGGCTTGGAGGAGGGTCATAGGGGGAGGAGCCAGTGCACACCACCTAGGTCCAAAAGCTTTTACTTTTTGTGCCCTGTCTCCTGCGGAGCCGCTATTCCCCATGGTCCTGACGGAGTCCCCAGCATCCACTTAGGACGTTAGAGAAAATAAGAGGTAGCTCTTCCTCAATAGCTTGAACCCATGCTTCAAATGCCTTTTGCAGCCCAAGAGGCTGCCATTGTGGGTCTATGTACAGCATCTGTAAGGGTGTAACTAGACTTCAAGCAACCTTCCACATGTTTTTCCATCGGTTCCTTCAAAGGGGTGACAGGCAGAGTAGAGGACACCACAAGATGGGCTACATGTGAGTCCACTGGTGGCGGGGTTTCCCACTTCTTACTCAACTCCGCAGAAATAGGATAACGAGCTAGCATCTTTTTAGACTGGGAAAATTTCTTTCCTGGAGAAGACTAGGATTCTTGATTAAATGGTCAGAATGAGGGTAAAACTAATTTAGTAACCTTCTGACGTTTGAACTTATCAGGTTTCTTAGCCGTGTCAGGAGGGTCAACGTCATCATCAATCTGAAGAATCAGCTTGATACCCTCCACTAGGTCAGGCACATAAACTTGTGTTGTAGAATCATCATCAGAAGCAGCAGTATCAGCATCTGATGGATCAGTATATTCCCCATCTGAATCAGAAAAATCATCCGAAATATTAGTAGATTGTGAAGAAGAAATAACCCGCTTAGATGACCCTTTGGTCCAAGTAGAGCGAGGGTAGGGTTTTTGTTTAACCAAGGACAGATTTAATTGCTTTAACTGAGTATCCGCCCATGGTGGATTAACTACAGGGCAAATATGTGGTTGTAATGGCACAGGAGGTCCCCACAGGGGGCGTAAGATGTGTTACAAGCATAGTCAGCATATTGGAAAATGCAGCCCAAGGTGGGTCTTGATTTGCCACAAGTGCTGCGAGGTGACTAGGGGGGGCAAAACACCCACTACCTGAACCCTCAGCAGAAATCTTTTCCTCAGATAATTCCGCAACGTCAGCACTGCGTGATGCAGGAGCGTCTACAGATTTCAGCCCTGTATAGCTGACATTATTGGGAATGTAGCCGTAGGGTGTAACAGTACAATATAGCCAGAGAAACACAATACCTGTCAAAAAAAAACCTGTGATATGTGAACGCAAATTCACAGCACAACAGAAGATTTAAGCGGTATCAAGTGACTGAAACACACAGTGAAAAATACTAAACAGTATATCCTGTGGTACACTATATGGTATAGGAGACCCTGACGTACTTAGATCCCCAGGGTACAGAATATAGTGACAGCAATATGTGTGATACACAGAAAAGAATCCACACAGCAGCTATAGGCACACACAGTCACAGGTACAATGCAGAAATTATCACATATAGGGGGTCATTCCGAGTTGTTCGCTCGGTAAAAATCTTCGCATCGCAGCGATTTTCCGCTTAATGCGCATGCGCAATGTCCGCACTGCGACTGCGCCAAGTAAATTTGCTATGCAGTTAGGAATTTTACTCACTGCTTTTTCATCGTTCTGGCGATCGTAATGTGATTGACAGGAAATGGGTGTTACTGGGCGGAAACAGGCCGTTTTATGGGCAAGTGGGAAAAAACGCTACCGTTTCCGGAAAAAACGCAGGAGTGGCCGGAGAAACGGAGGAGTGTCTGGCCGAACGCTGGGTGTGTTTGTGACGTCAAACCAGGAACGACAAGCACTGAAATGATCGCAGATGCCGAGTAAGTCTGGAGCTACTCAGAAACTGCTACGAGGTGTGTAATCGCAATATTGCGAATACATCGTTCGCAATTTTAAGATGCTAAGATTCACTCCCAGTAGGCGGCGGCTTAGCATGAGCAAATCTGCTAAAATCCGCTTGCGAGCGAACAACTCGGAATGACCCCCATAATAAATAAAACTGCACTGGACTAGTAACATAGTATCAAGGTTGATAAAAGACAATTTGTCCATCGAGTTCAACTTATTTGTGGTCTCCTATGCAGGATTATTTTGTTCTAAATTTTGACTAATGCGGATATAAGCCGTTGCGTGACTATGCACCATAACCATGGATATCCTTATCCATTAGGAATTTATCTAACTCATTCTTAAAGGTGTCGACCGAGTCCGCCATTACAACTTCCTCAGGCAGAGGATTCCAAACACTTATTGTCCTTACTGTGAAAAAAACTTTACGCTGCATTGTGCGGAATCTCCTTTCCTCTAACCTAAGCGAGTGTCCACGTGTCCACTGTGCTGATCTTACCAAAAACAGGTCCCGCGCAAGCTGTGAATTGTCCCCTTATATATCTGTAGATGTTGATCATGTCCCCTTAGTCTCCTCTTTTCCAGTGTAAAAATGCCTAGCCCTGCAAGCCTTTCCTTGTATTCCAGCGTCTCCATGCCCTTAAAATTAGTTTGGTCACCCACCTCTGAACCTTTTCTAGCTCCAGGATATCCTTTTTGTATCAGTGATCGCAAAAACGCGCTATGGCGCGTTTTTTACCCATTTTTGAAGACATGGGACTCCAGTTTACAAAGTGGGAGGGTCCCCGGGGACGCGCTCCTCATTAGCCAATCTGTAAGGGGGATTTCTTTAACTGACACGCTGGCCTCGGGCTGAATGATATAAAGAGGTGGAGCCAGTTTCCCCTCCTCTTTGGCGCCTGACTGCTCTTGCAGAGGCCGGGGGACTCGGTGAGTGAATAGTGCGGGGGGGGGGGGGGTGAAGTGCAGGGATTGGCGTCCTCCGTGATCTAGTGGATAAAGCTGGGCAAAGTGACTGGGGCTTCCCGCGGTGCCGTCTGAGGCAGTGGCCGCGCTGCCGCTCTTGCCTTTGAGGTGTTCTCTCAAAGCAAGAGCGGCAGCGCGGCCACTGCCTCAGACGGCACCGCGGGAAGCCCCAGTCACTTTGCCCAGCTTTATCCACTAGATCACGGAGGACGCCGATCCCTGCGTGACGTGTGGTGCGTTCCCGTGAGTCAGTCCGCTATGGCCACCCGGTGAAGTATGGTGGCGGTATTATGTATAGCTGCGGCCATGACGCATGTTAGTCACGGCCGTGTGTCTGCCTGGGTTTGCCGAGCGGTCCGGGCTACCCGCGGCGACTGTGCAGCTGGTGCCGGGAGTAAGTGGTCGGTGACTACTAGCTTTATTGCAGCTGTAAGGGTTCCCTGGCTGGCGTCTTCGGAGGGAGGTGGGCTGGAGCTGTGGTCGGCTGTGTTTTTCCTCATCACCACAGGTGATGTGGTGATGGATTGCCTGATAGTCCGGGAGGGAGGAGAGAGAGAGAGAGAGAGAGAGAGAGAGAGAGAGGAGACGAGACGGAGGGAAGGAAGGGGTAGAAGAGAATTACTGGCTGCCAGAACGCTGTGGGTCCTGCAGTGAGATAGGGGGGGCTGGTGACTGATTTTGCTGACACTGTGCAGTGTGCCTCAGTGCTCGTACCTGGTGCAGTGTGCCTCAGTGCTCGTACCTGGTGCAGTGTGCCTCAGTGCTCGTACCTGGTGCAGTGTGCCTCAGTGCTCGTACCTGGTGCAGTGTGCCTCAGTGCTCGTACCTGGTGCCTGGCGCAGTGTGTATAACGCGCTCTGCCTGGTGCAGTGTGTATAACGCGCTCTGCCTGGCGCAGTGTGTATAACGCGCTCTGCCTGGCGCAGTGTGTATAACGCGCTCTGCCTGGCGCAGTGTGTATAACGCATTCTAACTGGCGCAGTGTGTATAACGTGTTCTACATGGCGCAATTTGTATATCTCCTCTACCTGGCGCAAAGTGTATAGCGTGTTGTACCTGGTGCAAAGTGTATAGCGTGCTGTACCTGGTGCAAAGTGTATAGCGTGCTGTACCTGGTGCAAAGTGTATAGCGTGCTGTACCTGGTGCAAAGTGTATAGCGTGCTGTACCTGGTGCAAAGTGTATAGCGTGCTGTACCTGGTGCAAAGTGTATAACGTGCTGTACCTGGTGCAAAGTGTATAACGTGCTGTACCTGGTGCAAAGTGTATAACGTGCTCTACCTGGTGCAAAGTGTATAACGTGCTCTACCCGGTGCAAAGTGTATAACGTGCTCTACCTGGCGCAGTGTGTATAAGCGGCACTACTGTGTGGTGTAATGTGAATTGGCACTATTATGTGGTCACGCCCCTTCCCTTGAAGCCACGCCCCTAAAATTTTGTGGCGCGCATTGCCTGTACTTTTCGGTCTCGGAGGTGGGACACCAATTTATTTTCTGCCTAAGGGAACCAAAATGTCTAGTTACACCTCTGGTGCAGGGTGTCCTGCATGCTACACAGCCCAGCAGCATTGTCGCCCCATCCCCCCCACCTTGCAACACTTTTGTAGTGTCCAAACAAGATTAAGTTTAAAAGAACCTTCATTCCGATGAGACCCAGAAAAAGACCGGTAGGACCCCAATTTTCAAAAGTGAGGGGTCCCTGGGACCCACTTTTTTTTTGGCTCAGCGCGATCACTGAGTATGGTGCCCAAAATTGTACACAGTATTCAAGATGTGGCCTCACTAGTGATTTATATAATGGGAGTATAACATTCTCGTCCTTTGAAACAATTCCCCATTTTATGCATGCTAATATCTTATTAGCCTTCTTTGCTGCAATCCTACTTTAGGTACTGCTGCTTAGTTTGCTATGAGACCACTTAAGTCCTTTTCCAGTACAGAATGCCCTAATATTACCCCATTTAGCATGTAGGTGTTATTTTTGTTCTTGCTACCACAGTGCATTACCTTACACTTGTCTGTATTGAAGCGCATTCTCCATTTGGCTGCCCATGCTTCTAGTTTAACTAAGTCGTTCTGAAGAGACTCCGCATCCTCCTCCGTATTTATAACCTTACACAATTTGGTATCGTCTGCAAAAATTTACACCATGCTCTCTAGACCTGCTGTTACTGTAGGTCGTTAATGAAAATGTTGAATAGTGGTCCTAGTACAAACCCTTGTGGCACACCACTTCACCACTTAAGTCCAATTTGAAAATGATCCATTAACCACAACGCGCTGCTCCCTATTATCTAACCAATTTTTGACCCAAGTGGATATTGTGCTCCCTAGCCCTATTTCTTGTAGCTTATAGATAAGTTGCGTGTGGTACTGTGCCGAAAGCATTGGCAAAGCCTAAAAATATTACATCCACCTCCTTACTCTGATCAAGGTTCGCACTTACTATTTCATGAAAGCCAAGTATGTTGGTTTGACATGATCTGTCCTTCACAAATCCATGTTGATTCCTTTTAATGACCTTATTGGCTTCAAGGAACTTCTGAATACTAGCCCTTAGAATACCTTCCAATACTTTCCCCACTATAGATGTCAGACTAACTGGTCTATAATTACCCAATAATTACCCAATTCAGCTTTACTTCCCTTTTAGAATATAGGCACTACTTCTGCTATACGCCAGTCTTTGGGAACCATACCTGATATAACAATCTTTAAAGATCAAAAATAGCTGTCTTGCAAGTTCAGAGTGAAGCTCCATTAGAACAGTTTGGTGAATTTCATCAGGACCCGGTGACTTATTAATCTTTACATTTTTTAATCGGCCACAGACTACCTCCTCACTTAAATAAGCAATTATCAGTGGGACATTATCATTATTGAGATTGTGCGTTAGTCCCTGAATTTGGTCCTCTCTTGTAAATACCATTACCAAATACTAAAAACTAATTTAGTTTCTCCGCTATGTCATTATTGTCTTTTAAAGGGCCTATAATCTCCTTCTTTAATCTCTTGCTGTTGATGTATTTAAAGAATTTTTTGGGATTCGCTTTGCTTTCCTTTGCTACCATTTTTTCAGTTTCTACTTTAGTCGCTCTTATTTATTTTTTGCATATTTTGTTACAGTCCTTATAGTGCTGAAATGACTCCACATTCCCGTCTGATTTGTATTTTTTAAATGCTCGCCCTTTCTTGCCCATAAGTTCCTTTATCCATTTGTTAAGCCACATTGGTTTGGGATTTTTATTCCTTTTTTTTTTTTTTTTTTTTTTTGCTGCTCATGGGAATAAATTTTTAATAAAGTAATTTTTATTCAGTAGTCTGGAGATTAAGGTACAGACATTGCAGAACATAATCATATCTCAAACATTACATCCATTCATATTGAATCAAAGCCATGTTTTACATATATCTTACATCAATGGGATATCAGAATATTTTCAATAAAGATGTATACTAGGATTCCTTATTGTTCAGACTCTCATGATCTACAAAGTCCGCAACCAGCTATATTAGTCTTCATTATTTTTTATATTTAAACCCACAACCTAAACTGTAAGAGAGTAACAAACACTAAAGAAAGGGCAAGGGAGGCAAATTAAGAAGGAGAATTTGATTCAGGGCTCCACTAGTCATACACATAAGTAAGTATGTGGGCTCGCAGGGCCCAGCCGTCATCGCCTCAGTACACATCAGGCGCATTAGGTTATTGACATGCTTGCACTTCAGTGTCTACTATATTTGGGGAGCAAAATGAGAGTGGGGGGAATCAAGCCATGGAGACCAAACTCTTTCAAACTTAGCTGATGCACTTTGCTTCATGTAAACGTATCTTTCCTTAATTATAGTGTCATTAATTAAGGCCTTAAGTGCAGATATTAACGGTCCTTTGGGGGCCATCCACATTCTTGCAATGCAAACCTTAGCCAAGGCACATACATTTAGAGCATAGAGACCCCTTGAAACAGACTCAGGAGCAAGGCACCCCATTCCCAATATACAAAATTGTGGGGTAAGCAGTCCGCCAGGCACTCCCGTACTCTCCAGAATTGACCCGACCCCCGACCAGAACACCCTCAACCTCGGGCAATCCCACACCAGATGCCAGAATGTTCCCACCACCCCCCCACACTTAGGACAGAGATTAGATCTGCCCGTCCCGAACGTAGCCAGCCTAGCTGGAGTCATATATGTTCTGTGTAAAATGAAGAATTGAATCTGCTGATATCTAAGGGACTTGGTAACCTTAGCAGGGTATTCTAAAGCGAGGGCCCAGTCCTCCTCATTTATTAGACCCAAATCCTCCTCCCACTTTCCACGGAGACGCGTCAAAGGGTCCGCATGGAGCTTGGTAAGAAGATATCCATACGCAAGTGAGACCATCTTAGCCTGACCCAAAGTGGTCACAAATGTCTTGATGGGAAATGGGAGGATTCGCGGAGGTGATTCAGCAAATTGGGTCTGGAGGGCATGACGAAGCTGGAGGTATCTGAAGAAGTAGGAATTGGGTAGGTCAAACTCATCCCTCAGTTGTTGAAAGGATTTTAATGTATTATCTAGATAAAGTTGAGAGACAGATATCACCGATCTAGGGGCCCACACCTCCCGCCCCTCAAGTGCATGCAGTTCAGGGAGCCAGTCAGAGTACCACAAGGGGGTATCCGGGTCTAGGTCGTCATATCTCAAGAGGTCTCTCAGGGCCCGCCAAATCTTTAGGGCCTGAAAAATGATAGGGGGAAGAAATCTAGCTATGCTCCCACTCAGTAACACCTGCATAGGAGAGAGGTAGGGAAAGTAACAACGGATAAACTCACAATGCAAAGAGTCAGTCCCCGAGTTTTGTGCCCATATAGTGATATGAGTCAGCTGAGCAGCGAAGTAGTATATCTGAAAGTTAGGTAGAGCCAGGCCGCCGTCAGATCTCTGTCTGGTAAGGGTATTTAGCTGTATCCTATTTATTAGCCCAGATCAGTGAGGACAGAACGCTATTCAATTTTCTAAAGAATATTGGATAGATATACACCGGGGATTGGAGAATAATATACAGGAGTTTGGGGAGTATAATCATTTTAATGAGATTAACCCTGCCAGAGACCGTTAGCGGAAGCTTACACCAAGTCTTAGATTTGCCCATGACCCACTGCGTGGTCGGATCCAGATTCAGGGGGACAAAATCAGAAGGGTCATTAGTTATTTGGATTCCAAGGTACTTAAATTGTACCGTCCAACTCAAAGGCAGGGGGATTCTGGAAACAGTAGGAGGGGGGCCTATGACTGGCATAATGTATGATTTAGGCCAGTTAATTCTAAGGCCCGAATGATCTCCAAAGCTTTCTATCACATGCAGCAGGATGGGCATTGACCTGGTGTAATCCTGCAAAAACAACATGTCATCGGCATATAGAGCTATCCTATCCTCACGTGAACCTGTACATATTCCCACAATATCTGGGTGCGATCTAATCAAGCATGCCAGGGGCTCGATGGCCAAGGCAAACAGCGTAGGGGACAGGGGGCAACCCTGCCTAGTGCCTCGGGTCAATTGAAAAGATGGGGACACATAACCGTTCACCAAGATCCTGGCAGTCGGATGTTGATACAATAGTTTAATCCATTTTATATAATTGGGTCCAAATCCCATACGAGCCAACACCTCCCATAGATAAGCCCACTCAATGCTGTCAAAGGCCTTGGCCGCGTCCAGCGAGACCACAGCCGAGTCAGAGGGGGATTCGTGCGGGAGCTGTAAAATGGTATATAGTCTACGTAAATTGATAGACGTGGTCTTTCCTGGCATGAAGCCGGTCTGGTCCGGGTGAATTAGGGAGGTTATCACTGAGTTGAGCCGTATTGCCAATATCTTTGCCAGGATCTTGGCGTCGGTGGGAATCAGGGAAATCGGTCTATAGGAGTCCAGAGATTTAGGGTCTTTACCGGGTTTTGGAATCACTATTATAATTGCCTCTGACATGGAGGGGGGGAGATCGTTATTGGCAAATATATCTAAGTACAGGGCATGCAGCTTGGGGCCAAAAAAATCAATATGATTCTTGTATACCTCGGAGGGAATTCCGTCACATCCCGGAGCCTTGCCATTAGGGGACATACCAATGGCCGCAGTCACCTCCTCTAACGTTAAAGGTGCCTCCAGCAGCTCTCGGGCCTCAGAGGAGAGTGCGGGCAGCGGAACACCCCCCATGTAATATGAAAGATCTGAAGTAGAGCGCTGCAACTGTGAATTATAAACCTCAGAGAAGTAAGATCGGAATAACAGCGCAATGTCCGGTGTGGTGTCGACAAGAGAGCCATCCGCTCCGGACATTTGGGTGATCGTGGTCCCAGGACGATCGTAATGTATAAGACGGGCCAGGAGGCCCCCCGTTCTATCAGCCTGCATATATATATTAGTAGCTTTAAAAAGAAGGGAGCGAGAGTTTCTATCAGACAGGTGGGCCAACCAAACTGACTGAGCCATCAGCCATCGTGTCTTTGTCGCGGGGGCGCTGTCAGACAAATATTGGGACTCTAGGTCCCTAGCATCTTTTTCAAGGGCCTGTTCTCTCTCCCTAGAGGCCATTTTATGAGCCGCTATTCGTCCAATATATGAGCCTCTCAAGAACGCCTTAAACGAGTCCCAAACTACTGTACCCGGGGCAGACCCTACATTGTCACCAAAGTACCCCTCCCATTGGGTCTCCAAGTCACCGCAGTCCCCCAGCTGGGTCAGCCAAGAGGGGTGCAATTTCCAATAGGAGTGCCCCCTCTGACTTTCCACAGCAAGAGTCATCATCAGAGGGGAGTGGTCGGAAACCCCTCGAGCCTCGTAGTGGACGTCGACTATCCTAGGGACGAGGGTGGGGGACACCAGCATCAGGTCAATTCTGGAGAAGGAGCCATAAGTGCTGGAGAAGCAGGAGAACTGACGAACCGCGGGATGACGAAGTCGCCACACATCTACCCATTGCAAACTATTCAAGAAATCCGCAAACTTGGTAGGACCACCTCCCACCATCGCAGCCTGTGGGGAGCGCCATCGGTCCATAGACAGATCCAGGACGTTATTAAAATCCCCCAAGCAAATCACTGGGGTATTAGGGGAGGGGGCTATGAAGGACGCAGCTTGTTGCAGCACATTATATGAGAACGGAGGGGGGACATACACTGCTAAGATGTAATAGGGCTGGGAGTTCAGCTTACACTCTATAAATACATATCTTCCATACGGGTCAGTTTTAATCGATATCAACTCGAACTGCACTGTCTTTTTAATCAGGACGGAGACACCTCTAGAAAAGGAGGAGTGGGAGGCATGATATGCCCAGCCCACCCAGGCCCGTCGTAAGGACAGTAACCTATGTCCCTCCAAGTGGGTCTCACTGAGGCATGCAATATCCGGGTCATATTTCTTAATCATATTAAGTATCAAAGAACGTTTGATGTTGTTATTCAGACCTCGAACATTCCATGCCAGAATTTTCAAATTAATCATGACCCCCTATAAGCTCTATACACCTCCCGGATGGACCTCTCCCAGAATACATTTTGAGTATAAGCATTATCAACACCCACAAAACATGACGTATATGAGCCCTGCATTGTAAGCCATAGCATCTGAATATAAAACATCCTTGCCTCAGTAAATACTTGAATAAGAAAAATAACAAACTAAAGAAAAAAATAAAACCCCAAAAACAGCAAAAGGAGGCGCAACTAGCAGCTTCCCAATTAACCATTCCCTCCCCGTATACCACCCCGAACTTCGGCATACTTATATCCCGAACAATCAAGCTAACTACCAAGCGCTAGGAAGGCTAGATTCTTAACTGAACCTCCAACCTTCTCTGACCAACGCCGCTTGGCCGTGCAAGTCTTGGGCCACCAATGCAAAGAGGGGGGGCTCCCCGAACCATGATCAAGCCTCCGGCAGACCAGGTCCCGGGCTGCTTTCATAGGAGATCAGTCCGGAGCCAGTTGCCGAGCACCCGGTGCAAATCTGTCCAGCCACTGGGCCGCCTCTCTAGGGGAGTTGAAAAACTTGGTCTCCCCATCCGCCACGACTCGGAGCCTTGAGGGAAACAGCATGGAATAGGAAATGTTGAGGTCTCGCAGCCGCCTTTTGATGGGCATAAACTGGGCACGGTCCTTCTGAACGTCTGCGGCAAAGTCCGGGAAGGCCGATACCTTGACTCCATTGCGGACCAGCGGGCCCTTCGTGCGACCTTATCGGAGAACCGAGTTACGGTCTTTATAGTGCAGGAATTTAGCGATGAAGGTGCGAGGAGGGGCTCCTGGGGGTAAAGGCCGAGATGGTATCCTATGTGCTCGCTCCACCGTAAAATGGGCCGTAAAGGACTCAGCGCCATACAGTTCTTTAAGCCAGGATTCAAGGAATTCCTCCGGCTGCGAACCCTCTTCTTTTTCAGGCAGGCCTACGAATCTGACGTTGTTCCTACGCAGCCGTCCCTCCATGTCTAAGAGCTTGGTTTGAAGTGAGGAGACCTGCTGGGTCACCACAGATACAGACTGCTTAAGGGGGCCACATAAATCTTCCAGGTTGGAGACCCGTGTCTCCGCCTCACCCACTCGCTCTCGGATACGTTGTACATCTTGGCGGAGCAAGGAGAGATCGCACTGCACCTTTTCCATCTTATCGGAGAGACGTTGTTCACTGCCGGCTATAGCCTCCAGCACTTGTTGAATAGACGGCGCCCCCACTGCTTCCGGGGAATTAACCGCTGTCTCAGGAGGGGAGGTCGAATGTATTGGAGAGGCTTCACGAGAAGGAACCGGTGCAGCCCTAAGGTTGGGTTGTCTGGTAAATTTTTCAAGTTTGGCCGCGGCCGCACTCCGGCCGCCCCCCACCATGTTGAGCGGGAGCAGTCACACTCTTCCCAAAGTAAGGCTATAGTATAGGGTTGTAGCTAGATGACGGACGCAGCCAGGCCACGTATAATCAGTGGCGGGAATCAACCGCGTCCAGTCAATATGTCAGAGTAATAAAGTAGGATGATGGTACGTAGTACACTGTGGGAGATTGATGCAGCACAGCAGTGTAGGGAGATCTGTTCTATGTGCAGTTCCTGATGTTATATTGGAAGGGCCGTGTAATATAAATAGCTGGCTTTGTCTCCAATCTCAGGTAGGTATTAGCATAGTTATTAGGAGAGTAGTAGTAGGAGAGATCAGAATGTAGTAAACAGATCCTGTGTGCATAACTAGATCACTGGGCAGCAGAGATGAGAGCAGCCCTTCCAAGCATGGAGATCAATTTCCCTTCTCACAAAATGGCCGCAGTGTCTCTTCCCCTTCCCCAGAAGTACCTTTTATTTTTCTCCTCTTCTCCGGGTGTAAGGACTCCGGGCCGCAGCCTATCTGGGAGAGGAGAGGCAGCTTCCACCCCCCAGTCTTCTTAGGGTGTTTGTGGGTGTTGTCGTCCCGTCGCTCGAGCTCCGGTTTTTCCGCGGCCGAGGGCGCCGAAATCGAGGCCGGGGATCCGGAGGAGGCCTAGGCCGCAGGGCCGGAAGTCAGCCGGCGCCGTCCCTCGAGTCCCGGAGACCGCGACAAACGGCGTCCCACAGCGCTCGGCAGTACAGGGGAGGTATGCAGCCCGGGCAGGCTCACCAGGAGGGTCAGGATGGGTGACAGGAGAAGTTTGTTCGGGGAGCTCCCGAGATCCGCTCCCTACTCCGTTGCTGCCGTGGCCACGCCCCTCATGGGAATAAATTTGAAAGTATTTTTAACTAGCAGTGATTTTAATACATCCCATTTCTCAGTAGTATTTTTTTCCTTGAAACAAAATTTCCCATTCAATATCCCTTAAAGCTTCCCTCAACATGTCAAAGTTGGCTTTGCTAAGGTTTAGAGTACTAGTTGAGCCAGTATAGGACTGTTTATGAAAACGGATATTGAATGTAACCATATTGTGGTCGCTGTTTCCTATGGGCTCCCCTACTATAATATTTGATACCAGTTCTCCATTGTCGAATACCAGGTCTATGATTGCATTGTACCTGGTAGGTTCCTCGATTAGTTGAACTAAGTAGTTATCATTTAGTGCGTTTAAAAACATATTACCCCTAGCGGTATCACATGAATCGTTTTTCCAATTTATCTCTGGATAGTTAAAATCTCCCATCACTACTATGTCTCCTACTCCTGCTGCTCTTTCAGTTTGCTTCAGTAACAATTCCTCATCAGATACATTAATACCAGACGGCCTGTAGCATAAACCCAATACTAACTTTTTTTATTCCTTTTCCCCCCGCATGCAATTTCTACCCATAACATCTCAACAGTGTCTACACTCCCCTCCTGCATATCTTTCTGCAAATCAGGATTTAAAAATGGTTTTACGTAAAGACACACCCCTCCACTCCGTTTAATCTGTCTCTCCTGAACAGCGTATAACCCTCTAGATCAGCGGTGGCCAACCCGCGGCTCTTTCTTTTTTTTTTTAAGAAGAATTTTATTGGGCGATCCACAGTAATACACATAAACGGTGTGTTTCCTAAACATAGCAAACATTTTAGTACTAAGATGTACACCACTAGAAAATAACAGTAATCAAGTGAGTAAATCTTTTTTTTTTTCTTTTTTTTAAAGTGAGATAACAGAGATAGTGCAATAAAGGAGAGAGTCCTCTAGGTCCATGGTGTGGCCAACCAACCCAGGGGAGTGAGAGAACAGGAAGAATAGGGACCGGAAAAGGAAGAAATAAGATTGTAGGCAAAAGGGAAGATAGAAAGAGGAGGGGAGGTCCGAGTGGCGGAATCCGGGCAGCCAACATAAAAATAAGGGTGGGCAGCTTAATCAGTTACTGAATGGGGAGGGGGCATTTTGAGAAGTGAGCCAGGGTGCCCAGATTTTATTGAACGCCCTGGCAGATTGTCTAATAAAACTGGTCATATATTCCATCTTATAAACGTACCAAATGTAAGTGACAATGGATTGTAGGGATGGTGGGGAGGGCGATCTCCAGGCCTTCGCTATTTGACATGTCGTGGCAGTAGCCACATGACGTAATAACTTGTTTTGATGTGTAGTCAAAGCCGGAAGGTCCAGAGGCAGTAGAAAGTATTTAGGGTCCAGGGGGATTGGGGTGGAAAATAGGGAAGACAGAAGTCAGACAACCTCCTTCCATAAAGGTATCAATTTCGGGCAGGACCACCAGATATGCATATATGTTCCCTCAGAAGCACAGCCCCTCCAACAGGCGTCTGTAGCATCAGGGAACATCGCCTTCAATCGCGAAGGTTCATAGTACCAACGGTACACCAGTTTATACTCATTTTCCTTTATCCTGACACAGATAGAGCTAGAGGACGCATTACTCCAAATTTCATCCCATTCCTCCTCATCCAAAGTAACACCCAAGTCTCTCTCCCAGGCCAATTCTCTGTGATCTCTGGGGGTAGCAGAGCCCTGCAATAGCAAAGTATAGAGATCCGATATAAGGCCTTTCGTAGAAGAGCGTCGCCAACATATATTCTCTAGAGTGGTAGAGTAGTTCTTGAACAACATCCTATGGACAGACGAGACAAAGATCAACTTGTACTAGAGTGATGGGAAGAGAAGAGTATGGAGAAGGAAAGAAACTGCTCATTATCCAAAACACACCACCTCATCAGTGAAGCATGGTGTGGTAGTGTCATAGCGTGGGCATGTATGGCTGCCAATGGATCTGGTTCCCTTGTATTTATTGCTAATGTGACTGCTGACAAAAGCAGCAGGATGAATTCTGAAGTGTTTCGGGCAATATTATCTGCTCATATTCAGTCAAATGCTTCAGAAATCATTGGACGGCGCTTCACAGTGCAGATGGACAATGACCCGAAGCATACTGCAAAAGCAACCAAAGAGTTTTTTAAGGCAAATGAGTGGAATGTTATGCAATGGCCAAATCAATCACCTGACCTGAATCCGATTGAGCATGCATTTCACTAGATGAAGACAAAACTGAAGGGAAAATGCCCCAAGAACAAGCAGGAACCGAAGACATTTGCAGTAGAGGCCTGGCAGAGCATCACCAGGGATGAAACCCAGCGTCTGGTGATGTCAAAGCCTTCAATACTTCAGGCTGTAATTGACTGCAAAGAATTTGCAACAAAGTATTAAAATGTGAATGTTTGAATTAGGATTGTTTTTTAGTTTGTCCCATTATTTTTGGTCCCTTAAAAAGTGGGAGGCACATATAGAAACCGTTGTAATTCCTACACCGTTCACCTGATTTGGATGTAAATACCCTCAAATTAAAGCAGAAAGTCTGCAGTTAAAGCACGTCTTGTTTGTTTCATTTCAAATCCATTGTGGCGGTGTATAGAGCCCAAAATATGAGAATTGTGTCGATGTCCCAATATATATATATATATATATATATATATATATATATATATATATATATATAGCAAAAAAGTATTTGGACAGTCACCGATTGTGCAAGTTGACCCACCAATTAAAAAATTTTTTAAATTTAAAATAAGAATTTACTTACCGATAATTCTATTTCTCGGAGTCCGTAGTGGATGCTGGGGTTCCTGAAAGGACCATGGGGAATAGCGGCTCCGCAGGAGACAGGGCAAAAAAAGTAAAGCTTTAGGATCAGGTGGTGTGCACTGGCTCCTCCCCCTATGACCCTCCTCCAAGCCTCAGTTAGGATACTGTGCCCGGACGAGCGTACACAATAAGGAAGGATTTTGAATCCCGGGTAAGACTCATACCAGCCACACCAATCACACTGTACAACCTGTGATCTGAACCCAGTTAACAGTATGATAACAGCGGAGCCTCTGAAAAGATGGCTCACAACAATAATAACCCGATTTTTGTAACTATGTACAAGTATTGCAGATAATCCGCACTTGGGATGGGCGCCCAGCATCCACTACGGACTCCGAGAAATAGAATTATCGGTAAGTAAATTCTTATTTTCTCTATCGTCCTAGTGGATGCTGGGGTTCCTGAAAGGACCATGGGGATAATACCAAAGCTCCCAAACGGGCGGGAGAGTGCGGATGACTGCAGCACCGAATGAGAGAACTCCAGGTCCTCCTTAGCCAGGGTATCAAATTTGTAGGATTTTACCAACGTGTTTGCCCCTGACTAAATAGCCGCTCGGCAAAGTTGTAAAGCCGAGACCCCTCGGGCAGCCGCCCAAGATAAGCCCACCTTCCTTGTGGAATGGGCATTTACATATTTTGGCTGTGGCAGGCCTGCCACAGAATGTGCAAGCTGAATTGTATTACACATCCAACTAGCAATAGTCTGCTTAGAAGCAAGAGCACCCAGTTTGTTGGGTGCATACAGGATAACAGCAAGTCAGTTTTCCTGACTCCAGCCGTCCTGGAACCTATATTTACAGGGCCCTGACAACATCTAGCAACCTGGAGTCCTCCAAGTCCCTAGTAGGCGCAAGGCACCAAAATAAGCTGGTTCAGGTGAAACACTGACACCACCTTAGGGAGAGAACTGGGGACGAGTCCGCAGCTCTGCCCTGTCCAAATGGACAACCAGATATGGGCTTTTTTTGAGAAAAAAAACCACCAATTTGACACTCGCCTGGTCCAGGCCAGGGCCAAGAGCATGGTCACTTTTCATGTGAGATGCTTCAAATCCACAGATTTGACTGGTTTTAAACCAATGTGATTTGAGGAATCCCAGAACTACGTTGAGATCCCACAGTGCCACTGGAGGCACAAAAGGGGGTTGTATATGCAATACTCCCTTGACAAACTTCTGGACTTCAGGAACTGAAGCCACTTCTTTCTGGAAGAAAATCGACAGGGCCGAAATTTGAACCTTAATGGACCCCAATTTGAGGCCCATAGACACTCCTGTTTGCAGGAAATGCAGGAATCGACAGAGTTGAAATTTCTTCGTGGGGCCTTTCTGGCCTCACACCACGCAACATATTTTTGCCACATGTGGTGATAATGTTGTGCGGTCACCTCCTTTCTGGCTTTGACCAGGGTAGGAATGACCTCTTCCGGAATGCCTTTTTCCCTTAGGATCCGGCGTTCCACCGCCATGCCGTCAAACGCAGCTGCGGTAAGTCTTGGAACAGACATGGTACTTGCTGAAACAAGTCCCTTCTTAGCGGCAGAGGCCATAAGTCCTCTGTGAGCATCTCTTGAAGTTCCGGGTACCAAGTCCTTCTTGGCCAATCCGGAGCCATGAGTATAGTTCTTACTCCTCTACGTCTTATAAGTCTCAGTACCTTAGGTATGAGAAACAGAGGATGGAACACATACACCGACTGGTACATCCATGGTGTTACCAGAACGTCCACAGCTATTGCCTGAGGGTCTCTTAACCTGGCGCAATACCTGTCCCGTTTTTTGTTCAGACGGGACGCCATCATGTCCACCTTTGGTATTTCCCAACGGTTTACAATCATGTGGAAAACTTCCCGATGAAGTTTCCATTCTGCCGGGTGGAGGTCGTGCCTGCTGAGGAAGTCTGCTTCCCAGTTTCCATTCCCGGAATGAAACACTGCTGACAGTGCTATCACATGATTTTCCGCCCAGCGAAAAGTCCTTGCAGTTTTTGCCATTGCCCTCCTGCTTCTTGTGCCGCCCTGTCTATTTACGTGGGCGACTGCCGTGATGTTTTTCCCACTGGATCAATACCGGCTGACCTTGAAGCAGAGGTCTTGCTAAGCTTAGAGTATTATAAATTTACCCTTAGCTCCAGTATATTTATGTGGAGAAAAGGCTCCAGACTTGATCACACTCCCTGGAAATTTTTTCCTTGTGTGACTGCTCCCCAGCCTCTCGGGCTGGCCTCCGTGGTCACCAGCATCCAATCCTGAATGCCGAATCTGCGGCCCTCTAGAAGATGAGCACTCTGTAACCACCACAGGAGAGACACCCTTGTCCTTGGATATAGGGTTATCCGCTGATGCATCTGAAGATGCGATCCGGACCATTTGTCCAGCAGATCCCACTGAAAAATTCTTGCGTGAAATCTGCCGAATGGAATTGCTTCGTAGGAAGTCACCATCTTTACCAGGACCCTTGTGCAATGATGCACTGATTTTAGGAGGTTCCTGACTAGCTCGGATAACTCCCTGGCTTTCTCTTCCGGGAGAAACACCTTTTTCTGGACTGTGCCCAGAATCATCCCTAGGCACAGCAGACTTGTCGTCGGGATCAGCTGCGATTTTGGAATATTTAGAATCCACCCGTGCTGTTGTAGCAGTATCCGAGATAGTGCTACTCCGACCTCCAACTGTTCCCTGGACTTTGCCCTTATCAGGAGATCGTCCAAGTAAGGGATAATTAAGACGCCTTTTCTTCGAAGAAGAATCATCATTTCGGCCATTACCTTGGTAAAGACCCGGGGTGCCGTGGACAATCCAAACGGCAGCGTCTGAAACTGATAGTGACAGTTCTGTACCACGAACCTGAGGTACCCTTAATGAGAAGGGCAAATTTTGGACATGGAGGTAAGCATCCCTGATGTCTCGGGACACTATATAGTCCCCTTCTTCCTGGTTCGTTATCACTGCTCTGAGTGACTCCATCTTGATTTGAACCTTTGTAAGTGTTCAAATTTTTTTAGATTTAGAATAGGTCTCACCTAGCCTTCTGGCTTCAGTACCACAATATAATGTGGAATAATACCCCTTTTCTTGTTGTAGGAGGGGTAATTTGATTATCACCTGCTGGGAATACAGCTTGTGAATTGTTTCCCATACTGCCTCCTTGTCGGAGGGAGACCTTGGTAAACCAGACTTCAGGAGCCTGCGAAGGGGAAACGTCTCGACATTCCAATCTGTACCCCTGGGATACTACATGTAGGATCCAGGGGTCCTGTACGGTCCCAGCGTCATGCTGAGAGCTTGGCAGAAGCGGTGGAACGCTTCTGTTCCTGGGAATGGGCTGCCTGCTGCAGTCTTCTTCCCTTTCCTCTATCCCTGGGCAGATATGACTCTTATAGGGACGAAAGGACTGAGGCTGAAAAGACGGTGTCTTTTTCTGCAGAGATGTGACTTAGGGTAAAAACGGTGGATTTTCCAGCAGTTGCCGTGGCCACCAGGTCCGATGGACCGACCCCAAATAACTCCTCTTCCTTTATACGGCAATACACCTTTGTGCCGTTTGGAATCTGCATCACCTGACCACTGTCGTGTCCATAAACATCTTCTGGCAGATATGGACATCGCACTTACTCTTGATGCCAGAGTGCAAATATCCCTCTGTGCATCTCGCATATATAGAAAATGCATCCTTTAAATGCTCTATAGTCAATAAAATACTGTCCCTGTCAAGGGTATCAATATTTTTAGTCAGGGAATCCGACCAAGCCACCCCAGCTCTGCACATCCAGGCTGAGGCGATCGCTGGTCGCAGTATAACACCAGTATGTGTGTATATACTTTTTATGATATTTTCCAGCCTCCTGTCAGCTGGCTCCTTGAGGACGGCCCTATCTATAGACGGTACCGCCACTTGTTTTGATAAGCGTGTGAGCGCCTTATCCACCCTAAGGGGTGTTTCCCAACGCGCCCTAACTTCTGGCGGGAAAGGGTATACCGCCCATAATTTTCTATCGGGTGGAACCCACGCATCATCACACACTTCATTTAATTTATCTGATTCAGGAAAAACTACGGTAGTTTTTTTACATCCCACATAATACCCTCTTTTGTGGTACTTGTAGTATCAGAAATATGTAACACCTCCTTCATTGCCCTTAACGTGTGGCCCTAATAAGGAATACGTTTGTTTATTCACCGTCGACACTGGATTCAGTGTCCGTGTCTGTGTCTGTGTCGACCGACTAAAGTAAACGGGCGTTTTAAAACCCCTGACGGTGTTTCTGAGACGTCTGGACCGGTACTAATTGTTTGTCGGCCGTCTCATGTCGTCAACCGACCTTGCAGCGTGTTGACATTATCACGTAATTCCCTAAATAAGCCATCCATTCCGGTGTCGACTCCCTAGAGAGTGACATCACCATTACAGGCAATTGCTCCGCCTCCTCACCAACATCGTCCTCATACATGTCGACACACACATACCGACACACAGCACACACACAGGGAATGCTCTGATAGAGGACAGGACCCACTAGCCCTTTGGAGAGACAGAGGGAGAGTTTGCCAGCACACACCAAAAACGCTATAATTATATAGGGACAACCTTATATAAGTGTTTTCCCTTATAGCATCTTTTATATATTTCTAACGCCAAATTAGTGCCCCCCCTCTCTGTTTTAACCCTGTTTCTGTAATGCAGTGCAGGGGAGAGCCAGGGAGCCTTCCCTCCAGCCTTTCTGTGAGGGAAAATGGCGCTGTGTGCTGAGGAGATAGGCCCCGCCCCTTTTTCGGCGGGCTCGTCTCCCGCTCTTTAATGGATTCTGGCAGGGGTTAAATATCTCCATATAGCCCCCGGAGGCTATATGTGAGGTATTTTTAGCCAAAAAAGGTTTTCATTTGCCTCCCAGGGCGCCCCCCTCCCAGCGCCCTGCACCCTCAGTGACTGCCGTGTGAAGTGTGCTGAGAGGAAATGGCGCACAGCTGCAGTGCTGTGCGCTACCTTAAGAAGACTGAGGAGTCTTCTGCCGCCGATTCTGGACCTCTTCTCGTTTCAGCATCTGCAAGGGGGCCGGCGGCGAGGCTCCGGTGACCATCCAGGCTGTACCTGTGATCGTCCCTCTGGAGCTAATGTCCAGTAGCCAAAGAAGCCAATCCATCCTGCACGCAGGTGAGTTCACTTCTTCTCCCCTAAGTCCCTCGTTGCAGTGATCCTGTTGCCAGCAGGACTCACTGTAAAATAAAAAACCTAAGCTAAACTTTTCTAAGCAGCTCTTTAGGAGAGCCACCTAGATTGCACCCTTCTCGGCCGGGCACAAAAATCTAACTGAGGCTTGGAGGAGGGTCATAGGGGGAGGAGCCAGTGCACACCACCTGATCCTAAAGCTTTACTTTTTGTGCCCTGTCTCCTGCGGAGCCGCTATTCCCCATGGTCCTTTCAGGAACCCCAGCATCCACTAGGACGATAGAGAAATTATATTTTCCAATTGTTCGTGCTCACGTAAACAATGGTAATATATCAAAAAATCCACTGAAAAACTGATAAATACTTTCCTATTGAGTCACAGCTCATCTGATTATCTAAAGCACAAACATGAGGTATTCCTTTGGCAATTGATCCTCTGGGAAATCAGCAACATATTACCGATCCCTGCACGATATCTACATAAATCTTGAAAATGAGCATTTCATAACTATGAAGACAAACACTAAAAATGCAGGGTTTTTTCATCACAAGGTCGATTGGCTCCTCTCCAGTGAACTCTTCCAAGATAAATCTCAAATGGCCAATTTCTAAAAGATATATGAATCCCACATGAGCGCCTTATATAGGATAAACAGTAACTACAAAAATGGTATGGA
The DNA here is from genome assembly GCF_028390025.1 of Pseudophryne corroboree. Lineage (NCBI taxonomy): Eukaryota > Metazoa > Chordata > Amphibia > Anura > Myobatrachidae > Pseudophryne > Pseudophryne corroboree. The sequence continues at coordinate 654,641,074 of NC_086448.1, read as the reverse complement.
ACAAAGCTTGTTGCTTATGCTAGAATGCAAAAGGGAAAATAGCACTAGGTAGTCAACTGAAAAGAGCAGCAAACAAAACTCCGCAATCTGGGAGCTACTGTAAGTGTGGCATATGCAGCGATCGCGCTGCGCAAAAGAATCTGTGGGTTCCAGGAACCACTCACTTTAAATACATTGGGGTCCTACTCCACTATTTCTGGGTCACACCACATATTATGGGGGATAATGGCGGACAACAGTTGGGACAGTACTGAGGAAAAGGAGGGGATTAGGGGCAGGCAGTATATGTCCAGGGGATATATAATTTACCTGCCCAGGATCTCTATAATGACCTGTGGTCTGGAAGGGGGTCCGTCCCCTAGTCAGCTATAATAATAAATACATGCCGGCCCCGGGCAGTAATTGACCGGGGAGACAGCCACTGAGGAATGAGCAGGTCCAGCAGGACAGGCTGTGAGTTAGAGTCCTGTGTGCACCTTAGCAAATACCATTCTTCAGTATTCCTATGACTCACAGCACATCCTCCAGGACCCGGTCATTTTGAAAAAGTGAGTCCCTCGCTGTCTGTAGCGCCTAAAATGCACTACAGTGCATATTTTGCAATCACTTCATCACACTTAGGGGTGAATTCTGAGTTGATCGCAGCAGCAAGTTTATTAGCAGTTGGGCAAAACCATGTGCACTGCAGGGGGGACAGATATAACATTTGCAGAGAGTTAGATTTGGGTGGGTTATTTTGTTTCTGTACAGGGTAAATACTGGCTGCTTTATTTTTGCACTGCAATTTAGATTTCAGTTTGCATGCACCCCATCCAAATCTAACTCTCTCTGCACGTTATATCTGCCCCCCCCCCCCCCCCTGCACATGGTTTTGCCCAACTGCTAACAATTTTGCTGGTGCGATCAACTCAGAATTAGGCCCTTAGTGTGACTGACCGATAACTCCTCACTTAGATAAACATGGACATTCACAAAAAGATCCAATTTTGTGTGAATTGCGGCCTGGTTAGGGCCTGAATTAGGGCCTGATTTAGAGATGTGCCTAAACTCAATGGTTTACAGAAAGCTCCATGGGGGTCATTCCGAGTTGATCGCACGGTAGTAGTTTTTTTGCAGCCGTGCGATCAGATGGTCGACGCCTATGGGGGGAGTGTATTTTAGCATAGCAAGTGTGCGATCGCTTGTGCAGAAGAGCTGTGCAAAAAGTTTTTGTGCAGTTTCTGAGTAGCTCTGAACTTACTCAGCCACTGCGATCACTTCAGCCTGTCAGGTCCCGGAATTGACGTCAGACACCCGCCCTGCAAACGTCTGGACACGCCTGCGTTTTCCACGGCACTCCCAGAAAACGATTAGTTGCTACCCAGAAACGCCTTCTTGCTGTCAATCACCTTGCGATCGCTTTCTTCGTAAGGTACCACGCTGCCTGGCGTTTCCCATTGCCAGGCAGCAATGCGCATGCACGTTGCCGGGCAGCGATGCGCCTGCACATTGCAGTCGCAGCGCATGCATAGTTCAGATCCGATCGCACCACTGCAAAAAACTGCAGCTTGCGATCTAGGACCCCCCATGTCTGTGTAACTGCCAATGAACGGGACTGGTTCTGCGCATGTGCAGAACCAGTCCTGAGAGATTGCATGTGGTCCAGTGGGCACCACAGCATGATTGACAGCCTGCGGCCGTTTGGAGGACGTGGCAGCATTTCTGAAAACTGGGTAATCCCCCAATTACTGGGAGTGACTATGCCAGGCTCTGCATCTTCCAACGCAAACTACATGGCCTTACCTATGGCGCTGCGAGGCCCAATCAGAGTAACTGCTGGGTTACTAATGGGCCCTACACACTTACAGATCTCACTGCACAATATGAACGAGAACTCGTTCATATCGTGCAGTGTGTAAGCACCAACAATCAACGATGCGTGGCCCCGCGCTCGTTAATCGTTGGTGTCGGGTCGCTTATGCATGCAGGACAATATGTACAATCTCGTCCATATTAGCATGCACTGCTATGGAGCCAGGTGAAGAAACTTCACTCCCCCCGCCGCCGGGTCGCCCGACGGTCGCGGATCGCAGAGTGTGTCATAAGATGGCCAATGATCTTGCAGATGATCATATGTTAGGTCAGAGTACTGCAATGTCTTTCTCTAACGTCCTTGAGGATGCTGGGACTCCGTAAGGACCATGGGGAATAGACGGGCTCCGCAGGAGATAGGGCACTTTAAGAAAGCTTTGGACTCTGGGTGTGCACTGGCTCCTCCCTCTATGCCCCTCCTCCAGACCTCAGTTTTACACAGTGCCCAGAGCAGGATGGGTGCACTTCAGAGAGCTCTCCTGAGTTCTCTGCCTAGAAGCATTTTTGTTTGGATTTTTTTCTACTTTTTTACAGGGAGCACTCCCTGAGATTTGCAGCGCAGGACTGTCACTACCCATTTCAGACGTTGCCGTTTGGGCTTTCCACGGCCCCGAGAATTTTCACCAAGGTAATGGCGGAAATGATGGTGCTCCTACGCAGGCAGGGGGTCACAATTATCTCATACTTGGACGATCTCCCCATAAAGGCGAGATCTCGGGAGAAGTTGCTGGACAGCGTGTCTCTGTCCATGAAGACGTTGCAGTTACACGGCTGGATTCTCAATATACCGAAGTCCCAGCTAGTCCCTACAACGCGTCTGACCTTTTTGGGCCTGATTCTAGACACAGACCAGAAAAAGGTTTTTCTTCCGGTCAAAAAGGTTCAGGAGCTCATAGCCCTGGTCAGGAACCTATTAAAACCAAAACAGGTTTCAGTGCATCATTGCACGCGGGTCCTGGGGAAGATGGTGGCTTCATACGAGGCCATCCCTTTCGGTAGGTTCCATGCGAGGACTTTTCAATGGGACCTCTTGGACAAGTGGTCCGGGTCCCATTTACAAATGCATCGAAGGATCACCCTGTCTCCAAGGACCAGGGTATCTCTCCTGTGGTGGCTGCACAGTGCTCACCTACTAGAGGGTCGTAGGTTCGGCATTCAGGACTGGGTCCTGGTGACCACGGACGCAAGCCTCCGAGGCTGGGGAGCAGTCACACTGGGAAGAAATTTCCAAGGTCTCTGGTCAAATCTAGAGACTTGTCTCCACATCAACGTCCTGGAGTTGAGGGCCATAGACAACGCCCTGCGTCAAGCGGAGGAATTGCTTCGAGAAAAAACGGTTCTGATTCAGTCAGACAATGTCACGGCAGTGGCTCATATAAACCGCCAAGGCGGAACAAGGAGCAGAGTGGCCATGGCAGAAGCGACCAGGATTCTACGCTGGGCGGAAGGCCATGTAAGCGCGCTATCAGCAGTGTTCATCCCTGGGGTGGACAACTGGGAGGCGGACTTCCTCAGCAGGAACGACCTGCATCCGGGAGAGTGGGGACTTCATCAAGAAGTCTTCACACAGATCACGGGTCGGTGGGGACTGCTTAAAATCGACATGATGGCATCCCGCTCAACAAAAGCTAAAGCGGTATTGCGCCAGGTCAAGGGACCCTCAAGCGGTAGCGGTAGACGCTCTGGTGACACCTTGGGTGTTCAGATCGGTCTATGTGTTTCCTCTTCTTCCTCTCATACCCAAAGTGTTGAGAATAATAAGAATAAGCAAGGTCAGAACAATCCTCAATGTTCCAGATTGGCCAAGAAGGACTTGGTATCCGGAGCTGCAAGAGTTGCTCACAGAAGATCCGTGGCCTCTTCCTCTAAGGCAGGACCTGCTGCGGCAGGGGACCTGTCTGTTCCAAGACTTACCGCGGCTGCGTTTGACGGCATGGCGGTTGAACGCCGGATCCTAGCGGAAAATAAGAATTTACTTACCGATAATTCTATTTCTCGGAGTCCGTAGTGGATGCTGGGGTTCCTGAAAGGACCATGGGGAATAGCGGCTCCGCAGGAGACAGGGCACAAAAAGTAAAGCTTTTCCAGATCAGGTGGTGTGCACTGGCTCCTCCCCCTATGACCCTCCTCCAGACTCCAGTTAGGTACTGTGCCCGGACGAGCGTACACAATAAGGGAGGATTTTGAATCCCGGGTAAGACTCATACCAGTCACACCAATCACACCGTACAACTTGTGATCTAAACCCAGTTAACAGTATGATAACAGAGGAGCCTCTGAAAGATGGCTCCCTAAACAATAACCCGAATTAGTTAACAATAACTATGTACAAGTATTGCAGATAATCCGCACTTGGGATGGGCGCCCAGCATCCACTACGGACTCCGAGAAATAGAATTATCGGTAAGTAAATTCTTATTTTCTCTATCGTCCTAGTGGATGCTGGGGTTCCTGAAAGGACCATGGGGATTATACCAAAGCTCCCAAACGGGCGGGAGAGTGCGGATGACTCTGCAGCACCGAATGAGAGAACTCCAGGTCCTCCTTTGCCAGGGTATCAAATTTGTAGAATTTTACAAACGTGTTCTCCCCTGACCACGTAGCTGCTCGGCAGAGTTGTAATGCCGAGACCCCTCGGGCAGCCGCCCAAGATGAGCCCACCTTCCTTGTGGAATGGGCCTTAACAGATTTAGGCTGTGGCAGGCCTGCCACAGAATGTGCAAGTTGAATTGTGTTACAAATCCAACGAGCAATCGACTGCTTAGAAGCAGGCGCACCCAACTTGTTGGGTGCATACAGTATAAACAGCGAGTCAGATTTTCTGACTCCAGCCGTCCTTGAAATGTATATTTTTAAAGCTCTGACAACGTCCAACAACTTGGAGTCCTCCAAGTCGCTTGTAGCCGCAGGCACTACAATAGGCTGGTTCAGGTGAAACGCTGATACCACCTTAGGGAGAAAATGCGGACGCGTCCGCAGCTCTGCCCTATCCGAATGGAAAATTAAATAAGGGCTTTTATAAGATAAAGCCGCCAGTTCAGATACTCTCCTGGCGGACGCCAGGGCCAGTAACATAGTCACTTTCCATGTGAGATATTTCAAATCCACATTTTTTAGTGGTTCAAACCAATGGGATTTGAGGAAATCTAAAACTACATTTAGATCCCACGGTGCCACCGGAGGCACCACAGGAGGCTGTATATGCAGTACTCCTTTGACAAAAGTCTGGACCTCAGGAACTGAGGCCAATTCTTTTTGGAAGAATATTGACAGGGCCGAAATTTGAACCTTAATAGATCCCAATTTGAGACCCATAGACAATCCTGATTGCAGGAAATGTAGGAAACGACCCAGTTGAAATTCCTCCGTCGGAGCACTCCGATCCTCGCACCACGCAACATATTTCCGCCAAATGCGGTGATAATGCTTCGCGGTGACTTCCTTTCTTGCCTTAATCAAGGTAGGAATGACTTCTTCTGGAATGCCTTTTCCTTTTAGGATCTGGCGTTCAACCGCCATGCCGTCAAACGCAGCCGCGGTAAGTCTTGGAATAGACACGGTCCCTGCTGAAGCAGGTCCCGTCTTAGAGGTAGAGGCCACGGATCTTGCGTGAGCATCTCCTGAAGTTCCGGGTTCCAAGACCTTCTTGGCCAATCCGGAGCCACTAGTATCGTTCTTACTCCGCTTTGCCGTATGATTCTCAATACCTTTGGTATGAGAGGCAGAGGAGGAAACACATACACCGACTGGTACACCCAAGGTGTTACCAGCGCGTCCACAGCTATTGCCTGCGGATCTCTCGACCTGGCGCAATACCTGTCCAGTTTTTTGTTGAGGCGAGACGCCATCATGTCCACCATTGGTCTTTCCCAACGGTTTATTAGCATGTGGAAAACTTCTGGATGAAGTCCCCACTCTCCCGGGTGAAGATCGTGTCTGCTGAGGAAGTCTGCTTCCCAGTTGTCCACTCCCGGGATGAACACTGCTGACAGTGCTATCACGTGATTCTCCGCCCAGCGAAGGATCCTGGCAGCTTCTGCCATTGCACTCCTGCTTCTTGTGCCGCCCTGTCTGTTTACATGGGCGACTGCCGTGATGTTGTCCGACTGGATCAACACCGGTCTTCCTTGAAGCAGAGGTTCCGCCTGGCTTAGAGCATTGTAGATTGCTCTTAGTTCCAGAATGTTTATGTGAAGAGACTTTTCCAGGCTCGACCACACTCCCTGGAAGTTTCTTCCTTGTGTGACTGCTCCCCAGCCTCTCAGGCTGGCGTCCGTGGTCACCAGGATCCAATCCTGTATGCCGAATCTGCGGCCCTCCAATAGATGAGCCCTCTGCAACCACCACAGAAGAGATACCCTTGTCCTTGGAGACAGGGTTATCCGCAGGTGCATCTGAAGATGCGTGCATTGATGTACAGACACCTTTCCTGGTTTTAGGAGATTCCTGACCAGGTCGGATAACTCCTTGGCTTTTTCCTCGGGAAGAAAAACCTTTTTCTGAACCGTGTCCAGAATCATCCCTAGGAACAGCAGACGAGTTGTCGGCATTAATTGGGATTTTGGAATATTCAGAATCCATCCGTGCTGCTTTAGCACCTCTTGAGATATTGCTAATCCCATCTCTAGCTGTTCTCTGGACCTTGCCCTTATTAGGAGATCGTCCAAGTATGGGATAATTAATATGCCTTTTCTTCGAAGAAGAATCATCATCTCGGCCATTACCTTTGTAAAGACCCGAGGTGCCGTGGACAAACCAAACGGCAGCGTCTGAAACTGATAGTGACAGTTTTGTACAACGAACCTGAGGTACCCCTGGTGTGAGGGGTAAATTGGAACGTGGAGATACGCATCCTTGATGTCCAAGGATACCATAAAGTCCCCTTCTTCCAGGTTCGCTATCACTGCTCTGAGTGACTCCATCTTGAACTTGAACTTCTTTATGTACAGGTTCAAGGACTTCAGATTTAGAATAGGCCTTACCGAGCCATCCGGCTTCGGTACCACAAATAGAGTGGAATAATACCCCTTCCCTTGTTGTAGAAGAGGTACCTTGACTATCACCTGCTGAGAGTACAGCTTGTGAATGGCTTCCAAAACCGTCTCCCTTTCGGAAGGGGACGTTGGTAAAGCAGACTTCAGGAAACGGCGAGGTGGATCTGTCTCTAATTCCAACCTGTACCCCTGAGATATTATCTGCAGGATCCAGGGATCTACCTGCGAGTGAGCCCACTGCGCGCTGTAATTTTTGAGACGACCTCCCACCGTCCCCGAGTCCGCTTGAGAAGCCCCAGCGTCATGCTGAGGCTTTTGTAGAAGCCGGGGAGGGCTTCTGTTCCTGGGAAGGAGCTGCCTGTTGCTGTTTCTTCCCTCGACCTCTGCCTCGTGGCAGATATGAAAAGCCCCTTGCTCTCTTATTTTTAAAGGAACGAAAGGGCTGCGGTTGAAAAGTCGGTGCCTTTTTCTGTTGGGGAGTGACTTGAGGTAGAAAGGTGGATTTCCCGGCTGTAGCCGTGGCCACCAAATCTGATAGACCGACTCCAAATAACTCCTCCCCTTTATACGGCAAAACTTCCATATGCCGTTTTGAATCCGCATCGCCTGTCCACTGTCGCGTCCATAAAGCTCTTCTGGCCGAAATGGACATAGCACTTACCCGTGATGCCAGTGTGCAGATATCCCTCTGTGCATCACGCATATAAAGAAATGCATCCTTTATTTGTTCTAACGACAGTAAAATATTGTCCCTGTCCAGGGTATCAATATTTTCAATCAGGGACTCTGACCAAACTACCCCAGCACTGCACATCCAGGCAGTCGCTATAGCTGGTCGTAGTATAACACCTGCATGTGTGTATATACTTTTTTGGATATTTTCCATCCTCCTATCTGATGGATCTTTAAGTGCGGCCGTCTCAGGAGAAGGTAACGCCACTTGTTTTGATAAGCGTGTTAGCGCCTTTTCCACCCTAGGAGGTGTTTCCCAGCGCTCCCTAACCTCTGGCGGGAAAGGGTATAATGCCAATAATTTCTTTGAAATTATCAGCTTTTTATCAGGGGCAACCCACGCTTCATCACACACGTCATTTAATTCTTCTGATTCAGGAAAAACTATAGGTAGTTTTTTCACACCCCACATAATACCCTGTTTAGTGGTACCTGTAGTATCAGCTAAATGTAACGCCTCCTTCATTGCCAAAATCATATAACGTGTGGCCCTACTGGAAAATACGGTTGATTCGTCACCGTCACCACTGGAATCAGTGCCTGTGTCTGGGTCTGTGTCGACCGACTGAGGCAAAGGGCGTTTTACAGCCCCTGACGGTGTTTGAGGCGCCTGGACAGGCACTAATTGATTGTCCGGCCGCCTCATGTCGTCAAACGACTGCTTTAGCGTGTTGACACTATCCCGTAATTCCATAAATAAAGGCATCCATTCTGGTGTCGACCCCCTAGGAGGTGACATCCCCATATTTGGCAATTGCTCCGCCTCCACACCAATATCGTCCTCATACATGTCGACACACACGTACCGACACACAGCAGACACACAGGGAATGCTCTAAACGAAGACAGGACCCACTAGCCCTTTGGGGAGACAGAGGGAGAGTCTGCCAGCACACACCAAAAAGCGCTATATATGACAGGGATAGCATTATAATAAGTGCTCCCTTATAGTTGCTTTATATATATCAAGATATTGCCATTAAATTTGCCCCCCCTCTCTGTTTTACCCTGTTTCTGTAGTGCAGTGCAGGGGAGAGACCTGGGAGCCGTCCTGACCAGCGGAGCTGTGAGAGGAAATGGCGCCGTGTGCTGAGGAGATAGGCCCCGCCCCTTTTTCGGCGGGCTCGTCTCCCGCTATTTTGTGAATACAGGCAGGGGTTAAATATCTCCATATAGCCTCTGGGGGCTATATGTGAGGTATTTTTAGCCTTTATATAGGTTTACATTTGCCTCCCAGGGCGCCCCCCCCCCAGCGCCCTGCACCCTCAGTGACTGCGTGTGAAGTGTGCTGAGAGGAAAATGGCGCACAGCTGCAGTGCTGTGCGCTACCTTTAGAAGACTGCAGGAGTCTTCAGCCGCCGATTCTGGACCTCTTCTTACTTCAGCATCTGCAAGGGGGCCGGCGGCGCGGCTCCGGTGACCATCCAGGCTGTACCTGTGATCGTCCCTCTGGAGCTGATGTCCAGTAGCCAAGAAGCCAATCCATCCTGCACGCAGGTGAGTTCACTTCTTCTCCCCTCTGTCCCTCGTTGCAGTGATCCTGTTGCCAGCAGGAATCACTGTAAAATAAAAAACCTAAGCTAAACTTTCTCTAAGCAGCTCTTTATGAGAGCCACCTAGAATTGCACCCTTCTCGGCCGGGCACAAAAATCTAACTGGAGTCTGGAGGAGGGTCATAGGGGGAGGAGCCAGTGCACACCACCTGATCTGGAAAAGCTTTACTTTTTGTGCCCTGTCTCCTGCGGAGCCGCTATTCCCCATGGTCCTTTCAGGAACCCCAGCATCCACTAGGACGATAGAGAAAAAGGGATTCCGGAGGAGGTCATTCCTACCCTGATCAAGGCTAGGAAAGACGTGACGTTAAAACATTATCACCGTATATGGCGAAAATATGTTTCTTGGTGTGAGGCCAGAGCTGCTCCTACGGAGGAGTTCCATTTGGGCCGTCTACTTCACTTCCTTCAAACAGGAGTGACTTTGGGCCTAAAACTAGGGTCCATAAAGGTCCAAATTTCGGCCTTATCCATTTTCTTTCAAAGAGAATTAGCCTCTCTTCCTGAAGTACAGACTTTTGTGAAGGGTGTGCTGCATATTCAGCCTCCCTTTGTGCCTCCGGTGGCGCCTTGGGATCTTAACGTGGTGTTACATTTCCTCAAGTCACCTTGGTTTGAACCACTCAAAACTGTGGAGTTGAAATACCTCACGTGGAAAGTGGTCATGTTGTTGGCATTGGCTTCGGCAAGACGTGTTTCAGAATTGGCGGCTTTATCACATAAAAGCCCATACTTGGTTTTTCACGTGGATAGGGCAGAGTTGAGGACTCGTCCTTTCTGCCAAAAGTGGTCTCATCTTTTCATGTGAACCAACCTATTGTCGTGCCTGTGGCTACACGGGACTTGGAGGATTCCGAGTCCCTGGATGTGGTCAGGGCTTTGAAGATTTATGTGACAGAACGGCTAGAATCAGGAAGACTAAAGCTCTGTTTGTTCTGTATGCGGCCAACAAGGTTGGCGCTCCTGCTTCAAAGCAGACTATTGCTCGCTGGATCTGTAATACGATTCAGCAGGCGCATTCTACGGCAGGTTTGCCATTGCCTAAATTGGTTAAGGCCCATTCCATTAGGAAAGTGGGCTCTTCTTGGGCGGCTGCCCGAGGGGTCTCGGCATTACAGTTGTGCCGAGCAGCTACTTGGTCGGGGTCTAACACCTTTGCAAAGTTCTATAAGTTTGATACCCTGGCTGAGGAGGACCTCCTGTTTGCTCAATCGGTGCTGCAGAGTCATCCGCACTCTCCCGCCCGTTTGGGAGCTTTGGTATAATCCCCATGGTCCTTACGGAGTCCCAGCATCCCCAAGGACGTTAGAGAAAATAAAATTTTACTTACCGGTAAATCTATTTCTCGTAGTCCGTAGAGGATGCTGGGCGCCCGTCCCAAGTGCGGACTTCTTCTGCAAGACTTGTACATAGTTGTTGCTTACATAAGGGTTATGTTATAGTTTATCGGTTGAACCGAGGCTATGTTGTTGTTCACACTGTTGACTGGGTAGTGTATCACAAGTTACACGGTGTGATTGGTGTGGCTGGTATGGATCTCGCCCTTAGATTTACAAAAATCCTTCCTCGTACTGTCTATCTCCTCTGGGCACAGTTTCCCTAACTGAGGTCTGGAGGAGGGGCATAGAGGGAGGAGCCAGTGCACACCCAGAGTCCAAAGCTTTCTTAAAGTGCCCTATCTCCTGCGGAGCCCGTCTATTCCCCATGGTCCTTATGGAGTCCTAGCATCCTCTACGGACTATGAGAAATAGATTTACCGGTAAGTAAAATCTTATTTTTACCTTAAGATGCCGCATTAGCATACTTTCATGCAGCCAATGTGCAAAAGCGTCCATTTCTGAGTCAGGCCATAAATGTGGGACTGTCAAGCCAGCTACACATTAGAGCAACAGGCAATAGTCCCGATGGTCGGGTTGAATTCCATTTGGCCTGGACCAGCAGAGATTGGCCGTACACATTTGTAGGTCGGAAGAATAATGCATACACACTGCACGATGTAGACCAGTGATCTCCAAGCCGTAGCTCGCGAGCTACCAGTAGCTCGCCGTAGTATTTTCGGTAGCTCACAGAGCACACGGGCTTGGGCAGTCACTGGTACTCCTCCTCCCTTCATTTTTAATATGGTGCCGGCCGTCAGCCAATCAAAGCTCGTGGACCAGCAGTGGCGGCACAATATTTTAAATGCCCGCCGCCGGAGACTGTCACCCTCACCGCTCTCCGGAATTCACAGGAGAGGCGCGCGCTGCGCTCTTCTCCCCTTCCGTCCTTCATACAGGAGGAGCAGCACCTGCGGCAGTGGAAGAATCCAGCAAGGGTTAGCAATGTGTGGGGCACTGTATCAGACACTGCTGGGAGCATTTTAAATGGCACTGCGGGGGGACTTGTATCTGGCACTGCTGAGGGGCATGATTTGTGTATCTGGCACAGCTGAGGGGCATGATTTGTGTATCTGGCACTGCTGAGGGGCATGATTTGTGTATCTGGCACAGCTGAGGGGCATGATTTGTGTATCTGGCACAGCTGAGGGGCATGATTTGTGTATCTGGCACAGCTGAGGGGCATGATTTGTGTATCTGGCATTGCTGAGGGGCATGATTTGTGTATCTGGCACTGCTGAGGGGCATGATTTGTGTATCTGGCACTACGCGGGGGGGGGGACATTACTTGTAGTTGTGCGGCCACACCCACTTTTGCAGGAACGCACGCGCATTGGGGGGAGGAGGTAGCTCATTCAGAGGTTTAATTTTCCGAAAGTAGCTCACACCCCAATTAAGTTTGGAGACCACTGATGTAGACGATTTGTCATTACAAAACAGCAAATCATCCCGACATCACCCACGTGTACCCGGATAAAAGTCCAGGAGGTGAGTAAATAATAAACACAGATATGTCAAACCATCTAAATAGTAGCAGACTATTAATCTATATCTAACTTTAATCAAATAAATTCTATATAGAATGATAGGTAGCTGCTGACAGGTTGCTACAGGCAACTTCTGCACTCTTTAAAAAGATTAACACCTCTCCCCCAGACTGATTGAAGGCGGTGGATATTATCAATGTATAGTTTAACCATATTTTATAATTCAAAAACAAACTTTTTTGTTTTCAAACCATTACAAAATTAATTGTTTATAATAAAGTATCAATATAAACTGATGCAATGATGTTGCAGCTGCAGCATTTAGGCTGCTACAAACTACTTGTTCTCAGCAAGAGTCATCCTTGGGACCTCGGGCTGTGCCCTCAAAGCTACTGCAGACAGAGATAGTGAGGTACTGAAACGTGTAACTGCTGAGAAGTGACACTGCCAACCCCACAGAGGGCGGAGGAGAAGGTGCTTGTAGTGTACGGTGTCTCTGTATAGCACATGCAAGGAGGGAGCGCAGCAGCCAGCACAAGACACGAGTGCGGAAGTAAAGGCCGAGGTGTTACCTTCCCCTGTGGCATGGCGCCTTGATGTGCCACTCTCACCGGGCACAGGTTCTACATGCCCGTCTACCGCTGCTCTCCCGCCTCCCGCGCTGCTCCCAGCGGGTCACCGTGCGCACGGGTGCAGTTGATCTATGGCGCCATGCCTCCGAGACCACTTCTGATTGGACATGAACTGACGGGAAACGCGCCAATAAAAAGATGTCTAATTGCGCATGCGTGTCTGCGTGATTCTGTACTGCGCCAAGATCACTGCCGCAGTCTGTCAGTCTGTGTGTGACTGCGCCTGTTGCTGAGCGTATATGCGCTGTGCTGTCAGGCGGCTGTATAACTATTATCCACGTGACATGTGTATCGCCTGGTATGCTGTCTATGCGTACAGACTACATATGGTTGAAACTAGACGCTACCCTGTACATATGTGTGTGAGTGTAACACGGGAAACCACAATTGGCAGGTAGATTATACACTCATTATGCAGCCAGACACCATTACAGCTTCCCAATGAATCTGATTTTGGGGACTATTCATTAAGCAGTGAAGAGTGGAGAAGTGAGCCAGTAGAGAAGTTGCCCATGGCAACCAATCACTGTTCAGGTAAAATTTACAAAGTTCATTCTATAAAAGTAGCATCTGATTGGTTGCCATGGACAACTTCTTCACTACCTCTCTTCTCTACACTTTTCACTGCTTCATGAATAGACCCCATTATTAGTCTGGTTTTGAACTGTGACAATTACATACCCTCCAACATTTTGGCGTGGACATGCCCATTTTCCTATACTTTCAATGGAAGTTTGGAGAGCCAAAATCGGTACAGACCATAAAAAAAAGGTACTGTACCTGCCAAAACACTACAGTTGGAGGGTAAGCAATTATGTTTCTCTGACGTCCTAGTGGATGCTGGGGACTCCGTAAGGACCATGGGGAATAGACGGGCTCCGCAGGAGACTGGGCACACTATAAGAAAGATTTGGTACTACCTGGTGTGCACTGGCTCCTCCCTTTATGCCCCTCCTCCAGACCTCAGTTAGATTTCTGTGCCCGGCCGAGCTGGATGCACACTAGGGGCTCTCCTGAGCTCCTAGAAAGAAAGTATATGTTAGGTTTTTTATTTTACAGTGAGACCTGCTGGCAACAGGCTCACTGCAACGAGGGACTAAGGGGAGAAGAAGCGAACCTACCTGCTTGCAGCTAGCTTGGGCTTCTTAGGCTACTGGACACCATTAGCTCCAGAGGGATCGACCGCAGGACCCGTCCTTGGTGTTCGTTCCCGGCAGAAGACTTCAGTCTTCACCAAGGTAGCGCACAGCACTGCAGCTGTGCGCCATTGCTCCTCATACACACTTCACACTCCGGTCACTGAGGGTGCAGGGCGCTGGGGGGGGCGCCCTGAGCAGCAATAAAATCACCTTGGCTGGCAAAATAACCACAATATATAGCCCCAGAGGCTATATATGTGGTAATTACCCCTGCCAGAATACAGAAAAAAAGCGGGAGAAAAGTCAGCCGAAAAAGGGGCGGAGCCATCTCCCTCAGCACACTGGCGCCATTTCTCCCTCACAGTTCCGCTGGAAGGAAGCTCCCTGACTCTCCCCTGCAGTCTACACTACAGAAAAGGGTAAAAAAGAGAGGGGGGGCACAAAATTGAGGCGCAGTCAATATTATAGCAGCTATAGGGGACATAATTCAGTTAGTTCTGCATTATATAGCGCTCTGGTGTGTGCTGGCATACTCTCTCTCTGTCTCCCCAAAGGGCTTTTGTGGGGTCCTGTCTCCTTTAAGAGCATTCCCTGTGTGTGTGTGCGGTGTGTCGGTACGGCTGTCGACATGTTTGATGAGGAGACTTATGTGGAGGCGGAGCAGATGCCTATAAATGTGATGTCACCCCCTGCGGGGCAGACACCTGAGTGGATGGACTTATGGAAGGAATTACGTGCAAGTGTCGACTCCTTACATAAAAAATTTGACGACATGCCAAATGCGGGACAGCCGGCTTCTCAGCTCGTGCCTGCCCAGGCAATTCAAAGGCCATCAGGGGCTCTAAAACGCCCACTACCTCAGATGGCAGACACAGATGTCGACACGGATAGTGATACCAGTGTCGACGACGATGAGTCAAATTTAATGTCCACTAGGGCCATTCGTTGCATGATTGAGGCAATGAAAGAGGTTTTACACATTTCTGATATGAACCCAGGTACCTCAAAAAAGGGTATTATGTTTGGGGAGAAAAAACTACCAATAGTTTTCTCTAACGTCCTAGTGGATGCTGGGGACTCCGAAAGGACCATGGGGGATAGCGGCTCCGCAGGAGACTGGGCACAAAGTAAAAGCTTTAGGACTAGCTGGTGTGCACTGGCTCCTCCCCCTATGACCCTCCTCCAAGCCTCAGTTAAGATTTTGTGCCCGAACGAGAAGGGTGCAATCTAGGTGGCTCTCCTGAGCTGCTTAGAGTAAAAGTTTAAATAGGTTTTTTTATTTTCAGTGAGACCTGCTGGCAACAGGCTCACTGCATCGAGGGACTAAGGGGAGAAGAAGCGAACTCACCTGCGTGCAGAGTGGATTGGGCTTCTTAGGCTACTGGACATTAGCTCCAGAGGGACGATCACAGGCCCAGCCATGGATGGGTCCCGGAGCCGCGCCGCCGGCCCCCTTACAGAGCCAGAAGAGTGAAGAGGTCCGGAAAATCGGCGGCAGAAGACGTCCTGTCTTCAATAAGGTAGCGCACAGCACCGCAGCTGTGCGCCATTGCTCTCAGCACACTTCACACTCCGGTCACTGAGGGTGCAGGGCGCTGGGGGGGGCGCCCTGGGACGCAATGAAAATACCTTAAATGGCTAAAAATACATCACATATAGCTCCTGGGCTATATGGATGTATTTAACCCCTGACAGTTTTCCATAAAAAAGCGGGAGAAAGGCCGCCGAAAAAGGGGCGGAGCCTATCTCCTCAGCACACAAGCGCCATTTTTTCCTCACAGCTCCGTTGGAGGAAGGCTCCCTGACTCTCCCCTGCAGTCCTGCACAACAGAAACAGGGTAAAACAAGAGAGGGGGGGGCACTAAATTGGCATATTAATATATACAGCAGCTATATTAGGGAAAAACACTTATATAAGGTTATCCCTGTATATATATAGCGCTCTGGTGTGTGCTGGCAAACTCTCCCTCTGTCTCCCCAAAGGGCTAGTGGGGTCCTGTCCTCTATCAGAGCATTCCCTGTGTGTGTGCTGTGTGTCGGTACGCTGTGTCGACATGTATGAGGAGGAAAATGGTGTGGAGGCGGAGCAATTGCCTGTGTTAGTGATGTCACCCCCTAGGGAGTCGACACCTGACTGGATGGTCTTATGGAAAGAATTACGTGATAGTGTCGGCACTTTACAAAAGACTGTTGACGACATGAGACAGCCGGCAAATCAGTTAATACCTGTACAGGCGTCTCAAACACCGTCAGGGGCTATAAAACGCCCGTTACCTCAGGTCGATACAGACACTGACACGGACACTGACTCCAGTGTCGACGGTGAGGAAACAAACGTATTTTCCAGTAGGGCCACACGTTACATGATCACGGCAATGAAGGAGGTTTTGAACATTTCTGATACTACAAGTACCACAAAAAAGGGTATTATGTGGGGTGTGAAAAAACTACCCGTAGTTTTTCCTGAATCAGATGAATTAAATGAGGTGTGTGATGAAGCGTGGGTTTCCCCCGATAAAAAACTGCTAATTTCTAAAAAATTATTGGCATTATACCCTTTCCCACCAGAGGTTAGGGCGCGTTGGGAAACACCCCCTAGCGTAGATAAGGCGCTCACACGCTTATCAAAACAAGTGGCGTTACCGTCCCCTGATACGGCCGCCCTCAAGGAACCAGCTGATAGGAAGCTGAAAAATATCCTTAAAAGTATATACACACATACTGGTATTATACTGCGACCAGCAATCGCCTCAGCCTGGATGTGCAGTGCTGGGGTGGCTTGGTCGGATTCCCTGACTGAAAATATTGATACCCTGGACAGGGACAATATATTATTGACTATAGAGCATTTAAAGGATGCATTTCTATATATGCGAGATGCACAGAGGGATATTTGCACTCTGGCATCAAGAGTAAGTGCGATGTCCATTTCTGCCAGAAGAGGGTTATGGACGCGACAGTGGTCAGGGGATGCGGATTCCAAACGGCATATGGAAGTATTGCCGTATAAAGGGGAGGAGTTATTTGGGGTCGGTCTATCGGACCTGGTGGCCACGGCAACGGCTGGAAAATCCACCTTTTTACCCCAAGTCACCTCGCAGCAGACAAAGATACCGTCTTTTCAGGCTCAGTCCTTTCGTCCCCATAAGGGCAAGCGGGCAAAAGGCCACTCATATCTGCCCCGGGGCAGAGGAAGGGGAAAAAGACTGCAGCAAACAGCCTCTTCCCACGAACAGAAGCCCTCCCCCGCTTCTGCCAAGTCCTCAGCATGACGCTGGGGCCTTACAAGCGGACTCAGGCACGGTGGGGGCCCGTCTCAAGAATTTCAGCGCGCAGTGTGCACACTCGCAAGTGGACCCCTGGATCCTGCAGGTAGTATCTCAGGGGTACAAATTGGAATTCGAAACGTCTCCCCCTCGCCGGTTCCTGAAGTCTGCTTTACCAACGTCTCCCCCCGACAGGGAGGCGGTATTGGAAGCCATTCACAAGCTGTATTCCCAGCAGGTGATAATCAAGGTACCCCTCCTACAACAGGGAAAGGGGTATTATTCCACGCTGTTTGTGGTACCGAAGCCGGACGGCTCGGTGAGACCCATTTTAAATCTGAAATCCTTGAACACTTACATAAAAAGGTTCAAGTTCAAGATGGAGTCACTCAGAGCAGTGATAGCGAACCTGGAAGAAGGGGACTATATGGTGTCTCTGGACATCAAGGATGCTTACCTCCATGTCCCAATTTGCCCTTCTCACCAAGGGTACCTCAGGTTTGTGGTACAGAACTGTCACTATCAGTTTCAGACGCTGCCGTTTGGATTGTCCACTGCACCCCGGGTCTTTACCAAGGTAATGGCCGAAATGATGATTCTTCTTCGAAGAAAAGGCGTCTTAATTATCCCTTACTTGGACGATCTCCTGATAAGGGCAAGGTCCAGAGAACAGTTAGAGGTCGGAGTAGCACTATCTCAAGTAGTACTACGACAGCACGGATGGATTCTAAATATTCCAAAATCACAGCTGATTCCGACGACACGTCTGCTGTTCCTAGGGATGATTCTGGACACAGTACAGAAAAAGGTGTTTCTCCCGGAGGAGAAAGCCAAGGAGTTATCCGACCTAGTCAGGAACCTCCTAAGCCCAGGCCAAGTGTCAGTACATCAATGCACAAGGGTCCTGGGAAAGATGGTGGCTTCTTACGAAGCGATTCCATTCGGCAGATTCCACGCAAGAACTTTTCAGTGGGATCTGCTGGACAAATGGTCCGGATCGCATCTTCAAATGCATCAGCGGATAACCCTGTCTCCAAGGACAAGGGTGTCTCTCCTGTGGTGGTTACAGAGTGCTCATCTCCTAGAGGGCCGCAGATTCGGCATTCAGGATTGGGTCCTGGTGACCACGGATGCCAGCCTGAGAAGCTGGGGAGCAGTCACACAGGGAAGAAATTTCCAGGGCTTGTGGTCAAGCATGGAAACGTCACTTCACATAAATATCCTGGAACTAAGGGCCATTTACAATGCCCTAAGTCAGGCAAGACCTCTGCTTCAGGGTCAGCCGGTGTTGATCCAGTCGGACAACATCACGGCAGTCGCCCACGTAAACAGACAGGGCGGCACAAGAAGCAGGAGGGCAATGATGGAAGTGGCAAGGATTCTTCGCTGGGCGGAGAATCATGTGATAGCACTGTCAGCAGTGTTCATTCCGGGAGTGGACAACTGGGAAGCAGACTTCCTCAGCAGACACGATCTTCACCCGGGGGAGTGGGGACTTCACCCAGAAGTCTTCCACATGATTGTAAACCGTTGGGAAAAACCAAAGGTGGACATGATGGCGTCCCGCCTCAACAAAAAACTGGACAGATATTGCGCCAGGTCAAGGGACCCTCAGGCAATAGCTGTGGACGCTCTGGTAACACCGTGGGTGTACCAGTCAGTGTATGTGTTCCCTCCTCTTCCTCTCATACCAAAAGTACTGAGAATCATAAGAAGGAGAGGAGTAAAGACTATACTCGTGGCTCCGGATTGGCCAAGAAGGACTTGGTACCCGGAAATTCAAGAGATGCTCACGGAAGACCCGTGGCCTCTACCTCTAAGAAAGGACCTGCTCCAGCAGGGACCATGTCTGTTCCAAGACTTACCGCGGCTGCGTTTGACGGCATGGCGGTTGAACGCCGGATCCTGAAGGAAAAAGGCATTCTGGATGAAGTCATCCCTACCCTGATCAAAGCCAGGAAGGATGTAACCATACAACATTATCACCGTATTTGGCGTAAATATGTTGCGTGGTGCGAGGCCAGGAAGGCCCCTACAGAGGAATTTCAACTGGGTCGTTTCCTGCATTTCCTGCAAACAGGACTGTCTATGGGCCTCAAATTAGGGTCCATTAAGGTTCAAATTTCGGCCCTGTCAATATTCTTCCAAAAGGAACTGGCTTCTGTTCCTGAAGTTCAGACGTTTGTCAAGGGAGTACTGCATATACAGCCTCCTTTTGTGCCTCCAGTGGCACCTTGGGATCTCAATGTAGTTTTGGGATTCCTAAAAATCACATTGGTTTGAACCACTCACCACTGTGGACTTAAAATATCTCACATGGAAAGTGGTAATGCTGTTAGCCCTGGCTTCAGCCAGGCGTGTCTCAGAATTGGCGGCTTTATCCTATAAAAGCCCTTACCTAATTTTTCATACGGACAGGGCAGAATTGAGGACTCGTCCTCAATTTCTTCCTAAGGTGGTTTCAGCATTTCACTTAAACCAGCCTATTGTGGTGCCTGCGGCTACTAGGGACTTGGAGGATTCCAAGTTGCTGGACGTAGTCAGGGCCCTGAAAATATATGTTTCCAGGACGGCTGGAGTCAGAAAATCTGATTCGCTGTTTATCCTGTATGCACCCAGCAAGCTGGGTGCTCCTGCTTCTAAGCAGACGATTGCTTGTTGGATTTGTAGTACAATTCAGCTTGCACATTCTGTGGCAGGCCTGCCACAGCCAAAATCTGTAAAAGCCCATTCCACACGGAAAGTGGGCTCATCTTGGGCGGCTGCCCGAGGGGTCTCGGCTTTACAACTTTGCCGAGCAGCTACTTGGTCAGAGGCAAACACGTTTGCTAAATTCTACAAATTTGATACCCTGGCTGAGGAGGACCTGGAGTTCTCTCATTCGGTGCTGCAGAGTCATCCGCACTCTCCCGCCCGTTTGGGAGCTTTGGTATAATCCCCATGGTCCTTTCGGAGTCCCCAGCATCCACTAGGACGTTAGAGAAAATAAGAATTTACTTACCGATAATTCTATTTCTCATAGTCCGTAGTGGATGCTGGGCGCCCATCCCAAGTGCGGATTGTCTGCATTACTTGTACATAGTTATTGTTACAAAAATCGGGTTATTGTTGTTGTGAGCCATCTTTTCAGAGGCTCCTTCTGTTATCATGCTGTTAACTGGGTTCAGATCACAAGTTGTACGGTGTGATTGGTGTGGCTGGTATGAGTCTTACCCGGGATTCAAAATCCTTCCTTATTGTGTACGCTCGTCCGGGCACAGTATCCTAACTGAGGCTTGGAGGAGGGTCATAGGGGGAGGAGCCAGTGCACACCAGCTAGTCCTAAAGCTTTTACTTTGTGCCCAGTCTCCTGCGGAGCCGCTATCCCCCATGGTCCTTTCGGAGTCCCCAGCATCCACTACGGACTATGAGAAATAGAATTATCGGTAAGTAAATTCTTATTTTTCCCCCATCTGAAGAATTAAATGAAGTGTGTGAAGAAGCGTGGGCTTTCCCTGATAAAAAATTGGTGATTTCAAAAAAATTACTAATGGCGTTCCCTTTCTCGCCAGAGGATAGGTCACGTTGGGAAACTCCCCCTAGGGTGGATAAAGCGCTCACACGTTTGTCTAAAAAGGTGGCACTACCGTCTCCGGATACGGCCGCCCTAAAGGAACCTGCTGATAGAAAGCAGGAGGCTATCCTAAAGTCTATATATACACACACGGGTGTGATACTGAGACCAGCTATTGCTTCAGTGTGGATGTGCAGTGCTGCTGCTGCTTGGTCAGATTCCCTGTCGGAAAATATTGACACCCTAGACAGGGACACGATATTGCTAACCGTAGAGCATATAAAAGACTCAGTCTTGTACATGAGAGATGCACAGAGGGAGATCTGCCGGCTGGCATCTAGAATAAGCGCATTGTCCATTTCTGCTAGGAGAGGCTTATGAACTCGGCAGTGGACAGGAGATGCAGATTCTAAAAGGCACATGGAAGTTTTGCCTTATAAGGGTGAGGAGTTATTCGGGGATGGTCTCTCAGACCTTGTTTCCACAGCAACAGCTGGGAAGTCAGCATTTTTGCCCCATGTCCCCTCACAGCCTAAGAAAGCGCCGTATTATCAGGTACAGTCCTTTCGACCCCAGAAAAACAGGCGGGGAAAAGGCGGGTCCTTTCTGTCTAGAGGCAGAGGAAGGGGAAAAAAGCTGCACCACGCAGAAGGTTCCCAGGAACAAAAGTCCTCCCCCGCTTCTTCCAAATCCGCATGACGGTGGGGCGCCACAGGCGGAGCCAGGTACGGTGGGGGGCCGCCTCAAAAATTTCAGCGATCAGTGGGTTCGCTCACGGGTGGATCCCTGGATCCTTCAAGTAGTATCTCAGGGGTACAAGCTGGAATTCGAGGCGCCTCCCCCCCGCCGTTTCCTCAAATCGGCCTTACCGACAACTCCCTCGGGCAGGGAGGCTGTACTAGAGGCAATTCACAAGCTGTATTCCCAGCAGGTGATAGTCAAAGTACCCCTACTTCAACAAGGACGGGGTTACTATTCCACACTGTTTGTGGTACCGAAACCGGACGGTTCGGTGATTCCCATTTTAAATTTGAAATCCTTGAACACATACATAAAAAGATTCAAGTTCAAGATGGAATCGCTCAGGGCGGTTATTGCAAGCCTGGACGAGGGGGATTACATGGTATCCCTGGACATCAAGGATGCTTACCTGCATGTCCCAATTTACCTTCCTCACCAGGAGTACCTCAGATTTGTGGTACAGGATTGCCATTACCAATTCCAGACACTACCGTTTGGACTGTCCACGGCACCGAGGTTGTTTACCAAGGTAATGGCAGAAATGATGATACTCCTTCGAAAAAAGGGAGTTTTAATTATCCCGTACTTGGACGATCTCCTAATAAAGGCGAGGTCCAGGGAGCAGTTACTGGTCGGAGTAGCACTATCTCGGGAAGTGCTACAACAGCATGGCTGGATTCTAAACATTCCAAAGTCACAACTGGTTCCTTCCACACGCTTACTGTTCCTGGGGATGATTCTGGACACAGAACAGAAAAAAGTGTTTCTCCCGCAGGAGAAAGCCAAGGAGCTGTCATCTCTAGTCAGAGACCTCCTAAAACCAAAACGGGTATCGGTGCATCACTGCACACGAGTCCTGGGAAAAATGGTGGCTTCATACGAAGCAATTCCGTTCGGCAGGTTCCATGCAAGGACCTTCCAGTGGGACCTCTTGGACAAGTGGTCGGGATCGCATCTTCAGATGCATCAACTGATAACCCTGTCTCCAAGGACCAGGGTGTCTCTACTGTGGTGGCTGCAGAGTGCTCATCTTCTAGAGGGCCGCAGATTCGGCATACAGGACTGGGTCCTGGTGACCACGGATGCCAGCCTTCGGGGCTGGGGCGCAGTCACACAGGGAAGAAATTTCCAGGGACTTTGGTCAAGTCAGGAGTCGTCCCTACACATAAACATTCTGGAACTGAGGGCCATTTACAATGCCCTAAGTCAGGCAAGGCCCCTGCTTCAAAACCAACCGGTTCTGATCCAATCAGACAACATCACGGCAGTCGCCCATGTAAACCAACAGGGCGGCACAAGAAGCAGGGTGGCGATGGCAGAAGCCACAAGGATTCTCCGATGGGCGGAAAATCACGTACTAGCACTGTCAGCAGTGTTCATTCCGGGAGTGGACAACTGGGAAGCAGACTTCCTCAGCAGACACGACCTACACCCGGGAGAGTGGGGACTTCATCCAGAAGTCTTCCTACTGTTGGTAAACCGTTGGGAAAGGCCACAGGTGGACATGATGGCGTCCCGCCTCAACAAAAAGCTAAAGAGATATTGCGCCAGGTCAAGGGACCCTCAGGCGATAGCTGTGGACGCTCTAGTGACACCGTGGGTGTACCAGTCGGTTTATGTGTTCCCTCCTCTGCCTCTCATACCAAAGGTTCTGAGAATAATAAGAAGGCGAGGAGTAAGAACTATACTCATTGTTCCGGATTGGCCAAGAAGAGCTTGGTACCCAGAACTCCAAGAAATGATCTCAGAGGACCCATGGCCTCTGCCGCTCAGACAGGACCTGCTGCAGCAGCGGGCCTGTCTGTTCCAAGACTTACCGCGGCTGCGTTTGACGGCATGGCGGTTGAACGCCGGATCCTGAAGGAAAAGGGCATTCCGGAGGAAGTTATCCCTACGCTAATTAAAGCTAGGAAAGAAGTGAACGCAAACCATTATCACCGCATATGGCGGAAATATGTCGCGTGCTGTGAGGCCAGGAAGGCCCCAAAGGAGGAATTTCAGCTAGGTCGATTTCTGCACTTCCTACAGTCAGGGGTGACTATGGGCCTAAAATTGGGTTCCATTAAGGTCCAGATTTCGGCTCTATCGATTTTCTTCCAAAATAGAACTGGCTTCACTGCCTGAAGTTCAGACTTTTGTTAAGGGAGTGCTGCATAGTCAGCCCCCGTTTGTGCCTCCAGTGGCACCGTGGGATCTCAACGTGGTGTTGGATTTCCTGAAGTCGCATTGGGTTGAGCCACTTAAATCCGTGGAGCTACAATACCTCACGTGGAAAGTGGTCATGCTGTTGGCCTTGGCGTTGGCCTTGGCGTCGGCCAGGCGTGTATCAGAATTGTCGGCTTTGTCATGCAAAAGCCCTTATCTGATTTTTTATATGGATAAGGCGGAATTGAGGACTCGTTCCCAATTCTTTCCAAAGGTGGTATCAGTTTTTCATGTGAACCAACCTATTGTGGTGCCTGCGGCTACTTGGGACTTGGAGGATTCTGTAGCACGATTCAGCTTGCACATTCTGCGGCTGGACTGCCGCATCCTAAATCAGTGAAAGCCCATTCCACGAGGAAAGTGGGCTCTTCTTGGGCGGCTGCCCGAGGGGTCTCGGCTCTACAACTTTGCCGAGCAGCTACTTGGTCGGGGTCAAACACATTTGCTAAATTCTACAAGTTTGACACCCTGGCTGAGGAGGACCTAGAGTTTGCCCATTCGGTGCTGCAGAGTCATCCGCACTCTCCCGCCCGTTTGGGAGCTTTGGTATAATCCCCATGGTCCTTACGGAGTCCCAGCATCCACTTAGGCCGTCAGAGAAAATAAGATTTTACTCACCGGTAAATCTATTTCTCGTAGTCCGTAGTGGATGCTGGGCGCCCATCCCAAGTGCGGATTGTCTGCAATACTTGTTTATAGTTATTGCCTAACTAAAGGGTTATTGTTGAGCCATCTGTTGAGAGGCTCCGTTATATTTCATACTGTTAACTGGGTATAGTATCACGAGTTATACGGTGTGATTGGTGTGGCTGGTATGAGTCTTACCCGGGATTCAAAATCCTTCCTTATTGTGTCAGCTCTTCCGGGCACAGTATCCTAACTGAGGTGTGGAGGAGGGTCATAGTGGGAGGAGCCAGTGCACACCAGGTAGTCCTAAAGCTTTCTTTAGTTGTGCCCAGTCTCCTGCGGAGCCGCTATTCCCCATGGTCCTTACGGAGTCCCAGCATCCACTACGGACTACGAGAAATAGATTTACCGGTGAGTAAAATCTTATTTTAGGGTGGTAGAGGGTGTTTAATACGTAGGGGAGGGGTGGATAGTGGAGTGGGCTTAATATTTATAATTTTCTGGTGGGAGGGCAGCTTGCTTGACTGCAGATATCTCAAGTTCCTGAAAATATATTTCTTAGCTTTGAACGGGATAAAAAAACTAGAGAGTCCCACTTTTCACAAGGTACTGGGGAATTAGGGCTCAGAGTTCAGGTGCCAGAGCAATTCACCAATGAAAACCTACAACTGCATATTAGGCGTGTGGAGCTGAAGCAGGGACCAGCTGCTTGAAGGCTGATATTTCTGGTTCTGGGCATAGTAGAGACAAGCTACCAGTATCCACCAAAAGGAGAGAGTCGCAGCTTTTGGATTATACCCTCAGAAAAACTCTAAGTCAGACAGAACCCGAGATATCTGGCTGGGAAGAGCAATTAACAGGCTTGGATGGGGACCACTACTTTGAGGTCGGATATCTCCGGTTCCCCATGGCCGATTTTAAAAAATCTGGTACCCCTGGAAAGAGGGGACCCTCAGCTATCAGCCTAGGGCCCTTATACTCCTGGGGCCCTTGGGCAAGAGCCCATTGAGCCCATACGGAAAGACGGCCCTGGGAGGGGTGTCTATACCACCTCGTGACAATTTTATATTGAGTTTCCCTGATCTGGACACATACAGAGCTCGAGTGGGTTTTTAGAAAAATTATTTTCCAATCATTTGATGATAAGGAGACACCCAGGTCCCTCTCCCAAGCGGCAACAAAGGGGGGCGTAATCATAGGCTGAGAATGATGGACAATTTTGTACAGAGTTGAAATAGTATGGGTTGGGTCTAGGGGGGCGACACAGAGCTTCTCAAATAGGGTAATTTCTCTAGTAGCATTCGGTAGTCTAGATCCCGTCCGCAAGAAGTGTCTAATTTGAAGAAACTTCCAAAAGTCTTTTGGGGGAATATTCCACTTCGTTTGGATGTCTGAAAATTGTTTAACTCCAGTGGGAGTTACTATTTGGCCGATTCTAAATAGTCCCAAAACGGCTCAATGTGAGAAGTTTATGTATAGTTTTTAATGTTCTCTGGACTAGTATTGTCTACTGTCCTTGTCTTGATTTTGTGTTCCCCCCTTCCCCTCCTCTCTCCTTCTATTTCTCTTTCCTTCTTCTACCATTATGCATATTTCTGCTGCGGGGTACACTGGGCTCCACAAGGAAATAACATCGGGGTGTAGAGTAGGATCTTGATCCGAGGCACCGACAGGCTCAAAGCTTTAGACTGTTCCCAAGATGCACAGCGCCGCCTCCTCTATAAACCCGCCTCCATGCCAGTGAGCTCAGCTTGTAGTTGGTGCCTGCAGTAGCAGGTCACTTAACAGGGGGCTGCTTCTGGCAGTCTATTCTTAGCTTAAACTTTACAGACAAAAGAGGACTATTCAAAGGGCTGCAGCAGGCTGTGTCTGATCGACGTTTCTGCTGCAGCTCCATCACCTCCAGCGGCGCTGTATACTCCGGCGCCTCGGTTGCTGGGTCACTACAGCGGAGGCGCTGACTTCTTCCTTTGTCCTCCAGTGAGTCACACACGCGCCGCCGTCTCCCGGATCGCGGGGCCGCTGTCAAGGGGGAGGTAAGGGGCTTCTGTGCCGCACTTTGCACCGCGATCCAGCGCGGACGTAGGAGGCGCTCGCGCTGGCGTGGGCGCAGATTACTGGGCTGATGTTCCACTAGCCACCAGGGTGTTTCTCTATGGGCACAGGTCAGGGGGGACGTTGTACCGTTCCTCCCCCCATAGGCAAACGCAGAGGGGGTTTCTGATTGCCTGGAAACCCCCCTCCTCTTGGCAAGTTTCTCAAATTATGACAATACTAGCAATAGTATACTGTATAATACGATTACTAGAGCTTCTGCCACATCATGCAGGTTATGGAACAGAGCAGAGCTGCTGCACATGCCCAGTGGTAGCATCTTCTTCTTCCAAGTTTGCTCTAAGGGGGTAATTCTGAGTTGATCGTAGCAGGAATTTTGTTAGCAGTTGGGCAAAACCATGTGCACTGCAGGGGAGGCAGATATAACATGTGCAGAGAGAGTTAGATTTGGGTGGGTTATTTTGTTTCTGTGCAGGGTAAATACTGGCTGCTTTATTTTTACACTGTAATTTAGATTGCAGATTGAACACACCCCACCCAAATCTAACTCTCTCTGCACATGTTATATCTGGCTCCCCTGCAGTGCACATGGTTTTGCCCAACTGCTAAAAAATTCCTGCTGCGATCAACTCAGAATAACCCACTATGTGAGGATCTGAGTCCTCAGTCAGCGCTCTGGACTAGAGAGTAGCTACCAGGAAGAAGATACAGGAGCTTACCATGAGGTGGGAGAATGTGTGCTTAGAAAGTGCAGTACTGGTTCTACTATAGTTGTGTACTTATTTATAGTTTGTTTAACCTTTTATAGTTTGTTTAACCTTTTCCTGACCACTTCTTTGTATAATTTAAATGTTTGATACAGCCCATACTATAGACCATCTAAAGTTTTAAATATTAATAATGTATTCCATACAGTATCCAAAGTATAAAAAGATGAATGTGTACATTAATGTCCAGGGTCGTTACTAGGTTCTTCTACCGCTACCCCAGTCTCCCGCAGTTACTCCAATGTTCTGCAGGTTCGGAGGTTGTGGACTACATTTGGAAACCCCTCTCTAGAAATCCTGCGTTTGCCACTGCCCCCCCCCCCCCCCCACACACACACACACTTTTGTTTTACTGCCCGCACGCCCGGTGGGGATGCCAGCAGGGGGAGCAGGCCAGACCTGAGGCCCCTCCGCCCAGCCCCAGGGCGCCATTTCTACAATGTTCCCGCCCTGGAGCTGCATATCTCTCCCTCACTCCTGAGCTGACCTGTTTCTAGGACTGCTGGGGCAAATCCTCCTCTGTGGAACCGCCTGACTGCCAGTGCTGTGCTTCCTACAGGACACTTGAGTATTCTACCTGTCACTGCAACTGTGCTAGTTAAGAGTGCATACTGTCAGGGTTGTGTGGTACAAACACCCTGTGATATACATCCAGTACATACTGTGTTTGTTATATCTATTATTATCACATGTAGCCATACTGAGTATTACTTTGTATTGCTAGTCCAGTGCAGTTTATGGTACATAATTTCTGCATGGTAAGTTTGTGACTATATACGTGTGTGTGCATGTAGCTGCTGTGTGGTTGCCTTATTGCAGGGTATTTCACTCAGCGTGCTATTCCTATATTACTATACCTGTGGGGGCCAAGTGTTTCAGGTTTTTTTTCTGATAATATAGGTTTGTTTCACAAGATATGCTAATGGAGTATTTTTTCTTGTGAATTAT
Source organism: Pseudophryne corroboree (assembly GCF_028390025.1). NCBI lineage: Eukaryota > Metazoa > Chordata > Amphibia > Anura > Myobatrachidae > Pseudophryne > Pseudophryne corroboree. Next base: position 654,613,148 of record NC_086448.1, on the reverse strand, counting down.
AGTCACCATATATTCTATTCCTATTGAATCCTCGGTCTGTGCCAGCTTCGGCTGTTCCTCTGAGAGTTCTCACTAGGTATAGTGCTGCTATAAATAAAAACTAAAATAATTTTTTGTACCGGGTTGCCCATTACTGTGCGCATTGTTATGTCTGCTACACGTGGCAACGACATTGGGGCCTCTCCCACACTGCGTGGTAGTGAGGCCACTGACGGAATGGAGGATAATTTATCAGCTGAGAGTTCAGGTTCAGGGGCTTCCTTGCCCCCCAGTGGGTCGGTAGCACTCGAGGCATCACAAGAACCACCTTGGGTTACATTTTCCACGCTTGTAACTAAATTGACGCCCCCTGTGGGACCACCTGTGCCGCTACCACAGATTATGGTCCCCGCTGTGAACCCGCCATGGGTGGATCAGCTTTCCACTCAGTTACAGCATTTGAACCGATCAATGTCCAAATCCAAGGGTCACTCTCGCCTGCATAAGACTAAGTCGTCTTCTAAAAGGGCCAATGCCACATTCCGATCCGCGGCCTTAACTGACACGTCCTCCGAGGAGGACGGTGCTTATACTGACCCCTCGGACACTGACGCTGATGCTGATGTATCAGATGGGAAGGGGAAATCGTCCGTGGATGTCTCGGATTTGATTGAGGCGATACGGCTCATTCTTCAGGTGGCTGATGATTCTGAGCCTGAGACTGTCTCCAAGAAACCTGATAGGTTTAAGCGTAAGAAGGTGGTTACGCGGGTTCTACCCTACTCTAAACACCTGATTGACATACGTCAGGAATCCTGGGAAAATCCGGGGACAAAGTTTACACCGAATAAGAGATTGTTGGCTCACTATCCTCTCTCTGCGGAGGTGTGTAAAAATTGGGAAACCCCTCCGCCTGTAGATTCTCATGTGGCGCGTATGGTTGTTTCCTCTGTCCTGCCAGTAGCTACCGTCACCTCTCTGAAGGAACCGATGGATCATCGGGTGAAGCGCTGTTTCAAAGTGATTTATACCCTGTCTGGGGCTGTTCAAAGGCCAACCATTGCAGCAACTTGGGCTGCTGAAGCTGTTGAGGCGTGGGCTCAGGAACTCGAGGCGGAACTGCCTTCTGATGCTTCTGAGCATGCTCAACAATGTCTCTCATATATTGCCACGGCTTCTCTGTACCTTAAGGAGGCGGCCTCCGATGCCGGGGTGCTTGCGGCCAAGGCTGCTACTGCGTCGGTTTTGGCAAGACGTATCCTTTGGTTGAGATCCTGGTCGGTGGATTTGGATTCCAGAAAAACCCTGGAGGTTCTTCCTTTCAAGGGAGACTTTCTCTTTGGAGAAGACCTCTATAAGATTGTGGCTGACCTGGCTACTGCTAAAACAGCCTGCCTACCTAGTACGGCTCCTTCCGCACAGATGGCTAATAGTACTTTTCCTCGGCCCTTTCGTACTCCAGGTAAAGCAAAAGGTCAGGCGTACCCAAAGCAAGCCCATGCTTCCAGACCTGCCAAGCCCAGACCGAAGCGTGCTTGGGCCGCCCGTCAGCCAGCTTCAAAAACTGATAAGCCTGCCGCATGACGGGGCGGGCCTCCCCCTGGGGGATCCCAGGGTGGGGGGCCGACTTCTAGGTTTTACCCAGGAATGGTTGAAGACCACTTCGGATACCTGGGTGAGGGAAGTTGTTGCTCGAGGTTACGCCATACCCTTCAAGAATCGCCCTCCTCATCGATTTTGCCTAACAGATGTGCCTCTGGATCCGGCAAAAGCAAACACGTTGCACTCGGTGGTACGTTCCCTCTTGTGCACAGGAGTGGTGGTACAGGTGCCTCTGACTCAGAGGGGCAAGGGGTTCTATTCACCGCTGTTCCTAGTCCCAAAACCGAACGGGCCCTCGCGGCCCATTCTCAATCTGAAGTCCTCGAACAAGCATGTGCGAATTTCCAAGTTCCGTATGGAAATGCTGCGCTCTATTGTTCTGGCCATGGAGCCTGGGGGCTATATGGTCTCCCTGGACATACAGGATGCCTACCTACATATTCCTATTGCGGTATCTCATCAGCAGTACCTGCGGTTTGCAGTGGGCAACCTTCATTACCAATTTCGGGCGTTACCTTTTGGTTTGACAACGGCTCAGGCGGCACTGGTTCTACGATCTACAGGGCCTCTTGTTGGATCATTCCCTTCTACTTCCACAATGACCAGACCTCCTCGTTCAGGACCCTTGTGTTTACCGGGATTTGGCCCATCTGGCTTTGACGGCATGGCTCTTGAAGCTTCCGTCCTGAGGGCCAATGTTTTTTTTTTCTGAGGCGGTCGTTAAAACTATGTTGAAGGCCCGTAAGCCGGCTTCTGCTTGGATATACCATAGGGTCTGGAATGCTTACTTTACTTGGTGTGCGTCTCACAATCATGATGTTTTCAAGTTTAGTACGGCCAAACTATTGGCCTTTCTACAACAAGGCCTGGATTTAGGCCTGCGTCTGGCCTCCCTCAAGGTTCACATCTCGGCCTTGTCGGTTTGGTTTCAGAGAAAGATTGCTACCCTACCTGATGTCCATATATTCACTCAGGGTGTGCTGAGGATTCAGCCTCCTTATGTGCCACCTGTGGCCCCTTGGGATCTGTCGGTGGTCTTGGAGGCCTTACGAGAGTCTCCGTTTGAGCCTCTTACCTCTGCTGACCTTAAGTGGCTATCCCTTAAGGTGTTGTTTTTGCTGGCTGTTGCTTCAGCTAGAAGGGTCTCGGACTTGGGTTCCATATCCTGTAAGTCCCCCTATTTGATTTTTCACCCTGACCGGGCGGTTCTTCGGTCACGCCCAGGTTATTTACCCAAGGTGGTGTCTTCTTTCCACCTTAATCAGGAGATTGTGGTTCCAGCCTTTATTTCTCCTGAGTTGTCTTCCAAAGAGCGGTCTTTGGATGTGGTACGGGCTCTTCGTATCTATGTGAAGAGAACTTCTTCCATTAGGAAATCCAATTCTCTTTTTGTGTTGTTTGGTTTTCACAAACGTGGCTGGCCTGCTTCTAAGCAGACATTGGCCAGATGGATTATGTACAGGCTGGTCGTCCGGTTCCTGCTACCATCAAAGCCCATTCTACTCGGTCGGTTGGACCTTCTTGGGCAGCCCACCGTGGTGCGACCCTTGAACAGTTGTGCAAGGCGGCTACGTGGTCCTCGAGGAACACGTTTATTAGGTTCTATGCCTTTGATTCTGCCGCTTCCCAGGATACTTCCTTTGGACGCCGGGTTCTTGTGCCCGCTACAGTGCGTCCCCTCCTATAAGGAACTGCTTTAGGACATCCCCGATGTTATTTCCTTGTGGAGCCCAGTGTACCCCGCAGCAGAAAACAAGATTTATTGTAAGAACTTACCGTTGTTAAATCTCTTTCTGCAAGGTACTCCACAAGGCGCCCACCCTGACGCACTTAGCTTTTTTGGTTTGGTATTGGCATAGCCGCTGACACCATCTCCTGCGGTGAGTGTGTGGTGTAATTGGCTACGAGCGGTTGTCGTCTCTGGTACCTGCTACTGCATTGGGCTGGTTATCTAAGCTGATCTCACTGACATGGAGGCGGGGTTATAGAGGAGGCGGCGCTGTGCATCTTGGGAACAGTCTAAAGCTTTGAGCCTGTTGGTGCCTCAGATCAAGATCCTACTTTACACCCCGATGTTATTTACTTGTGGAGCCCAGTGTACCTCGCAGAAAGAGATTTAACAACGGTAAGTTCTTACCATAAATCTCGTTTTTATTGTTACAATTTTTCTATTAAACGTACCACTCTTGCACAATAGAAAATGAAAATTGAAGAAAGGGCTACCTATATGTAATTATCTAATAATGGTTGATGATGTATTACGCTCACTTCGTAAACATTATGACATATGGACGATTCTTTCTTCTCATTTGGTCTCTTTATGTTCTCTTACTAGAATAATTTCGACCACTTGTGTAGGGTTCGCACTCTAATCAACTGAGACTGCATGTACTTAATCTATCTTGCACAATACAGTTCGTTCAACTGTCGTGGGGTAGATCTGCATCATACCTTTGTATACGTTATGTTTTCAAACAATGATGTATGTAATTTCACGTGCCTTTTTCTTCAATAAAAAATTTTTTTTAAATGATTTTATGCACCTCAACTAATAGAGTGTACTTTACTTTTTGTCTCCAGAAAACATAGGTTTCTCTCTCCGGCCACTTCTTTGTGATATAGTGATTTTTAGTGTCTCTGCTGTCCCATAAACACAGAAAACAGTAATGAATCCACCTTGGAAACGGGATGTGATCAGGATGTCGGCGGTCTGGATGCCAATCCCAGCGCCGGAATCCCGGCACGCGGCCAAAATCCCATTGCTAAAATCCCATTGCTAGAACTACGACATCACTTTGAACGCTGACGTAGGAATCCCGATCGCTGACATCTCGAACGTAAGTTTTAGCTGCGGGTAGGGGGGTTAGGTTTAGGCACCACAGGGAGGGTTAGGCTGCGGGTAGGGAGGGGGGTTAGGGTTAGACTGCGGGAGGGGAGGGATAGATTCTTTCATAAGTTTCTTTTATGTCCACTGCATAGGCCAGTGGCACTTACCAAGTCTCACCAAGCACTTACTGTGATTAAAAGGCCCATTTATCAATGATCGTATTTGCAATACAACCTGGGCGTTTTACTAGCAGAATGCAATCATATTGGGTGTATGCATCACTCGACATAGGTAAGGTCAAGGGCTCCAGCACAGCGGCGATGCTTTTGCACTTTAGTAGTAGCTCCCGGCCAGCACAGCTTTAGCGTGCTGGCCGGGAGCTACTCGTCGCTCCCCGGCCCGCAGCAGCTGTGTGTGACGTCACGCAGCCGCTGCGGCCCGCCCCCCGCACAGTCCGGCCGCACCTGCGTTGGCCGGACCGCACCCACGAAACTGGCCAAACGCCGCCGTTTCGCCCCCCACCCAGCGGCCGCCTCTGCCTGTCAATGAGGCAGAGGGGATCGTAGCTCAGCGACGGCCTTCGGCCATCTTGCATGCGCCGGCGCCGCTGTTCTGGCCCGATCGCTGCGCTGCGATAAACTGCAGCGTGCGATCGGGTCAGAATGACCCCCTTAGTGAGAAGCTATGACCATCTGCCCGATTTGTAATTTGGCCCTGGACAGATAGATTTTAATAATATCAATGGTGAAATAAAGGCAGGATGTGATATTTCACATCAGTATGCTGAACATGTGACATGCTCACATCATAAACAGCCTTTGTGATGTCACTCAGCTTTAACAGAAAGTGTGTAGACAACTGTCAGATATCAACTGTACCTGCTGATATGACAGCTCACAAAAATGTAAGGTATGCTTATTTTAACCTAATATTGGCCCTCATTCCGAGTTGATCGCTCGCAAGGCGATTTTAGCAGAGTTACACACGCTAAGCCGCCGCCTACTGGGAGTGAATCTTAGCTTCTTAAAATTGCGACCGATGTATTCGCAATATTGCGATTACTAACTACTTAGCAGTTTCAGAGTAGCTTCAGACTTACTCTGCCTGTGCGATCAGTTCAGTGCTTGTCGTTCCTGGTTTGACGTCACAAACACACCCAGCGTTCGCCCAGACACTCCCCCGTTTCCCCGGCCACTCCTGCGTTTTTTCCGGAAACGGTAGCGTTTTTTCCCGCACGCCCATAAAACGGCCTGTTTCCGCCCAGTAACACCCATTTCCTGTCAATCACATTACGATCGCCGGAGCGATGAAAAAGCCGTGAGTAAAAATACTATCTCCATTGTAAAATTACTTGGCGCAGTCGCAGTGCGAATATTGCGCATGCGTACTAAGCGGAATTTCACTGCGATGCGATGAAAAATACCGAGCGATCAACTCGGAATGAGGGCCATTATATGAAAATAATAATACGATAGTACGATAGTACGATAGTACGATAGTACGATAGATAGATAGATAGATAGATAGATAGATAGATAGATAGATAGATAGATAGATAGATAGATAGATAGATAGATAGATATGGTAAAATGCAGGTAGGGTGTGATCTATAATCTCAATAGACTGATCATGCGACTTGCTGAAGAACTGTCAGTTATGAACTATGGTGGTCATTCTGATTTGTTCGCTCGGTAAATTTCTTCGCATCGCAGCGATTTTCCGCTAACTGCGCATGCGCAATGTTCGCACTGCGACTGCGCCAAGTAAATTTGCTATGAAGATTGGTATTTTACTCACGGCATTACAAGTTTTTTTCTTCGTACTGGAGATCGGAGTGTGATTGACAGGAAGTGGGTGTTTCTGGGCGGAAACTGGCCGTTTTCTGGGAGTGTGTGAAAAAACGCTACAGTTTCTGGGAAAAACGCGGGAGTGGCTGGAGAAACGGAGGAGTGTCTGGGCGAACGCTGGGTGTGTTTGTGACGTCAAACCAGGAACGACAAGCACTGAACTGATCGCACTGGAAGAGTAAGTCTCGAGCTACTCAGAAACTGCACAGAGAAGTCTTTTCGCAATATTGCAAATCTTTCGTTCGCAATTTTGATAAGCTAAGATTCACTCCCAGTAGGCGGCGGCTTAGCGTGTGCAATGCTGCTAAAAGCAGCTTGCGAGCGAACAACTCGGAATGAGGGCCCGTATCTGTTAGTACAAATGTGTGCTCATATACTGTGACTTCAGCCTTGCCAAATGGCCCCTCTCATAGCACCAGGTTCCAGATATCTTGGCCACGCAGAACATAATTTTCGCTCAAAGTGTGCGTCTTAAATCCTTATGTGACAAAACTACTTTGCTAAATTGCACTGATCAATTTGATTTTGATATTTGTGTATCTTCGTGCGTATGGGTCTGAATCTGTATACGAAGTGCTGCGATACAGCGGCCACAGTTTTTCTCATGATAAGTTTCATTGTGCTTCTTCTGCAACTTTGTATGTGTCTGAAACTAATTGTTTGCAATAAGTTGCAGACCAGCATCTATGATCAGGGCCAGCGCTACCATAAGGCAGCTTTAGGCAGCTGTCTATGGGCGCCGGCTCCTGAAAGGCGGTACTGAGTGCAATAACAAAAAAATAAATTAAGGAACGGAGCTGCTGGAGCCCGAGCAGGAGGCCGCGGCCAGTGGCGGATTCAGGGCGGACTCAGGATGGGCGGGTGCGTAGCCTGGAAATAATTTTTTTATTTACAATGCCGCCCAGCACCCGCTGGCAGGAGTCCACAGCACTGAGAGGCGGATGACGCTCAGGGTGCTACGGAGGCTGTCTGTGAGCCGGCTCCAGGGTACACTGCTGGAGCCGGCTAAGATTACCATGCACTTCCGGGTGGCTGGCTGACCCCTCCCCAGGGACCAGCGGCCGCCTCTCTTTGCAAGCAACTGAATCTGACCCTGATCATCCGTCGGCAATGATTCCGCCTCGCATAGGATCTTCCACGGGGAGTGGACATTATGAAGCCCCAGCACTGAACACAGGAGGCCGGGGCAAGCTGGACTGGCGCTGCTGCTGCTGTTTCAGGTCAGTCACCGTCTCTGCTTGCCTGATGTATACCCGCAGCAGGTCACTAGTACAGCCCCATTCCCTACAATTTTCTGCACCCGTAATTGCTCCCTATGTCCCATATACAATGCTGACTGCGCCCTATGCCTCTGATTGCTCCCTATGTTACTGACACATCCCTGACTGCTCCCTATGTCCCTGACTGCTCCCTATGTCTCTGACTGCTCCCTATATCCCTGACTGCTACCTATGTCCCTGACTGCTCCCTATGTTACTGACACATCCCTGACTGCTCCCTATGTCCTTGATTGCTCCCTATGCCCCTGACTGCTCCCTATGTCCCAGATACACCCCTGACTGCTCCCTATGCCCATGACTGCTCCCTATGTCCCAGATACACCCCTGACTGCTCCCTATGCCCCTGACTGCTCCCCATGTCCCAGATACATCCCTGACTGCTCCCTATGCCCCTGACTGCTCCCTGTGTCCCAGATACACCCCTGACTGCTCCCTATGTCCCAGACTTCTCCCCATTAGCGGATTTACTGTTAGGCAACCCAAGCGGCCGCGGGTCCCTGGGGGCTCACTGACAGTATTGAATCATAGTGCATTGGAGGGTATTTCTATTTTTTGGTGGACCATGAGCGCTGCCGAAAAAGTCCCAGCGCTGGACTGTTTGAGTCCCGGCAAGCTGACAGTGATTAGATAGCTGCCGGGTGCCCATCTAGCGAACCTGAAGGTGGGCCCTTCATAGTGGAAGCACATCCCCCTCCTCAGAATCCGGCTATCAATACCCGGTATGCTGCAGCTCTAGTATCCTGCTCCCCCGTGACTCACTGTGATGTGGTATATAATCAGGGCAGGCGCTAACGCCACTTGAAGGGTGGTATTAAGTGCAACAAAAAAAATGAAGGAAGTGACTGTTCTCTGTGATCGCCATGAGGGATGTGAGGCACCCGCTCCCGGCTCACCGGGTGTCGGATCTGAAGGGTTGGAGCCACATATTTGGCGCTGTTCCCACCTCCCCTCTCCTGCACTGCACGCTTCTCCCCGCCTGCACAACCTGATGACCGTGCAGATTTACAAGATCTGCTATCTCCGCCGGGACCACAAACCATGCAATAAGGCCACGGAGCTGCTGGACCCTGGACTAACCCCGGCCCATACCATAACTCAAACCGCTAAATTATCAGGAGGTGGCTATGGAACTTATAAGAGATGCTGTGTCCGCATTTTTTCATCTGAGGGGCTCTGTATTGTGGTGGTGGTGGTGGTGGTGGTGGTGGTGGTAAGGGATGGGGGGGGGGGGGCTGCTGATTTGCCTAGGGTGCTGGGAAACCTTGCACCGGCCCTGTCTGTGATACACTCTGAGTGGTGTTTAAGTGCGTCTGTGATGCGAATAAAATGCAAAATTGAAATAAATCGATGGTACGCTGCACCTCTCTGAGCAGCTCATTCATGCCGGGTGTCTGGATTTGGCCAGAGCCTAGTGGAAGTGTAAACCCCCCCCCACACACACACACACACACTATTAGCCCCAGTGTCTCCCTAATTATGTAATAGAAGAAAAATTGTATAATTTTGTCAGGAAAATATATACAAGTTTAATATTACAATTTATGGCTGACCTTGTGGCAAGTTGGGAATCTTTCCTTCATTACGATGGGCCTATGTTTAAGTGCAGGCCTAGAGCTGTGCTCCCATAATATTTTTCACAGTTGCAATGGGACACAGTCGTCATTAGCAGCTTTGCAGTTATCAACTTTTACGCTGGCTCACACCAGGGTCAGAGCTGACGCAGGTCTGACCCCTTCAGGATGTTGTGTTTGAGCCTTTTCAGTGGCCATGTTAGTCTCAATTTGTGATTACACTCCCACACCACAATACAGTACAAGGTACTACCATTACAACTGCACACACACTGCAGTCACCTTCATATCCATTTTCTGTGATTCCAATCCAGTGAGTCTCAAGTCAGACTTGAGACAAAAATAGACAGATTCCTACAAGTTGTGCCTGCGCAGTGTGAAAAATTGCAATTTGAAACTAAAAAAAGTCTAAAATTTGATTACAGACTCTGAATCTGAATAAGGCAAAGTACTAGTAAAGCGTTGTCTCCATCTTCTGGTGGACAATGGGAATAGCAGCCAGAAATCTATTAGAGCTGTGGTTTTCAATTCCAGTCCTCCAGTACCCACAACAGATAATTTTTGTGGATTTCTTTTATTATCATTTCTTTATAATTTCTTTTGCTGGGAGTGTGAGTATCCAACCTGCTTCCATAGACAGAATTCCTGAAAATATGAGCTTTTGCGGGTACTTGAGCATTGGAGATGAGAGCCACTGTATTAGGCCAATATGCAAATACTGCCTTAAGGAAGGTGGTAAAGCACCGAAATGGTATCATCGACTATGGTTGGATGATTATGTTAAACCCCAACTGCATTTGAAACTTGATATCCTATGCCAATGCAATGGTTCTTAAGCCATGTTTGTGAAATTTATGGCTTAATTCAATTTTTTGCATTCTAATGGTGTGTTGGCTAGCCGTTTTGTTGCTGATCCTCTGATGGTGTTTGTGTTTTTATATATATATATATATATATATATATATATTTCTCATACGTCCTAGAGGAGGCTGGGGTCCACTTCATGACCATGGGATATAGACGGGATCCGCAGGAGACATGGGCGCTCTAAAGACTTTTCATTGGGTGTGAACTGGCTCCTCCCTCTATGCCCCTCCTCCAGACCTCAGTTGTAGAAATGTGCCCAGATCGACTGGATGCACTCTGAGGAGCTCTACTAAGTTTCTCTGAAAAGACTTATGTTAGGTTTTTTATTTTCAGGGAGATCTGCTGGCATCAGACTCCCTGCTTCGTGGGACTGAGGGGGCAGAAGTAGGAACCAACTTCCTAAAGAGTTTCATGGCTCTGCTTCTGGCTGACAGGACACCATTAGCTCCTGAAGGGAACTGAACGCTAGCCGTGCCTAGATGCTCACTCCCACAGCACGCCATCACCCCCCTCACAGAGCCAGAAGTCAGAAGACAGGTGAATGTTAGAAGACAGATCTTCAATCAAGAAAGTGACGGGTAAAGGTACCGCGCGGCTGGCGGGAGCGCAGCGCGCCATGTTGCCCACACATACACAGGCACTGCAGGGTGCAGGGCGCGCGGGGGGGGGGGGGGGCCCTGGGCAGCATGAAACCTATAGAAACTGGCATAAATAAGGGGCATAAGTTGCTGAGGCACAGTCTTACCCCCGCCAGTATAAAACATTACCTCATAAAAGCTGAGGAGAAACACACCATTGAAGAGTGGAGCTTCCTCCTCAGTCAGCCAGCACACTGCTCAGCGCCATTTTCTCTCTCTCCTCAGGCTGCAGAGACAACGCTGATCCTCCTCCACTACTGACAGGGGGGGCCACAGTGAATTTGGTGCTATATAATTGTGTGATTAACATTATAAAAGCGCTGAATGTCAGTGGGCATTTTGTGTTCACAGACATTGTGTTACTGGCGCTGGGTTGTGAACTGGCAAATCCCATCTGTGTCCCTCTGACAGATTTTACTGTGGGTCTGTCCCCTATAAATCCCGGAGTGTCTGTAGTGTGGTTCTGCATGTGTGTGACATGTCTGTGGCAGGGAACTCTGTGGAGACATGTTAGGGACACAGAGGTGTAATATCACACCAAGAGCCTGACTGGGTGAAAGGTTACATGATAGTGTGAATCATATCAGTAAGAGGTTGGACTTAATCTCATACAGAAAATGAAAATAATCTGTTGAAGATGTGATTTTTAATAGTTCTGCCTTTCATCCACAGGGACCTTTCTGAGTCACATACAAATTTGCACAAGTAGTACAAACTGATACCGACCCGGACTCTGATTCCTGTGTCGACACTAGTGATTCCAGGGGAATAGGTCCTAAGTTAGCAAAAAAGCATTGAAAACATGTTTTAGCTATAAAGGAGGTGTTATAAGTTACGAAGCCCTCTCTTTTACCACAAGGAGAGGGTTTACTTTAGTAAAGAAGTAATGTAATTTTCCCTCCACCTCAGGTCTGATTTAACCTGAAAAGAAATTTCAGATTACCAAAAGGAATTCAGGCACCTTACCCTTTTCCAAAAAAGGTGGGAGTCACCCCGCATTTTAGACAGGACCCTGTCACAAAAGAGAAAAGGTGTTTCTCCCTGCGCCTGGAATGGCTTCACTTAAGGAGCCGACAGACCGCAAGTGAGTGAGGACATTTATTGATGTGGCCAATGGGACACTACTCAGGCCTACCGTTGTCTGTGAGTGGGTGATTAGTGCTATTGAAAAGTGTTCAGAAAACTTGTCATTAGACATTGACACAATAGATGGAGACGAGATATTCCTAGTGTTAGGTCATATCAAAGACGCTGCTGCGTACGTACTAGAATCCATCAAATATATTGGTTTCTTGGGCTCAAGAACCGCTACCATGGCAGTATCGGCTCGGAGGGCGTTGTGGATTCGCCAGTGGAATGCTGATGTAGATTCCAAAATAACATATGGAGACTCTCCCGTATAAAGGTGAGGCCTTGTTTGGTGATGGGCTGGATGCGTTAGTCTCGGCGGCTACCACAGGTAAGTCGACATTCTTGCCTTATGCTCCTACACCGGCGAAAAAGACACATCACTCTCACATACAGTCCTTTCGGCCCAACAAATACAAAAATGGCCAAAGGTCTCCCCTTTTTTTGCAGGTAGGGGAAGGGGAAAAGGAAAGAAATCCGCAGCGTCTCCCGGATCGCAGGAGCAGAAGTCCACCCCTGCTTCTGCCAAATCTGCAGCATAACGCTGGGGCTCCCTTGCGGGAGTCCGCTCGGGTGGGAGCACGTCTGAAACTTTTCAGCCATATCTGGATTCAATCTGGCCTGGATCAATGGGTCTTACAAATAGTGTCCCATGGGTACAAACTAGAGTTTCAAGACGTCCCCCCATGCCGATTTTTCAAATTGACCTTGCCAGCTTCTCTTCCGGGAAGAGAGGCAGTAACAACGGCAATTCAGAAATTATGTCAGGATCAGGTCATTGTCCTGGTACCCTTGGCACAGTAAGGAGAAGGTTTTTTCATTCAAGCCTCTTCGTAGTTCCGAAGCCGGACGGCTCGGTCAGACCGATTTTAAACCTGAAAAATCTGAATCTCTACCTGAAAAGATTCAAGTTCAAGATGGAATCCCTGAGGGTAGTGATATCCAGTCTGGAAGAGGGGGACTTCATGGTGTCAGTAGACATAAAAGATGCTTACCTGCATGTTCCCATTTATCCTCCTCACCAAGCTTATCTGAGATTCGCAGTATAGGACTGCCATTACCAGTTTCAGACGTTGCCGTTCGGACTCTCCACGACACCGAGGGTATTCACCAAGGTGATGGCGGAGATGAGGGTCCTCCTTCGTTAAAAAGGTGTCAATATAATTCCTTATCTGGACGATCTCCTGATAAAAGCGAGATCCAGGGAACAGTTGGTGCAGAACATCGCATTCTCCCTGTCAATACTCCAACAGCACGGTTGGATCATGAATTTTCCAAAGTTGCAGTTGGAACCGACGACAAGATTGTCCTTTTTAGGGATGATTCTGGACACAGAAGTACGGAGAGTATTTCTTCCAGTGGAAAAGGCTCTGGAAATCCAGAAAATGGTCAAACAAATATTGAAACCAACAAGCATGTCGATCCATCAATGCATTCGGTTGTTGGGGAAAATGGTAGCGGCCTACGAGGCTATACAGTTTGGCCGATTTCATGCCAGAGTATTCCAGTGGGACCTGTTGGACAAGTGGTCCAGATGCCACCTACACATACACCGGAAAATAATCCTGTCCCCCAAAGCCAGGATTTCGCTCCTGTGGTGGCTACACAGTTCTCACCTACTAGAGGGACGCAGGTTTGGGATTCACGACTGGGTCCTAATAACCACGGATGCAAGTCTCCGAGGCTGGAGAGCTGTCACACAGGGGGAAAGCTTCCAAGGAAAATGGTCAAGTCAAGAAGCCTGCCTTCACATAAACGTTCTGGAATTGAGAGCCACGAAAAGCAGGCGGAACGAAAAGCAGAGCGGCAATGGCAGAGGATTCTCCTCTGGGCAGAAAGACATGTTAGAGCTCTGTCAGCAATTTTCATTCCGGGAGTGGACAACTGGGAATCCGTCCAGGAGAGTGGGGCTTCCACCAAGAAGTCTTCGCAGAGGTGACGAGTCTTTGGGGAGTTTCTCAAGTAGACATGATGGCATCTCGTCTAAACAAGAAGCTTCAGAGATATTGTTCCAGGTCGAGAGACCCTCAAGCAATAGCAGTGGATACACTGATGACCCAGTGGGTGTTTCGGTTGGTATATGTTTTCCCTCCACTTCCACTGATTCCAAAAGTTCTCAAAATAATAATAAGAACAAGAGTTTGAGCAATCTTCATTGCCCCAGACTGGCCAAGGAGGGCTTGGTATCCAGATCTTCAGGAGTTGCTCATAGAAGATCCTCGGCCTCTTCCTCCTCGAGAGGACCTACTACAGCAGGGGCCTTGTGTATATCAAGACTTACCGCGGCTACGTTTGACGGCATGGCTGTTGAGCGTCGGATCCTAGCCCGAAAGGGTATTCCCAAGGAAGTCATCCCCACTCTTATTCAGGCCAGGAAAGGAGTAACGTCTAAACATTACCACCGTATTTGGAGAAAATATGTGTCTTGGTGTGAATCCAAGAAGGCTCCTACGGAAGAGTTTGAGTTGGGACGTTTTCTCTATTTTCTGCAGGCTGGTGTGGATGCGGGCCTTAGATTGGGGGTCAATCAAGGTCCAGATTTCGGCCTTATAAGTTTTCTTTCAAAAACAATTGGCCTCCTTTCCAGAAGTTCAGACGTTCGTGAAAGTGGTTCTGCACATCCAGCCTCCATTTGTGCCTCCAGTGGCACTATGGGACCTTAATGTGGTGTTGCAGTTCCTTCAATCGGGTTGGTTTGAGCCTCTACAAGTAATAGAGTTGAAGTTTCTCACTTGGAAAGTGGTGATGCTTTTGACGTTGGCATCCGCAAGGCGGGTGTCTGAATTGGGGGCCTTGTCCCACAAGAGCCCTTACCTGATCTTCCATGAAGATAGGGCAGAGTTGAGAACTCGTCAACATTTTCTTCCAAAGGTGGTTTCCTCTTTCCACATAAACCAACCTATTGTGGTGCCAGTTGAAGAATTATGTCGCTAGAACAGCTCGAATAGGGAAAACAGAGGTTTTGTTTGTCCTGTATGCTTCCAACAAGATTGGGTGTCCTGCTTCCAAGCAGACTATTGCGCGCTGGATCAGAGGTATGATTCAGCAAGCTCATTCTACGGCTGGATTGCCGTTACCGATGTCGGTGAAGGCCCATTCTACTAGGAAGGTGGGCTCCTCCTGGGCAGCTGCCCGGGGTGTCTTGGCATTACAACTTTGCCGAGCAGCTACTTGGTCAGGGTCAAACACATTTGCAAAATTCTACAAGTTTGACACCTTGGCCGATGGGGACCTCAAGTACGGTCAATCGGTGCTGCAGGGTCATCCGCACTCTCCCGCCCGTACTGGAGCTTTGGTATAAACCCCATGGTCATGAAGTGGACCCCAGCATCCTCTAGGACGTATGAGAAAATAGGATTTTGATAACCTACCGGTAAATCCTTTTCTCCTAGTCCGTAGAGGATGCTGGACGATTGTCCCAGTGCGTACTTTACCTGCAGTTTAGTTATTACAGTTACACAAGTTGTGTTATCTTGGTTCAGCATGTTGCTGCAATTAGTTCATGCCTTTTGGCGTGTGTTATGTTGAATGCCATGTGTGCGGCATGGTTGAGGGTGTGAGTTGGTAGATATCTCACCACTAGTTAAGTAATTCCTTTCCTAGAAATGTCAGTCTCCCTGGGCACAGTTCCTACAACTGAGGTCTGGAGGAGGGGCATAGAGGGAGGAGCCCGTTCACACCCAATGAAAAATCTTTAGAGTGCCCATGTCTCCTGCGGATCCCGTCTATATCTCATGGTCATGAAGTGGACCCCAGCATCCTCTACGGACTAGGAGAAAAGGATTTACCGGTAGATAATCCTATTATTTCACATGTAGAAGTCGGCACTCAATACAAATCTTGCCCTGGTGCCGTCTTAGGTCATTAGCAGCCCAAATATATGTAGCAGGCTGCACTCACAGGACTCATACCAAAGAATACACAACACAAGCAGTGTGATCTGTTCAACATTTCAGTATAAACAACTTTTTTCAAGTACCAAAGAAGTAGTTTATGCTGAAACATCGAACAGATCACACAGCTTGTGTTGTGAATTATGTGGTATGAGTCCTGTGAATGCCAATATATGGGAAATAGTGAGGATCAGTGCCACTTGGGGTATACCCCTTAACGTAAATTCAAAATTTAATTAACTTATAAAGAGACACTCCCTATGGTATAGGGTGTCAGCTGACTCCAAGTAAGTAGCAGTGGTAAACTGCTGGGTGAAAAATGTAAACAGATATTATGGGGATATTAGAGACCAATGGTGTCGTTACAGTACTAATAATCAAGAAAGAAAATATTAAATTAAAAATTAACATGAGCACTTTATTTAAGACAAAGTATATAAAAAGCATAAAGTTCAACAGACTGTAGGTGGAGCTATACTAAGACAATAAAAAAAAATCAGCCTATTAAAAGTAAGTTAAAAAAGCGGAATATGGGGGGGGGGAAATATATATATATATATATATATATATATATATATATATATGGATCCCAAATCGGTCTGGCACTCTCCCAACTGGCTTGAAGTTACCCCGGTGCCCTCTGAAGAAATAATACAGAAGTCCAAAATGACGTTATACACCTTGACAAAGGGGCATGTAAACCCCGAAACGTTGGCTACTTGTAATTTCTTTTGAAATATAACTTCATTTACTGCACGAAAAAATCCTCGAGTGCCGCTGTGTCATTTTGGACTTCTATATATATATATATATATATAATTCCAAATGTGGTCGCACTCGCACATAAACGGTATAACATCCACTGGGGTGACTCCCAAGAGGTCCAGAGTGTTAATTCAGACGTCAACGTATAGAGAGACAGTATAAAGGGGCACTCACCAGAATTTTGCACGTAAAAAGCATTGAATTTTTATTTATACTTATCAAAGTGATTTCACAAGAAGGTTCTTTCAACGTTTCGATCCATCAGGATCATCGTCAGGAAATACAGCAAAAGCAGCATATACAAAAAGTTGCATCTGTCCATGTACACCAGTATCTAATGGTCAATGCCTAACGGGCCTCCTAAAGTACCCCCAGCACACTCAAACAAACCAATCCCAATGGACATGCAATGAACCTAATTGGCTCATTGAAGTATTCCAACTTACAGAGGGGGAATACAATATACCCATATTCTATCATCTAAATACAACTGTTAGGGTTAAAGATTAAAATACCCCTGTATACATAGTACTTACCAGAAGCAAGGCTGCTGGTGCATTAAGGGATAATACCCTTAATGGATGTGCTGGCGTGCAGTCCAACTGGGTCCGGAATGACCACTTCGGATTTCCTGCACGAATCCCGGGCAGCGTACGCGTCACGACTCAGCGTGACCGCGCCCGCCCACAAAGCACTCAGGAAGCACCAGCGTGCGTTCCATTGTATTCATATGGAACGCACTGTGCTTCCTGTTGCGTCCGCATCACTTCCGGAAGCGGCTACAGAACGCCGCTAGACGATGAGTGTAGTTCTGTAGTCATGGTTACAATCGGATTGGGCTCTTTAGTCATTATATCATTTAGCAAAAGTGTACAACAATGATATACTCTATCTAATATGCCATAGCCAAATCTGAATTACTTGCTAAATGTATATAGATATATAATATATAAAGAGGATATAGTTTATTGAATATTTACTAGCCTCATTTGAAAACCAGATATATCATGACTGCATGTAAATTCGATTGTGCTGAGATCAATAGGAGACCCATTAGAGGAAGTTTTACATAATATTTCAAACAATGTGTCCACACACATATATATGTGTATACCACAATGTGAATAACAAACAACACTAAACATTAATTATATATAATATTAAAACCTATACCAAAAAACAACCCATATAAATCTATTATTAAATCTTCATAAATTGTTTTTGTCCTTCATGAGTGCGTTGGCATATATGTTCCTTGGTGCCTTTTCACAGTACATGACTTTTTGCAAAGGTAAATCGTGGTTAGTATATGGTTCCACCTGGTTTGGATATATCTAAGATACCTGTGATAGGTTTAAGATAAGTAAAATCTAGGTCTGTTTATTTAATAAGGTATTGTATCTTGACAGAGAGATAGATTCATGTCTCAATCAAATAACATTGCCTTTGATGAGAATTTATTACAAGCAGCTGAGAGTGGGCTTGTGTCTTTGACAGATGAGGATGCAGATAAAATTTACTTTGACCATTTGGATTTTAAAAAATTGCCCACAGAGAGAACTATTGATATATATCACAAATTACTTAGACTAAAAAGGAGAGAGGTAGAACTGACCTTACACGGCCAGTTCTTATCAGAGTACCATAGAACCAAAAAAATACCACGTGGCTTTCGGGTAGCCAATATACCGACCATTGGTCGCACCAGCGCACTTTTTTGCAGTAAATGGTGCGGCGTGCTGAATAAATGCTCCTTAGACCTCATCCTACTAGTAATAGAGGAGGTGGGGTCTGAGGTAGCCAAAGTACGTGAGGAAATTACAGTCCTTGATAAAGTCAGTCTATCCACCTTTAAAGCAGATAAATCTGAAAACTGGTGTGACAAACTAAAGACCTCTGTTGAATCCTTTAGAGACGAATTAGTAGCCTTTAAGAGAAAGAAATTACAGACAGTGACCAACGATTATGCCAACCATCAGGTATATCGTTGGTTAATTGGAAACACACAAGGCTCTCGCCGCCAAAGGACTCAGAGATATTTTAGACAAAGGGGCCTTGATAGATTTGATACCACCACTTCACCCTCCACCTCTGACACTGATAATTCCACCACCCGTCCTCCAAGTGGTTTTTTAGATCATCACACAGGGGGTACGGTTCGTCGGGGAGGCCCCATCCGAGGCGAGGGGGTTATAAAGAGAAGAGGGAGGCGGAGACAACGGAATTAGACTCCGTCTTTAATTTGTCCTCACACACATTGTCCCCAGATGAATTGTCATTGCTCTCATTAGGAATGTCATTTGTCCCCACATCAAAACATGATAATTTCAACTTGGCAGTGGATCAATACAAATTTGGTCGCAAATTAAGATTAAAAGAATTTTTTCGTAACAACAATAGTGATTCACTAGTTGATCAGGAGGTTAAGGCTCTACGTAAACCAAGCATGTTTGATCCACAATGCTCTAACGCCAGTATACGTACATTCCTAAGAATGATTGAATTGGATATTAACAATGACAAAGATACACGAACCCATAGTAACTTGTCATCTGATCAATGGAAAGCACTGAGATCACTGAGGGGTAATCAATCAATCGTAATACGCCCTGCCGATAAAGGCGGGGCTGTTGTTGTTCAGAATGTTTGCGATTACGATCGTGAAATTAAACGTCAGTTATCTGATATTGCTACATACACTCGGTGCACTAGCAATCCCATTCCCCGAATTAAGAGAGTGGTTGATAGTTGTCTCGACAGGGCGGTTAAATGCGTCTGGCTTACTGAGCAGATCGTGGAGTTCCTTAAGGTGGATCACCCGGTCTGCCCAGTAATTTACACTCTGCCAAAGGTACACAAAACCTTGATAGATCCCCCTTGCAGACCTATTATCTCTGCCCGGGGTTCCTTGTTGCAGCCTTTGTCTATGTTTGTGGACAGTTTTTAGCAGGGACTTGTCCAGTTTATCCCAAGTTACCTACGGGACACGGGGGATTTCCTGGACAAAATCCTAGCAGTAGATGATCTACCGGATGACGCATTACTATGTACATTAGATGTGTCATCCCTGTATACGATTATTCCACACGAGCAGGGAATTGAAGCAGTTCGGAGGCTTATGATGACTCACAGACCATGTGGACCTACAGGGCCAGCAGTAGAATTCATTTTGGAGTTATTGGAACTTATCCTTGTACATAATCACTTCATGTATAAAAACAACTTTTACATCCAGTGTGCAGGGACAGCGATGGGGTCCAATGTGGCCCCTATCTATGCAAGAGTGTTTATGCATGAATATGAGTCAAGGCATATTATTCCACACTTTGGTGATAGGATTCTTTACTATAAAAGATTCATCGATGATGTTTTTCTTCTGTGGAGAGGCACTGAGGAGCATTTTAAAAGCATGCTTAGTACATTGAATTCGCTAGATAGTAGTGTTCGGTTTACTGGACAATGTAGTAAGACCAACATTCAATTTCTGGATGTGATGATCAAAAGGGATGGCTCCCGACTAAGTACCACCCTCTACCGCAAAGACACGGACAGAAATACTATATTACACGCTAGAAGTAATCATCCGCCCCATTTGAAGAACAGCTTGCCCATTTCACAATTCATGCGGGTTATTAGAAACAACTCTGATCCAGTTGTTGCAGAAATACAGCTGGTTGAAATGAGTCAACGTTTCCTTGAAAGGGGCTATGACAGTAAAACTATTGAAGGGTGCCTCACCAGAGCACGTAACAATACACGCAAACAAAAGCAGAAACAAGGTGATCGTTTGATCTTTGTAACACAGTATGATCAGAAATCATCAAAGGTTGCCAAAACGATAAAGAAACACTGGCCGATTGTCTCTACAGACTCCACATTAACTGCTTTCAACACTGGTAACCCGATGATGGCGTACCGTAGAGGGAGAAATCTCAAACAACTCCTGATGCACCCCAGCAGGTTGCCCACTGTGGGTGAGAACACGTGGCTGATGACTCAGAAACCTGGGTGCATCAAATGTACGGGGTGTACGACATGCCGCTCAATGGTTCCTGGAACCACTTTTCCGCATCCTCAAACAGGAAGGCCGATCCGAATACGTTACAAGTTGCATTGCCGCATGGACCATGTGGTTTATCTCCTCACCTGCCCGTGTGGACTGTCGTATGTGGGGATGACGTCGTGCATGTTTCGAGAACGGATGGCCAACCATAGGATGACGATTAGACAAGCTTTATCTACAGGATCGACTGATAAACCCGTCGCGCAACATTTCCTGACCGTTGGACATCAACTGGTTACCCTGCAATGTCGTATTATCGATTGGGTACCACCCCTACCACGCGGTGGGGACAGGGGACTGATTCTCAAGAAATTGGAGTCAAGGTGGATTTACCGTTTGGGCACAATTTCGCCCAACGGTTTAAATGAAAATAATCCTCTCAGTGTTTTTTTACGCTAAATTAAATATCTGAGATAGGGATCACCAAATTGTTTACAAAAAAATATTTTTTTCTTGATTTTCCAAATCTAAGCATGTTTTGCCAACGCACTCATTTTTAATTTTAATTTAATATAAATCTATCTCATAACACCCGCTCTTTGTGGGGTATTTGAGATTATGAAGATTTAATAATAGATTTATATGGGTTGTTTTTTGGTATAGGTTTTAATATTATATATAATTAATGTTTAGTGTTGTTTGTTATTCACATTGTGGTATACACATATATATGTGTGTGGACACACTGTTTGAAATATTATGTAAAACTTCCTCTAATGGGTCTCCTATTGATCTCAGCACAATTGACTTTACATGCAGTCATGATATATCTGGTTTTCTCTAACGTCCTAGTGGATGCTGGGGACTCCGAAAGGACCATGGGGAATAGCGGCTCCGCAGGAGACTGGGCACAAAGTAAAAGCTTTAGGACTAGCTGGTGTGCACTGGCTCCTCCCCCTATGACCCTCCTCCAAGCCTCAGTTAAGATTTTGTGCCCGAACGAGAAGGGTGCAATCTAGGTGGCTCTCCTGAGCTGCTTAGAGTAAAAGTTTAAATAGGTTTTTTTATTTTCAGTGAGACCTGCTGGCAACAGGCTCACTGCATCGAGGGACTAAGGGGAGAAGAAGCGAACTCACCTGCGTGCAGAGTGGATTGGGCTTCTTAGGCTACTGGACATTAGCTCCAGAGGGACGATCACAGGCCCAGCCATGGATGGGTCTCGGAGCCGCGCCGCCGGCCCCCTTACAGAGCCAGAAGAGTGAAGAGGTCCGGAAAATCGGCGGCAGAAGACGTCCTGTCTTCAATAAGGTAGCGTACAGCACCGCAGCTGTGCGCCATTGCTCTCAGCACACTTCACACTCCGGTCACTGAGGGTGCAGGGCGCTGGGGGGAGGCGCCCTGGGACGCAATGAAAATACCTTAAATGGCTAAAAATACATCACATATAGCTCCTGGGCTATATGGATGTATTTAACCCCTGCCAGTTTTCCACAAAAAGCGGGAGAAAGGCCGGCGAAAAAGGGGCGGAGCCTATCTCCTCAGCACACAAGCGCCATTTTTTCCTCACAGCTCCGTTGGAGGAAGGCTCCCTGACTCTCCCCTGCAGTCCTGCACAACAGAAACAGGGTAAAACAAGAGAGGGGGGGGGGCACTAAATTGGCATATTAATATATACAGCAGCTATATTAGGGAAAAACACTTATATAAGGTTATCCCTGTATATATATAGCGCTCTGGTGTGTGCTGGCAAACTCTCCCTCTGTCTCCCCAAAGGGCTAGTGGGGTCCTGTCCTCTATCAGAGCATTCCCTGTGTGTGTGCTGTGTGTCGGTACGCTGTGTCGACATGTATGAGGAGGAAAATGGTGTGGAGGCGGAGCAATTGCCTGTGTTAGTGATGTCACCCCCTAGGGAGTCGACACCTGACTGGATGGTCTTATGGAAAGAATTACGTGATAGTGTCGGCACTTTACAAAAGACTGTTGACGACATGAGACAGCCGGCAAATCAGTTAATACTTGTACAGGCGTCTCAAACACCGTCAGGGGCTATAAAACGCCCGTTACCTCAGGTCGATACAGACACTGACACGGACACTGACTCCAGTGTCGACGGTGAGGAAACAAACGTATTTTCCAGTAGGGCCACACGTTACATGATCACGGCAATGAAGGAGGTTTTGAACATTTCTGATACTACAAGTACCACAAAAAAGGGTATTATGTGGGGTGTGAAAAAACTACCCGTAGTTTTTCCTGAATCAGATGAATTAAATGAGGTGTGTGATGAAGCGTGGGTTTCCCCCGATAAAAAACTGCTAATTTCTAAAAAATTATTGGCATTATACCCTTTCCCACCAGAGGTTAGGGCGCGTTGGGAAACACCCCCTAGCGTAGATAAGGCGCTCACACGCTTATCAAAACAAGTGGCGTTACCGTCCCCTGATACGGCCGCCCTCAAGGAACCAGCTGATAGGAAGCTGGAAAATATCCTTAAAAGTATATACACACATGCTGGTATTATACTGCGACCAGCAATCGCCTCAGCCTGGATGTGCAGTGCTGGGGTGGCTTGGTCGGATTCCCTGACTGAAAATATTGATACCCTGGACAGGGACAATATATTATTGACTATAGAGCATTTAAAGGATGCATTTCTATATATGCGAGATGCACAGAGGGATATTTGCACTCTGGCATCAAGAGTAAGTGCGATGTCCATTTCTGCCAGAAGAGGATTATGGACGCGACAGTGGTCAGGGGATGCGGATTCCAAACGGCATATGGAAGTATTGCCGTATAAAGGGGAGGAGTTATTTGGGGTCGGTCTATCGGACCTGGTGGCCACGGCAACGGCTGGAAAATCCACCTTTTTACCCCAAGTCACCTCGCAGCCGAAAAAGATACCGTCTTTTCAGGCTCAGTCCTTTCGTCCCCATAAGGGCAAGCGGGCAAAAGGCCACTCATATCTGCCCCGGGGCAGAGGAAGGGGAAAAAGACTGCAGCAAACAGCCTCTTCCCACGAACAGAAGCCCTCCCCCGCTTCTGCCAAGTCCTCAGCATGACGCTGGGTCCTTACAAGCGGACTCAGGCACGGTGGGGGCCCGTCTCAAGAATTTCAGCGCGCAGTGGGCACACTCGCAAGTGGACCCCTGGATCCTGCAGGTAGTATCTCAGGGGTACAAATTGGAATTCGAGACGTCTCCCCCTCGCCGGTTCCTGAAGTCTGCTTTACCAACGTCTCCCCCCGACAGGGAGGCGGTATTGGTGTTATGATTCCAGTACTCTGGTCTAAGGAGGTCCTATTGCAAGGACCGGAGCACTGGAACGTAATGCTGGGGAAGGAAGCGGGAATAGAAAGTAGCCCCTGGCGCCCTAACTCCGTTGTCTCGCCCGTGCTGTCAGAAATCCCCTGCGAGACTATGGTTGCTTGAGCCCATGGCAGCCGCGTTTGAAGGGCGGATTATGTCTGCCCAACTCCGATGCCCCCTCAGGTCTTAATGGGAGACAAAGGGAAATCCGAGACAGGGTGATAACAAGGGGCCCTCTGACTAAACAACCAGGCCAGGGGCTACAAGCTAACTGACAAAAGCTGAGGTATGTGCGGAAACCCGCCAGGGAAAAGGACAACCAAAATCCACTAGTCCGTTACTCCTACCCAGCACCGCTGGATACCAGAGTGGATCTGTGGGAGCGGAATCCTCCGCAAAAGCTCCGAAACACAATTAATAAATAATAAATGATAAAGCGGCCAAGCCGCAACACACGGCTATGCCGTGACTCACGAACACCACTGGATGTTCAAAGGTGCTCAGTCAGGACTCCAGGAACAGATGACGACTTCCGAGTACAGGACAACTGAGAACAGGAACGACCGGATACAGCAGGACTGGAAACACTCTCAGCAAACAGATACAGCATGCAAGAAGCTATTACCGGCGTCTGTGAGAAGCCCAGGAAGTGAATTTAACAGGGAGTCCTCCAATCAGCTGTTTAGAGGCTGATTGGATTAGATGCCATACAGCTGCCTAGCTGCATGGCCAGGAAACAGGTGTCCTATTAATTAAACTGGACCCAGCAACGGGGAACGCGGTCCGTCAGTGGCGTCCCCGTTGCTAGGGTCCGTGCGGCTCCGTGCGCCCGGCGTCTAGCGTTGCCAGGGAGCCGGCGGCTGTACGCGCACGGCGTCCCTGGTTGCTAGGCGCCGGGCCGCACCGACGAGCGGACCCCGGCGCCTAACAGTACCCCCCCCCTTGAGGAAAAAGCCAGGTTTCCGAGGAAATTCCCGAAAAAATGCCCTCTTGAGCCTCGGGGCATGGAGATCCTTATCCAGGACCCAAGACCTTTCCTCTGGACCATAGCCTCTCCAGTGCACCAGAAAAAAAAGCCGACCCCGGGACAATTTGGAATCGAGAACCTTCTCCACCAAGAACTCCTGATGACCCTGTACATCTACTGGTGATTTCCCCTGAGAGATCTTCCGAGGAAATCTACTGGAAGAAATGTATGGTTTCAACAGGGAGCAATGGAACGTATTTCCGATCCGGAGAGCTCTTGGTAAACGTAACCGGAAAGCAACTGGATTGATTTTTTTAATAATATGAAATGGTCCAATAAATTTGGGGCCCAATCTAGCTGAGGTTTGTCGAAGTTTAATGTTACGAGTCGACAACCATACCCTATCTCCCACCTTAAAAGTGCAAGGACGCCGGAGCCTGTCAGAAAATTTTTTCTCTCGAAATGCCGCTTTTCTGAGAGCAAGGTGCACTTTTTTCCAAATGACTCTGAGATGAGAGGTTAAGGTTAGCGAGGAAACAGAGGAATGTTGAAAAAAAGAATTAGCTCTGGGGTGAAAACCAAAAACTGAAAAGAATGGAGACACATTAGTGGAGGAATGACAAGAATTGTTGTAAGCAAACTCCGCCAAAGGAAGAAACTCGGACCAATCATTCTGGAGTTTGGCTGAGTACAAACGCAAATACTGTTTTAATGATTGATTAACTCGCTCGGTCTGCCCGTTGGATTGGGGATGGTAGCCGGATGTTAAAGACAATTTCATCTTTAATGAGGCACAAAAAGACTTCCAGAATTGTGCAATGAATTGTGGACCCCGATCAGAAACAATATCAGAGGGCAACCCATGAAGTCTGAAAACATGGCGGAGAAACAAAACTGCCAATCCCTGGGCAGATGGCAGTCGGGGAAGAGCAATGAAATGGGCCATCTTGCTAAAACGGTCCACTACCACCCATATGACTCGGAATCCAGCTGACAGAGGGAGGTCTACCACAAAATCCATGGAAATATGAGACCATGGCCTGAGAGGAACATTTAAGGGCATAAGTTGCCCGATAGGCAAGGAACGGGGAACCTTATGCTGTGCACAGACCTGACAAGAAAAAACAAACTCCTTAATGTCTTTAGAAAGACCAGGCCACCATACTGAGCGGGAGACTAATTCCAAAGTCTTAGAGATCCCCGGATGCCCGGCAACTTTGCTATCATGAAACTCGGTCAAAACAGTAGCTCTCAAAAACTCAGGGACGTAAAGACGACCAGCAGGAGTATTTCCAGGAGCTTGATGTTGTAGCTGCTTTAACTGGGTAAATAAATCTTGTGTGAGGCCTGCCCAAATGACTGAAGACGGAAGTATGGGAGTAACAGGACTGTTATTATGAACTGGAAGAAAACTGCGTGACAGGGCATCCGCCTTGGTATTCTTGGAACCTGGCCTAAAGGTAATAATAAACTTGAAACGAGTAAAAAATAAAGCCCAACGAGCCTGCCGGGCATTCAGCCGCTTAGCTGATTCGATGTACTGAAGATTTTTGTGGTCAGTCAATACTGAAATGGTATGTGTTGCTCCCTCAAGCCAATGCCTCCACTCCTCGAAAGCCCATTTAATAGCCAGTAACTCCCGGTTACCAACATCGTAGTTGGATTCAGCGGATGAGAATTTCCTGGACATAAAGGCACAAGGATGTAGTTCTAGAGAGTCCGGATCCTTCTGAGATAGGATAGCCCCCTGTTACGATTCCTGTACTCCAGACTGGAGAAGATCTTATGGCAGAGATCTGAGTACAGGAATGAAATACAGGTTGTGGGAGCTGGAGAGCCTAGTAACCCCTGGCGCCCTAACTCCGTTGTCTCGCCCGTGTTATCAGAAATCCCCTGCGAGACTATGGTTGCTTGAGCCCATGGCAGCCGCGTTCGAAGGGCGGATTATGTCTGCCCAACCCCGATGCCCCCGCAGGTCTTAATGGGAGACAAGGGGAAGTCCGAGACAGGGAGATAACAAGGGGCCCTCTGACTAAGCAACCAAGCCAGGGGTTACAAGCTAACTTAACTAAATCAAAAGGTATGTGCGGACTAGCCGCCAGGGAAAAGGACAACCAAGGATCCACGGATCCGACACTCCTATCCGGCACCGCTGGACACCAGAGTGGATCTTGTGGAAGCGGAATCCTCCGCAAAGCTCCAGAACTCAAAATAAACACAATAATAAATAGTAGCGGACAAGCCGCAACACACGGCTGCGCCGCGACTCACGAACACCACCAGATGTTAAAGGTGCTCGGTCAGACTCCAGGAACAGATGGTAACTTCCGAGTACTGGATCACTGAGAACAGGAACAAACGAACAGACCGGGACTGGGAACTCTCTCTGCAGCAGAATCAGGCAAACAGGAAGCTATCACCGGCGTCTGTGAGGAGTCCTGGGAGTGCTTTTAACAGAGAGTCTTCCAATCAGCTGTTTGGAGGCTGATTGGATTAATTGCCATGCAGCTGACAAGCTGCATGGCCAGGGAAACAGATGAGTGATAATTACAACATGCCGTGCAGCTGCATGCTACACAGCCAGGAAACCAGTGATGATATAAACTTAGACCCAGCAACGGGGAACATGATCCGACAGTGGCGTCCCCGTTGCTAGGCGCCGGCCGCACTGACGAGCGGACCCTCGGCGCCTAACAGTACCCCCCCCCTTGAGGAGGGGTCAAGGAACCCCTAAATCCGGGTTTCTGAGGAAATTCTTGAAAAAATGCCCTTTTGAGCCTTGGGGCATGAAGGTCCTCATCTAGGACCCACGACCTTTCCTCAGGACCATAACCTTTCCAATGCACCAAAAAATAAAGCCGACCCCGGGACAGCTTGGAATCGAGAACCTTCTCAACCACGAACTCCTGCTGACCCTGTACATTAACTGGTGATCTCCCCTGAGGTTTTTTACGAGGAAATCTGCTAGATGAAACATATGGTTTGAGCAAAGAGCAATGGAAGGTATTTCCGATTCGTAACGTTTTTGGTAGCTGTAACCGGAAAGCAACTGGATTGACTTTTTTGATAATGAGAAATGGTCCAATAAATCTAGGACCCAATCTGGCTGAGGTTTGTCGAAGTTTGATATTGCGAGTCGACAGCCAC
Source organism: Pseudophryne corroboree (assembly GCF_028390025.1). NCBI lineage: Eukaryota > Metazoa > Chordata > Amphibia > Anura > Myobatrachidae > Pseudophryne > Pseudophryne corroboree. The sequence goes on along the minus strand of NC_086448.1, from coordinate 654,585,326 downwards.
ACCCTGTCTCCTACTCTAAAAGTGCACGGCCGCCGGAACCTGTCCGAAAAATCTTTTTCCTTGAAAGCTGCTTTTCTGAGAGCTATGTGCACTTTTTTCCAAATAAGTTTAAGATGAGAGGTCAGGGCCAGAGAGGAGACAGAGGAATGTTGGAAAAATGAATTAGCTCTGGGGTGGAAACCAAAAACTGCAAAAAATGGAGACACATTGGTGGAGGAATGACAGGCATTATTATAAGCAAACTCTGCCAATGGAAGAAACTCAGACCAGTCATTTTGGAGTTTGGCCGAGTACAAACGCAAATATTGTTTTAAGGATTGGTTCACTCGCTCAGTCTGTCCATTTGATTGTGGATGATAACCGGAGGTTAATGATAATTTCATTTTTAACGAAGCACAAAAAGACTTCCAAAACTGTGCAATGAATTGTGGACCCCTGTCAGAAACAATATCAGTGGGTAACCCATGGAGTCTGAAAACATGACGGAGGAACAAGACTGCCAATCCCTGGGCAGATGGCAATCGGGGAAGACCAATAAAATGAGCCATCTTACTAAAACGGTCCACTACCACCCATATGACTGTGCATCCAGCTGACAGAGGGAGATCCACCACAAAATCCATGGAGATATGCGACCATGGTCTAAGAGGAACATTCAATGGCATAAGTTGACCAATAGGCAAAGAACGGGGAACTTTATGCTGTGCACAGACCTGACACGAAAAAACAAACTCTTTAATGTCTTTAGAAAGACCAGGCCACCACACTGAGCGGGATACCAATTCAAAAGTTTTAGCGACTCCCAGATGCCCTGCAACTTTGCTATCATGAAATTCCTCCAAAACAGTTGCTCTCAAAAACTCAGGAACAAAAAGACGACCAGCAGGAGTATTTCCCGGAGCTTGATGTTGAAGCAGCTTCAATTGAGAAAAAACATCCTGTGTGAGACCTGCCTGAATGACTGAAGGCGGAAGTATGAGAGTAACAGGACTGTTGTCTTGAGCGGGAAGAAAACTGCGTGAGAGGGCATCTGCCTTGGTATTCTTGGAACCAGGTCTGAAGGTGATAATGAATTTGAAACGAGTGAAAAATAAAGCCCAACGAGCCTGTCGGGCATTCAGTCGCTTAGCTGATTCAATGTATTGAAGATTTTTGTGATCTGTCAAAACAGAAATGGTATGGGTCGCTCCTTCAAGCCAATGTCTCCACTCCTCAAAAGCCCATTTAATAGCCAGCAACTCCCGATTACCAACATCGTAGTTGGATTCAGCAGATGAGAATTTCCTGGACATAAAGGCACAAGGATGTAACTCAAGGGAATCTGGATCCTTCTGAGAAAGGATAGCCCCTACACCAACCTCCGAGGCATCTACCTCAACGATGAAAGACAATTCTGGGTTGGGATGTCTAAGGACAGGGGCTGAGACAAAGGCTTGTTTCAAGGCCTGAAAAGATACTTTAGCTTCACATGACCAATTGGTAGGATCTGCTCCCTTCTTAGTGAGTGCCACAATGGGAGCAACTATGTCAGAGAAAGAGTGAATAAACCTTCTGTAGTAGTTCGCAAACCCTAAAAAGCGCTGAATTGCTTTTAAGTTGGTGGGTTGCGCCCAACTCAGGATGGCTTGGAGCTTCTTAGGTTCCATTCGGAATCCCCGAGGGGAAATAATGTACCCTAAAAAGGATACCTCCGTGACGTGAAATTCACACTTCTCCGGTTTGGCATACAAGTGATTTTCACGTAATTTCTTAAGTACCTGACGCACCTGGGTAACATGTTGTTCTATAGAGTCAGAATAAATCAAAATGTCGTCTAAATAGACCACAACGAATCTTCCCAGAAACTCACGGAGCACATCATTTATGAGATCCTGAAAGACTGCCGGAGCGTTAGATAGGCCGAAAGGCATGACCAGATACTCATAGTGACCTGATTGAGTACTGAATGCCGTTTTCCACTCATCCCCCGATCTGATTCTAATGAGATTATATGCTCCTCTCAGGTCAATCTTGGAAAAAATAACAGCCGAACGTAGCTGATCAAAGAGGACAGAGATCAGAGGCAGAGGGTAAGTATTCTTTACTGAGATTTTATTCAGGGCTCGAAAGTCAATGCAGGGTCTGAGGGAACCATCCTTCTTCTCTACGAAGAAAAAACCTGCACTTAAAGGGGATTTAGATGGCCTGATAAACCCTTTCTCAAGACTTTCTTTCACATACTCATTCATGGCCACAGTTTCAGGACCAGACAATGCATATAACCTTCCTTTAGGCAACGTGGCACCAGGAATTAACTCAATGGTACAATCATAAGGCCTATGGGGAGGCAAAATATCCGCATTGCCCTTGGAAAACACATCCAAAAAATCTTGGTACTCTCCAGGAATATGTGCGGACCTGGCAGCAGCTACTCGGATAGGAAGTGTAATACATTCTTTATCACAGATGGTACTCCATTGTAGAATCTCCCCAGACTGCCAATCTATGATGGGATTATGAAAGGCCAGCCAAGGGTGACCCAGAACCACAGGAACTGCTGGACAATGGGTAAGAAAAAACTCAATCTTTTCAGAATGTAGAGCTCCCACCGAGAGCAAAACAGGAGGTGTACATAGAGAAATAACCCCATTGGATAAGGGACTCCCATCTAAACCATGCATGGTGATACACCTACTTAAGGTTAACTGAGGAATACCTAAGGCCTTGGCCCATGTTAAGTCCATAAAGTTTCCTGCAGCTCCACTGTCCACAAAAGCAGAGACCGAGGAACAGAGGCTGTCATAAGAAACTTTAGCAGGAACCAATAGTGAATTATTTGAGGAGATGAGCTGTAGACCAAAGTGAACCCCCTCACTATTCACTTGGTCAGGAAGTTTCCCGACTTGTTTGGGCAACTACGGGCAAAATGTCCCTTACCTCCGCAGTACAAACACAGACCAGAATTTTGCCTCCTGGTTCTTTCTTCCGGAGACAATTTGGAGAGACCAATCTGCATAGGCTCCTCCATGTCTATCGGAACGGAAGAAACACAGGGAAAAGAAACTACAGATGCCCCTTTCTCAGTCCTCCGCTCTCTGAGCCGACGATCTATTTTAATAGAGAGCTCCATGAGTTTATCAAGGTTCTCAGGAGCGGGATACTGAAGGAGGCTGTCTTTTATAGATTCAGATAAGCCGAGGCGAAACTGACTGCGCAGGGCAGGATCATTCCAGCCACAGTCGTTCGACCAACGGCGAAACTCCGTACAATAATTCTCTGCAGGATTCCTACCCTGTCTTAGAGCACGCAACTGACTTTCTGCGGATGCCTCTCTATCAGGGTCGTCATACAATAGCCCTAAAGATTTCAAAAAAGCGTCTACAGACGATAAGGCCGGATCGTCTGTCTTTAAACCAAAAGCCCAGGTCTGAGGATCCCCCTGAAGCAGAGAAATTATAATTCCAACCCGCTGAGCCTCCGTACCTGAGGAAACTGGTCTTAAACGAAAATACAGTTTACAAGACTCTTTAAAATTAAAAAACTGTTTTCTATCCCCAGAAAAACGGTCAGGCAGATGCATTTTTGGTTCAGGGATGACCCTCGGGGAAGTCCGTAACAGATCTTCCTGTGAGCTCACCCGGAGGGACAGATCCTGAACCATCTGGGTAAGTTCCTGAATCTGACTAACCAAAAACTGGCCAGGATTTGGCCCAACACCGGTGGGATTCATGAGGCCGACAAAATTCTCCCTACTGGATAAGTGAAAAAATTAACTCCTGTTGAAATTTTTTCTTTTGTCTGGCCGGTGATAATGTTACGATTCCTGTACTCCAGACTGGAGAAGATCTTATGGCAGAGATCTGAGTACAGGAATGAAATACAGGTTGTGGGAGCTGGAGAGCCTAGTAACCCCTGGCGCCCTAACTCCGTTGTCTCGCCCGTGTTATCAGAAATCCCCTGCGAGACTATGGTTGCTTGAGCCCATGGCAGCCGCGTTCGAAGGGCGGATTATGTCTGCCCAACCCCGATGCCCCCGCAGGTCTTAATGGGAGACAAGGGGAAGTCCGAGACAGGGAGATAACAAGGGGCCCTCTGACTAAGCAACCAAGCCAGGGGTTACAAGCTAACTTAACTAAATCAAAAGGTATGTGCGGACTAGCCGCCAGGGAAAAGGACAACCAAGGATCCACGGATCCGACACTCCTATCCGGCACCGCTGGACACCAGAGTGGATCTTGTGGAAGCGGAATCCTCCGCAAAGCTCCAGAACTCAAAATAAACACAATAATAAATAGTAGCGGACAAGCCGCAACACACGGCTGCGCCGCGACTCACGAACACCACCAGATGTTAAAGGTGCTCGGTCAGACTCCAGGAACAGATGGTAACTTCCGAGTACTGGATCACTGAGAACAGGAACAAACGAACAGACCGGGACTGGGAACTCTCTCTGCAGCAGAATCAGGCAAACAGGAAGCTATCACCGGCGTCTGTGAGGAGTCCTGGGAGTGCTTTTAACAGAGAGTCTTCCAATCAGCTGTTTGGAGGCTGATTGGATTAAATGCCATGCAGCTGACAAGCTGCATGGCCAGGGAAACAGATGAGTGATAATTACAACATGCCGTGCAGCTGCATGCTACACAGCCAGGAAACCAGTGATGATATAAACTTAGACCCAGCAACGGGGAACACGATCCGACAGTGGCGTCCCCGTTGCTAGGCGCCGGCCGCACTGACGAGCGGACCCTCGGCGCCTAACACCCCCACTCCAACCTCCGAGGCATCAACCTCAACAATGAAGGGCAATTCAGGGTTGGGATGTCTGAGGACTGGGGCTGAGACAAAAGCCTGTTTCAAGGCCTGAAAGGATAACTCAGCTTCACGTGACCAGTTGGTAGGATCCGCTCCCTTCTTAGTCAGTGCCACAATGGGAGCAACCAGGTCGGAAAAAGCATGAATAAATCTTCTATAATAATTCGCAAACCCTAAAAAGCGCTGAATTGCTTTTAAGTTGGTGGGTTGCGCCCAACTAAGGATGGCTTGGAGCTTCTTAGGTTCCATACAGAATCCCCGAGGGGAAATAATGTACCCTAAAAAGGATACCTCCGTGACATGAAACTCACACTTCTCCAGCTTGGCATATAGGTGATTTTCACGTAATTTTTGAAGAACCTGACGCACCTGGGTAACATGTTGTTCAATAGAGTCAGAATAGATCAGGATGTCGTCTAAGTAAACGACCACGAATCTTCCTAGAAAATCACGGAGCACATCGTTAATGAGATCCTGGAAAACTGCCGGAGCGTTAGACAAGCCGAACGGCATCACCAGATACTCGTAGTGACCCGACTGAGTACTGAACGCCGTCTTCCATTCATCTCCCGACTTGATTCGGATGAGGTTATACGCTCCCCTCAGGTCAATTTTAGAAAAAATCACAGCCGAACGCAGCTGATCAAAGAGGACAAAAATCAGCGGCAGAGGGTAAGTATTTTTAACTGAGATCTTATTCAGGGCTCTAAAGTCAATGCAAGGTCTGAGTGATCCATCTTTCTTCTCCACAAAGAAGAAGCCTGCACTTAAAGGGGATTTAGATGGCCTGATAAATCCTTTCCCTAGGCTCTCCTTAACATACTCATTCATGGCCGCAGTTTCTGGCCCGGACAATGCATATAACCTTCCCTTTGGCAATGTGGCACCAGGAATTAGCTCAATAGCACAATCATAAGGCCGATGGGGAGGCAGAATGTCCGCATTGCCCTTGGAAAATACATCAACAAAGTCCTGGTATTCCACGGGAATGGGTTCGTGAATGGCAGCAGCTATTCTGACGGGAAATGTAATACATTCCTTATTACAGATGGTACCCCATTGTGAGATCTCCCCCGACTGCCAATCAATGATGGGATTATGAAAGGCCAGCCAAGGGTGACCCAGAACCACTGGAACTGCTGGGCAATGGGTAAGGAAAAACTCAATCTTTTCGGAATGAAGAGCTCCTACCGTAAGTAGTATAGGGGGTGTACAGAGGGAAATAACCCCATTGGACAAGGGACTCCCATCTAAACCATGCATGGTGATACACCTACCCAAAGCTAACTGAGGAATACCCAAGGCCTTGGCCCACGTTAAGTCCATAAAGTTCCCTGCAGCTCCACTGTCAACAAAAGCCGACACCGAAGAACAGAGGCTGCCAAAGGAAACTTTAGCTGGGACTAAAAGGGAGTTATTCGAGGAGATAAGCTGCAGACCAAAGTGAACCCCCTCACAATTCACTTGGTCGAGGCGTTTCCCGACTTATTCGGACAATTACGGGCAAAATGACCCTTAGCCCCACAGTACAAACAAAGACCAGAGTTTTGCCTTCTGGCTCTTTCTTCTGGAGACAGCCGGGAGAGACCCATCTGCATGGGCTCCTCTATGTCCTCAGGAATGGAAAATACACATGGAGTAGACCTGACAGGTGCTCCTTTTTCAGCCCTCCGCTCTCTGAGACGACGATCAATCTTAATAGAAAGCTCCATGAGTTTATCGAGAGTCTCAAGAGCGGGATACTGAAGGAGACTGTCTTTTATAGACTCAGATAAGCCGAGGCGAAACTGACTGCGCAGGGCTGGGTCATTCCAGCCACAGTCGTTCGACCAACGGCGAAACTCCGTAGAATAAACCTCTGCAGGATTTCTACCCTGTCTGAGAGCGCGTAACTGACTCTCAGCGGATGCCTCTCTATCAGGGTCATCATACAAAAGTCCTAAAGACCCCAGAAAGGCGTCTACTGACAACAATGCCGGATCCTCTGCTTTTAAACCAAAAGCCCAGGTCTGAGGATCCCCCTGGAGCAAAGAAATAATAATTCCGACCCGCTGAGATTCAGTACCTGAGGAGATTGGTCTTAAACGAAAATAAAGTTTACAGGACTCTTTAAAATTAAAAAACTCCTTCCTATCACCAGAAAAGCGGTCAGGCAAGTGCATTTTTGGTTCAGGGACTACCCTCGGGGAAGTTCGTAAAAGATCTTCCTGCGACTTCACCCGAAGGGAAAGATCCTGAACCATCTGAGTAAGTTCTTGAATCTGGCTAACTAGGAGCTGGCCAGGATTTGGCCCTAAACCAGTGGGATTCATGAGGCCGATAAATCTTACAAAACTGAATAAGGAAAAAATCAAACCCTGTTTAATTTTAAGTTTGGGTGTGGCCGGTAATAATGTTATGATTCCAGTACTCTGGTCTGAGGAGGTCCGATTGCAAGGACCGGAGCACTGGAACGTAATGCTGGGGAAGGAAGCGGGAATAGAAAGTAGCCCCTGGCGCCCTAACTCCGTTGTCTCGCCCGTGCTGTCAGAAATCCCCTGCGAGACTATGGTTGCTTGAGCCCATGGCAGCCGCGTTTGAAGGGCGGATTATGTCTGCCCAACTCCGATGCCCCCTCAGGTCTTAATGGGAGACAAAGGGAAATCCGAGACAGGGTGATAACAAGGGGCCCTCTGACTAAACAACCAGGCCAGGGGCTACAAGCTAACTGACAAAAGCTGAGGTATGTGCGGAAACCCGCCAGGGAAAAGGACAACCAAAATCCACTAGTCCGTTACTCCTACCCAGCACCGCTGGATACCAGAGTGGATCTGTGGGAGCGGAATCCTCCGCAAAAGCTCCGAAACACAATTAATAAATAATAAATGATAAAGCGGCCAAGCCGCAACACACGGCTATGCCGTGACTCACGAACACCACTGGATGTTCAAAGGTGCTCAGTCAGGACTCCAGGAACAGATGACGACTTCCGAGTACAGGACAACTGAGAACAGGAACGACCGGATACAGCAGGACTGGAAACACTCTCAGCAAACAGATACAGCATGCAAGAAGCTATTACCGGCGTCTGTGAGAAGCCCAGGAAGTGAATTTAACAGGGAGTCCTCCAATCAGCTGTTTAGAGGCTGATTGGATTAGATGCCATACAGCTGCCTAGCTGCATGGCCAGGAAACAGGTGTCCTATTAATTAAACTGGACCCAGCAACGGGGGACGCGGTCCGTCAGTGGCGTCCCCGTTGCTAGGGTCCGTGCGGCTCCGTGCGCCCGGCGTCTAGTGTTGCCAGGGAGCCGGCAGCTGTACGCGCACGGCGTCCCTGGTTGCTAGGCGCCGGGCGGCACCGACGAGCGGACCCCGGCGCCTAACAATTGGAAGCCATTCACAAGCTGTATTCCCAGCAGGTGATAATCAAGGTACCCCTCCTACAACAGGGAAAGGGGTATTATTCCACGCTGTTTGTGGTACTGAAGCCGGACGGCTCGGTGAGACCCATTTTAAATCTGAAATCCTTGAACACTTACATAAAAAGGTTCAAGTTCAAGATGGAGTCACTTAGAGCAGTGATAGCGAACCTGGAAGAAGGGGACTATATGGTGTCTCTGGACATCAAGGATGCTTACCTCCATGTCCCAATTTGCCCTTCTCACCAAGGGTACCTCAGGTTTGTGGTACAGAACTGTCACTATCAGTTTCAGACGCTGCCATTTGGATTGTCCACGGCACCCCGGGTCTTTACCAAGGTAATGGCCGAAATGATGATTCTTCTTCGAAGAAAAGGCGTCTTAATTATCCCTTACTTGGACGATCTCCTGATAAGGGCAAGGTCCAGAGAACAGTTAGAGGTCGGAGTAGCACTATCTCAAGTAGTACTACGACAGCACGGATGGATTCTAAATATTCCAAAATCACAGCTGATTCCGACGATACGTCTGCTGTTCCTAGGGATGATTCTGGATACAGTACAGAAAAAGGTGTTTCTCCCGGAGGAGAAAGCCAAGGAGTTATCCGACCTAGTCAGGAACCTCCTAAGACCAGGCCAAGTGTCAGTACATCAATGCACAAGGGTCCTGGGAAAGATGGTGGCTTCTTACGAAGCGATTCCATTCGGCAGATTCCACGCAAGAACTTTTCAGTGGGATCTGCTGGACAAATGGTCCGGATCGCATCTTCAAATGCATCAGCGGATAACCCTGTCTCCAAGGACAAGGGTGTCTCTCCTGTGGTGGTTACAGAGTGCTCATCTCCTAGAGGGCCGCAGATTCGGCATTCAGGATTGGGTCCTGGTGACCACGGATGCCAGCCTGAGAGGCTGGGGAGCAGTCACACAGGGAAGAAATTTCCAGGGCTTGTGGTCAAGCATGGAAACGTCACTTCACATAAATATCCTGGAACTAAGGGCCATTTACAATGCCCTAAGTCAGGCAAGACCTCTGCTTCAGGGTCAGCCGGTGTTGATCCAGTCGGACAACATCACGGCAGTCGCCCACGTAAACAGACAGGGCGGCACAAGAAGCAGGAGGGCAATGATGGAAGTGACAAGGATTCTTCGCTGGGCGGAGAATCATGTGATAGCACTGTCAGCAGTGTTCATTCCGGGAGTGGACAACTGGGAAGCAGACTTCCTCAGCAGACACGATCTTCACCCGGGGGAGTGGGGACTTCACCCAGAAGTCTTCCACATGATTGTGAACCGTTGGGAAAAACCAAAGGTGGACATGATGGTGTCCCGCCTCAACAAAAAACTGGACAGATATTGCGCCAGGTCAAGGGACCCTCAGGCAATAGCTGTGGATGCTCTGGTAACACCGTGGGTGTACCAGTCAGTGTATGTGTTCCCTCCTCTTCCTCTCATACCAAAAGTACTGAGAATCATAAGAAGGAGAGGAGTAAAGACTATACTCGTGGCTCCGGATTGGCCAAGAAGGACTTGGTACCCGGAAATTCAAGAGATGCTCACGGAAGACCCGTGGCCTCTACCTCTAAGAAAGGACCTGCTCCAGCAGGGACCATGTCTGTTCCAAGACTTACCGCGGCTGCGTTTGACGGCATGGCGGTTGAACGCCGGATCCTGAAGGAAAAAGGCATTCCGGATGAAGTCATCCCTACCCTGATCAAAGCCAGGAAGGATGTAACCATACAACATTATCACCGTATTTGGCGTAAATATGTTGCGTGGTGCGAGGCCAGGAAGGCCCCTACAGAGGAATTTCAACTGGGTCGTTTCCTGCATTTCCTGCAAACAGGACTGTCTATGGGCCTAAAATTAGGGTCCATTAAGGTTCAAATTTCGGCCCTGTCAATATTCTTCCAAAAAGAACTGGCTTCTGTTCCTGAAGTTCAGACGTTTGTCAAGGGAGTACTGCATATACAGCCTCCTTTTGTGCCTCCAGTGGCACCTTGGGATCTCAATGTAGTTTTGGGATTCCTAAAATCACATTGGTTTGAACCGCTCACCACTGTGGACTTAAAATATCTCACATGGAAAGTGGTAATGCTGTTAGCCCTGGCTTCAGCCAGGCGTGTCTCAGAATTGGCGGCTTTATCCTATAAAAGCCCTTACCTAATTTTTCATACGGACAGGGCAGAATTGAGGACTCGTCCTCAATTTCTTCCTAAGGTGGTTTCAGCATTTCACTTAAACCAGCCTATTGTGGTGCCTGCGGCTACTAGGGACTTGGAGGATTCCAAGTTGCTGGACGTAGTCAGGGCCCTGAAAATATATGTTTCCAGGACGGCTGGAGTCAGAAAATCTGACTCGCTGTTTATCCTGTATGCACCCAGCAAGCTGGGTGCTCCTGCTTCTAAGCAGACGATTGCTCGTTGGATTTGTAGTACAATTCAGCTTGCACATTCTGTGGCAGGCCTGCCACAGCCAAAATCTGTAAAAGCCCATTCCACACGGAAAGTGGGCTCCTCTTGGGCGGCTGCCCGAGGGGTCTCGGCTTTACAACTTTGCCGAGCAGCTACTTGGTCAGGGGCAAACACGTTTGCTAAATTCTACAAATTTGATACCCTGGCTGAGGAGGACCTGGAGTTCTCTCATTCGGTGCTGCAGAGTCATCCGCACTCTCCCGCCCGTTTGGGAGCTTTGGTATAATCCCCATGGTCCTTTCGGAGTCCCCAGCATCCACTAGGACGTTAGAGAAAATAAGAATTTACTTACCGATAATTCTATTTCTCATAGTCCGTAGTGGATGCTGGGCGCCCATCCCAAGTGCGGATTGTCTGCATTACTTGTACATAGTTATTGTTACAAAAATCGGGTTATTGTTGTTGTGAGCCATCTTTTCAGAGGCTCCTTCTGTTATCATGCTGTTAACTGGGTTCAGATCACAAGTTGTACGGTGTGATTGGTGTGGCTGGTATGAGTCTTACCCGGGATTCAAAATCCTTCCTTATTGTGTACGCTCGTCCGGGCACAGTATCCTAACTGAGGCTTGGAGGAGGGTCATAGGGGGAGGAGCCAGTGCACACCAGCTAGTCCTAAAGCTTTTACTTTGTGCCCAGTCTCCTGCGGAGCCGCTATTCCCCATGGTCCTTTCGGAGTCCTCAGCATCCACTACGGACTATGAGAAATAGAATTATCGGTAAGTAAATTCTTATTTTCAAATGAGGCTAGTAAATATTCAATAAACTATATCCTCTTTATATATTATATATCTATATACATTTAGCAAGTAATTCAGATTTGGCTATGGCATATTAGATAGAGTATATCATTGTTGTACACTTTTGCTAAATGATATAATGACTAAAGAGCCCAATCCGATTGTAACCATGACTACAGAACTACACTCATCGTCTAGCGGCGTTCTGTAGCCGCTTCCGGAAGTGATGCGGACGCAACAGGAAGCACAGTGCGTTCCATATGAATACAATGGAACGCACGCTGGTGCTTCCTGAGTGCTTTGTGGGCGGGCGCGGTCACGCTGAGTCGTGACGCGTACGCTGCCCGGAATTCGTGCAGGAAATCCGAAGTGGTCATTCCGGACCCAGTTGGAACGCACGCCAGCACATCCATTAAGGGTATTATCCCTTAATGCACCAGCAGCCTTGCTTCTGGTAAGTACTATGTATACAGGGGTATTTTAATCTTTAACCCTAACAGTTGTATTTAGATGATAGAATATGGGTATATTGTATTCCCCCTCTGTAAGTTGGAATACTTCAATGAGCCAATTAGGTTCATTGCATGTCCATTGGGATTGGTTTGTTTGAGTGTGCTGGGGGTACTTTAGGAGGCCCGTTAGGCATTGACCATTAGATACTGGTGTACATGGACAGATGCAACTTTTTGTATATGCTGCTTTTGCTGTATTTCCTGACGATGATCCTGATGGATCGAAACGTTGAAAGAACCTTCTTGTGAAATCACTTTGATAAGTATAAATAAAAATTCAATGCTTTTTACGTGCAAAATTCTGGTGAGTGCCCCTGTATACTGTCTCTCTCTCTATATATATATATATTTATATATATATATATAAGGTTGTATAAGACACACAAAAAAACAAAAAAATATTTTATTTTTAAAACATATCACAAGATAGAAGGTATGTCTTATATTTTTAGAAGGCAAGAGGTTACAGTGATGGAGGCCCAACGTGTTTCGTCCTAAGACTTCATCAGGGGATTCCTCCTATCTTTTCATATATGTTTGTTGTTGTTTTTACATTTTGTTTCCCTTATACAACCTTTTATATATATTTTTTTATTATTATTTTTGTCATATACCGCTTTTTTAACTTACTTTTAATAGGCTGATTTTTGTCAGTACAGCTGTTGAATTTGATGCTTTTTGTATACTTTGTCCTAAATAAAGTGCTCATGTTAATTTTTAATTGAATACATTCTTTCTTGATTATTAGTACTGTAACGACACCATTGGTCGCTGATATCCCCATCATATCTGTATATATATATATATATATATATATACACTGCTCAAAAAAATTAAGGGAACACTAAAATAACACATCCTAGATCTGAATGAATTAAATATTCTTATTAAATACTTATTTACATAGTTGAATGTGCTGTCAACATAATCACACATAAATTATCAATGGAAATCAAATTTATTAACCCATGGAGGTCTGGATTTGGAGTCACACTCAAAATGAAAGTGGAAAAACACACTAAAGGCTGATCCAACTTTGATGTAATGTCCTTAAAACAAGGCAAAATGAGGCTCAGTAGTGTGTGTGGCCTCCATGTGCCTGTATGACCTCCCTACAACGCCTGGACATGCTCCTGATGAGGTGGCGGATGGTCTCCTGAGGGATCTCCTCCCAGACCTGGACTAAAGCATCCGCCAACTCCTGGACAGTCTGTGGTGCAACGTGATGTCCCAGATGTGCTCAATTGGATTCAGGTCTGGGGAACGGGCGGGCCAGTCCATAGCATCAATGCCTTCGTCTTGCAGGAAGTGCTGACACGCTCCAGCCACATGAGGTCTAGCATTGTCTTGCATTAGGAGGAACCCAGGGCCAACCGCACCAGCATATGGTCTCACAAAGGGGTCTGAGGATCTCATCTCGGTACCTAATGGCAGTCAGGCTACCTCTGGCGAGCACATGGAGGGCCCACACCATTACTGACCCACTGCCAAACCGGGAGGATGTTGCAGGCAGCAGAACGTTCTCCTTGGCGTCTCCAGACTCTGTCACGTCTGTCACATGTGCTCAGTGAGAACCTGCTTTCATCTGTGAAGAGCACAGGGCGCCAGTGGCGAATTTGCCAATCTTGGTGTTCTCTGGCCAATGCCAAACGTCCTGCACGGTGTTGGGCTGTAAGCACAACCCCCACCTGTGGGCATCGGGCCCTCATACCACCCTCATGGAGCCTGTTTCTGATCGTTTGAGTAGACACATGCACATTTGTGGCTTGCTGGAGGTCATTTTGCAGGGCTCTGGCAGTGCTCCTCCTGTTCCTCCTTGCACAAAGGCGGAGGTAACGGACCTGCAGCTGGGTTGTTGCCCTCCTACGGCCTCCTCCATGTCTCCTGATGTACTGGCCTGTCTCCTGGTGCGCCTCCTTGCTCTGGACACTGCGCTGACAGACACAGCAAACCTTCTTGCCACAGCTCGCATTGATGTGCCATCCTGGATGAGCTGCACTACCTGAGCCACTTGTGTGGGTTGTAGATTCCGTCTCATGCTACCACTAGAGTGAAAGCACCGCCAGCTTTCAAAGTGACCAAAACATCAGCCAGAAAGCATAGGAGATGAGAAGTGGTCTGTGGTCACCACCTGCAGAACAACTCCTTTATTAAGGGTGTCTTGCTAATTGCCTATAATTTCCACCTGTTGACTATTCCATTTGCACAACAACAGCATGTGAAATTGATTGCCAATCAGTGTTGCTTCCTAAGTGGACAGTTTGATTTCACAGAAGTGTGATTGACTTGGAGTTACATTGTGTTGTTTAAGTGTGCCCTTTATTTTTTTGAGCAGTGTATGTATATATATATATATATATATATATATATATGCAAAGAAAAAGCTGCACTCTCAAATAGCCATCATATCATTATCAGCTGGGGTGCTTTAATTCCAGCGATTAGTTGTGTTCAACAGGGTCTACATAATAGTTTGTTTAGTAATAGGAAGCACACACCAGAGTTGCTTGTAGCAAAAAAAATTCAGTTATACCTCACATATCAACACATATAGGTCGACGTTTCGGTCCTGGCATGGACCTTTTTCAAGACCAGTTACACAGCCATCTGTGGGCTGTCCCTGTGGGCCTATAGGTACCATAGTGCGGCCACTCCCATTATTCATTCAACCAATCAGAAATTCCAAACAACCAATACAATAATATATGGAACATTAAAGCACTTAACAGTGTCAAAACCATCACTAAATAGGTAAAATCACTCAAAACAGCACAGGTAAACTATGGATGCCATAATAACACTGGAAACCGAAGGAATAAAGTAATTCCGGGAGGTGGAACGCATCTGGCCGGAAGTACAGTAGGTGCCGCCTGGAACGCACATTAAAGGCGTGTCATTCCCGGCATGCACGGACTCCTGAGACGCGGAGCACACTTACCTGGAAGTTTACATCGCCTGGAACGCAATCCAGGAACATGTCGTACACTTTAACCGCTGACCATCAATCATACTGCAGTCAGCGGACATCAAACAATCAATAAACTTTAAGGAACTGAAAATGTGTTCCTGGGTGGAGGTCGCCATAGTAAAACAATTATAAAGGTGTTTGGGAAATTAGGATACATAGTAGTCACCCTAAATTCGATACTGGTTATCAGAAACTGAGATATTTATTAGATCCATATAAAGGATGGCAAAAGAACTGTCTAGTGATCTGCATGTCGTGCACTGTAAACATTTAAAGCACCCATGGCATTTATTCAGCCAGGTAGCCGTAGGGGAAGTAGCTGGCTTCATAGGTGGTCTCAGCAACATGTCCTTCAGGTTACGTCCACGTTGGAGACTCAATAACGGAGGCACTGTACATACCTTTTTGAACTTAAGATCGGTACCAATAATTGGCCAATTATTTTTTATTGATCTTTCTACATTATGTAGGTCTGTGTTACAACTGGACTTAAATATAAGTCGCGTAGACCCCGTGTCCATCTTGCGTTTCTGTTCAGTGTTGCAGTGTATCTGGTGAGCCTTCCTCACTGTGCATCTGTTGACCTCTGCTTATTATATCCATGTTCAATAAAACGTTATTTACATTCTTCCAATTGGATATCAGCTCTTGCAGTGTTGGAGTTGTTACGTCGCTCACTTTAAAATTGAGATACTGGTAAATTTGACTTCAATTTATTAGGATGATTTCTTGTCGCCCATAGAAGAGTGTTCCTATCAGTAGCTTTACGAAAAAGTGTGTATTCCAAACAAGAAGGTGTGTTATACACTGGGAGTGGCCGCACTATGGTACTTGTAGTCCCACAGGGACAGCCCACCATGACTGTGATCCAGATGGCTGTGTAATTGGTCTTGAAAAAGGCCCATGTCAGGACCGAAACATCGACCTATATGTGTTGATATGTGAGTTATAATTAAAATGTTTTTCGCTACAAGCAAGTCTGGTAAGTGCTTCCTATTACTAAACTAACTGCAGTATATATTCATATTGAGTCTGTATTATAGTGTGACAGGACAGATAAGTCTGACTGCATGCAGATTGAGCAATCTCACCAGCCAGAGGCACCACTGTAACCTCACATTTTATTAGATACAATGCTTTGTATTCAGATTCATAAAACAAATTAGGATGGCAAGGCATGTGTGAAAATATCTATTTTCTGATGATTTCCCAGTGATTTTGCGTTTAGTAACTCGCCCCATCAATATGACCATGACTGTGTAGGTGTAAAATCTTCTTCCTCTAATGCAAATATGCAAAATTTTGAGAAAATATAATTATGATTTACAACGTGGAGGAATATTAAATGTGACAGACATTAACCCATACACCAGAGGTTCCCAAATGCGGTCCTCAAGGCACCCCAACAGTCCAGGTTTTAGGTATATCCATGGCTCAGCACAGATGGTTAAATCAAATTGACTAAGGTGCTAATTAAGTCACCTGTGGCCAAGCATGGATACATTTAAAACCAGGACCGATGGGGTGCCATGAGGACTGTGTTTGGCAACCTCTGCCCTACACTGTAGAAATATAACAGAGTCTAGGAATGGGATGAGATCTCCCTCAACCTGTCACTTGTGATTACCAAACATTATTTCTCTAGCATCCATAAGGGATATCGGGGATAGATTAGTTCGATGGGGTATAGACGGGTCCAAAGGATCCAGTGCACTTTAAATTTCTTTAACTAGGTGTGCTGGCTCCTCCCCTCTATGCCTCCTCCTACAGGTCAGTTTAGAAAAAAGTGCCCTCAGGAGAGGATGCACACTCTGCAATCTCCAGAGTTTTTATTTGATTTCTTTTAAACTTTTATTTCTTTAGGTATGCCGTTTGGGCACAGCATACCTGCGCCATGGGAGTTAGGGGGGGGGTCACAGGCCTCTTAAGGTGCAGAGCCACTTCCCCGCTGCAGGACAGTCCTGAGGGACTGTATGTTCTGCGGGGCATGGCGCCTTGGCTGTCGCAGCATGCCGCACACCCCTAACACTGCCTGAAGGTGATCATCGGTGGTGAGTACACACCGGGGTCCCCACTGTGTGGCAGAAGCGCGAGTGAGGCATACAGATCCCTCCTGGGGGGGGACCCGCTGTAGCCCCTGCGTGAGATTTGCTAAATATTTGTACTAAGCATTTATGTGAGGCTGCAAACACATAGGGAGACATGGCCAGTATAAATATTACACAGTAGCTCCGTCACCATAGGGGGGGGGGGGGGGGGGGGGCGGAGCTACATGAAAGCAGGCTCAGTTGCATTTTGGCGCCTTCCTCTGCATAATCAGCAGCAGCCTCACACAGCTCCTCCATAACGGTCACACGCTGGATCACTAGTACCGGGTATAGAGGGGGAGCAGTGGCGCACGCAGGAGGGGTTCCAAGTACCTGGACCCCCCCGATGAGCTGAATATTTTATTTTTGAGACGGAGACAAAGCTGTCTCCATCTCAGTTAAAAGCCGCAATCTCGATCACGACCGCGGAGCTGCTGCACTGATGCAGCATCAGAGAGCTACAGTAGCTCTCTGCTTGTAGAATGTCTGGAGGGGTGAAGGGGGGAGCTGCTGGCTGGCATGCTCAGCCACAGCAGCTCCCTCTGTCCTCACATTGCTGCCTGTCTGCTCCCAGCCCCTGATGGAACCGTATGTATGTATGTATGTATGTATGTATGTATGTATGTATGTGTGTTTGTGTCTATCTGCTTGTACAGTATATGTATGTATGTCTTTGTGTATGTATGTATCTATGCATGAATGTGTGTGTGTGTGTGTGTGTGTGTGTGTGTGTGTGTGTGTGTGTGAAAGTACAAAAGGCATAGTGTACCGATGTTTCAACGCTGCGCAGGGCATTTTTTTTCAAGGTGCTATGCTGTAGGCTTGACAAAAACACCCTGTTGATACTGTACAATATGCATTTTGTACTTTTATACATTAATTTACTCACAAAGACCGCTGAGTGCCTCCTGGTTTCTACTGCACGGAGAGGGTGTGTGTATATGTGTGTGTGTGTGTATGTATATATATATATATATATATATATACACAATATCCAAATAATCCGGCACTCCTGGTAGTCGTCCAGCCGCCTGTGTGCCTTTGTCCAAACAATGGCATGTAGTACAGTCAGAACAAGTGAATGTTCAGAACAGGACACGGCACTCCAGGACTTATGAATAAATACTTGTAGTTTAATGTAACAGAAGCCTGCATCAGTGCATTGTCTGGGTGAGCACAACCACAGACAGCTGAGATGCAGGATGGATCTTACATGGCACAGTGTTTTGTATGCCTGTGCCATGTAAGATCCACAAGTCATAAGTCCTGGAGTGCCGTGTCCTGTTCTGAACATTCACTTGTTCTGACTGTACTATATATATATATATACACACATATATACATACACACAGTGGCGTAACTAGAAATTTTTCTCCCCCAAGCCAAAAAATTCTTCGGCGGCCCCCCCCCCCCTTCATGCTCCATAATTGGGAGCAAGAAAGGGATAAATATGCGCGCGCCGAAGGCGCGCGTGCCAAAAAGGGGCGTGGTTTGGTTGGAGTGGGCGTGGTTTCGCATAAAGGGGCGTGGCATTGCAGGAAAAGACTACCTTATACCCCAGTTTTGCAACCTGCACGCCCATACGTTGGCCACCACAGGAAAGAAAAATAATCCTGATTCATGCCCCTTACATTATTTGTCATTTTTCCTCCTTATAGTAATGCCCAGTATACATTATGCCACATACTGCAATGGCCCTTAGACATTATGCCGCACACAATAATGCACGACACAATATGCACACACTGTAATGCCCCCGACACATTATGCCACACACCGTAATGTCTGTGACACATTATGCCACACACCGTAATGCCTGTGACACATTATGCCACACACCGTAATGCCTGTGACACATTATGACAGGAATCGCAATGCCCGTTATACATTATGCTACACACTGCAATGCCCCTGATACATTATAGCACATACAATGTCTGTGACACATTATGACACACACCGCAGTGTCCGTGATACATTATGCCACACACTGCAATGCCCGATACATTATAGCACATACAATGCCTGTGACACATTATGCCACACACTGCAATGAACTTGAGACATTATACCACAATGCCCGTGATATAGTATACCATACACCGTAATGCCTGTGACACATACCGCAATGCCCTGCCCGTTATACCCTATGCCACACATCGCAATGCCCGTTATATATTATGCCACACTGCAATGACCCTGAGACATTATACCACATACCACAATGCCTGTGATATAGTATACCACACACCGTAATGCCTGACACATTATGACACACACCGCAATGTCCGTGATACATTATGCCACACACTGCAATGACCCTGAGACATTATACCACATATCATAATGCCCGCGATATAGTATACCATACACCGTAATGCCTGTGACACATTATGACACACACCGCAATGTCCGTGATACATTATGCCACACACCGTAATGCCCATTACACATTAAGTCCTACAGTAAGGCTTCTAATTACTTTTCAATTACCTGCTCGTTGTCAGGGGTTTCATGCACTGGGTGTCATGCTCGTTGCCAGGGGTTTCATGCTCTTGGTTCCATGCACGGTGCCAGGGGTTTTCATGCTCAGGGTGTCATGCTCGTTGCCAGGGGTTTCATGCACTGGGTGTCATGCTCGTTGCCAGGTGTTTCATGCACTGGGTGTCATGCTCGTTGCCAGGTGTTTCATGCACTGGGTGTCATGCTCGTTGCTAGGAGGTAGTCCTTGTTGCTAGGGCTGTGCTCCCAGTGCCACATGTCCTCAGTGCCAGATATTCCCCCACGGTGCCAGGTACTTACATGCCCCAGTGCGAAATATAGTCGTCCCCCCCATGTGCCAGGTACACATATACCCCCCAGTGCCACATATGCCCCCAGTGCCAGATATTCCCTCCCAGTGCCACATATGCCCCCAGTGCCAGATATGCCCCCAGTGCCATATATTCCCCCCAGTGCCAAATATGCCCCCAGTGCCATATATGCCCCCAGTGCCAGATATTCCCCCCCAGTGCCAGATATTCCCCCCCAGTGCCAGATATTCCCCACGTGCCATATATGCCCCCAGTGCCAGATATTCCCCCCCAGTGCCAGATATTCCCCCCCAGTGCCAGATATTCCCCCCGTGCCATATATGCCCCCAGTGCCAGATATCCCCGCCAGTGCCATATATGCCCCCAGTGCCAGATATTCCCCCCCAGTGCCATATATGCCCCCAGTGCCAGATATTCCCCCCCAGTGCCATATATGCCCCAGTGCCAGATATCCCCCCCCAGTGCCAGATATTCCCCCCAGTGCCAGATATCCCCCCCCCCTGTGCCATATATGCCCCCAGTGCCAGATATCCCCCCCCCAGTGCCATATATGCCCCCAGTGCCAGATATTCCCCCCCCAGTGCTATATATGCCCCAGTGCCAGATATCCCCCCCCCCAGTGCCAGATATGCCCCCAGTGCCAGATATTCCCCCCAGTGCCAGAAATGCCCCAGTGCCAGATATTCCTCCCCCCCGTGCCATATATGCCCCCAGTGCCAGATATTTCCCCCCCGTCGCTTTTTGGAGGGACACGGAGGGCACAGCTCGTCTCTCCTGTGTCCCTCCTGCTGCATCATCTCCGGCGGCCGCGGGTCTAATAGGGGGAAGTGCCGGTTCGTGAGCCAATTAGAGCTCACGGACGGCACTTCCCCCTATTAGACCCGCGGCCACCGGAGATGATGCAGCAGGAGGGACACAGGGAGGCGCGCTGTCCCTCCGTGTCCCTCCAACAAGCGGCGGAGGGAAGGAGACTGCAGACTGACATGCGGACGCTCGTCCGCATGTCAGTCTGCTGTAAATCAGTGGCGCCCCCGCAGCCCCTCGCCCCCAAGCCACCGCGAGGACTGCGGGGGCAGTAGTTACGCCACTGCATACACACACACACCCAAGCACCCACCCTCCCCCTTACTAAATCCAGCGTTTGCCCCTGGGGAGAGCTGCTATATTGTGCACAAATATCATTCCTCTGAGGGAATTTTCATAAGACAGTCTCACTGTTAGTTCTGTATATGTAAAACGCTGACAGCCTCACTGGGGCTGTGCAGCGTTGGGTGCGCTGGTGTCCTCTCTCCTGTGTTTCCTCTAACATGCAATAGGGCAGACTTGTATTGTGTTTCAGGCTGTGTTGTATGTGTATTATACCTGTTTCTCTAACGTCCTAAGTGGATGCTGGGGACTCCGTCAGGACCATGGGGTTTAGCGGCTCCGCAGGAGACAGGGCACAATAATAAAAGCTTTAGGATCAGGTGGTGTGCACTGGCTCCTCCCCCTATGACCCTCCTCCAAGCCTCAGTTAGATCTTTGTGCCCGGCCGAGAAGGGTGCAATCTAGGTGGCTCTCCTGAGCTGCTTAGAATAAAAGTTTAAGTTAGGTTTTTTATTTTCAGTGAGTCCTGCTGGCAACAGGCTCACTGCTACGAGGGACTTAGGGGAGAGAAGTAAACTCACCTGCGTGCAGGATGGATTTGCTTCTTAGGCTACTGGACACCATTAGCTCCAGAGGGAGTCGGAACACAGGTCTCACCCTGGGGTTCGTCCCGGAGCCGTGCCGCCGACCCCCCTTGCAGATGCCGAAGTTGAAGAGGTCCAGAGGTCCAGAAACAGGCGGCAGAAGACTTTCAGTCTTCATAAGGTAGCGCACAGCACTGCAGCTGTGCGCCATTGTTGTCAGCACACTTCATACCAGCGGTCACTGAGGGTGCAGGGCGCTGGGGGGGGCGCCCTGGGCAGCAATGTATTATACCTTTTTTATGGCTAAAATACATCACATATAGCCCTTGAGGCTATATGGATGTATTTAACCCCTGCCAGATCTCACAAACTCCGGGAGAAGGGCCCGCCGTTTTAGGGGGCGGGGCCTATTCTCCTCAGCACACGGCGCCATTTTCCTGCTCAGCTCTGCTGTGAGGAAGGCTCCCAGGCTCTCCCCTGCACTGCACTACAGAAACAGGGTTAAAACAGAGAGGGGGGGCACTTATTTGGCGATATGATTACATATGTGAAAATGCTATAAGGGAAAACACTTGTATAAGGGGTTGTCCCTGTATAATTATAGCGTTTTTGGTGTGTGCTGGCAAACTCTCCCTCTGTCTCCCCAAAGGGCTAGTGGGGTCCTGTCCTCTATCAGAGCATTCCCTGTGTGTGTGCTGTGTGTCGGTACGTGTGTGTCGACATGTAGGAGGACGATGTTGGTGAGGAGGCGGAGCAAATTGCCTGTATTGGTGATGTCACTCTCTAGGGAGTCGACACCGGAATGGATGGCTTATTTAGGAATTACGTGATAATGTCAACACGATGCAAGGTCGGTTGACGACATGAGACGGCCGGCAAACAAATTAGTACCTGTCCAGGCGTCTCAGACACCGTCAGGGGCTTGTAAAAACGCCCATTTACCTCAGTTGGTCGACACAGACACAGACACGGACACTGACTTCAGTGTCGACGGTGAAGAAACAAACGTATTTTCCTTTAGGGCCACACGTTACATGTTAAGGGCAATGAAGGAGGTGTTACATATTTCTGATACTACAAGTACCACAAATAAGGGTATTATGTAGGGTGGGAATAATCTACTTGTAGTTTTTCCTGAATCAGATAAATTAAAGTGTGTGATGATACGTGGGTTTCCTCCGATAGAAAATTATTGGAGGTATACCCTTTCCCGCCAGAAGTGAGGGCGAGTTGGGAAACACACCTTAGGGTGGATAAGGCGCTCACACGCTTATAAAAACAAGTGGCGTTACCGTCTCCAGATACGGCCGCCCTCAAAGAGCCAGCTGATAGGAAGCTGAAAAATATCCTAAAAAGTATATACACACATACTGGTGTTATACTACGACCAGCAATCGCCTCAGCCTGGATGTGCAGCGCTGGGGGGGCTTGGTCGGATTTCCTGACTGAAAATATTGATACCCTTGACAGGAACAATATTTTATTGACTATAGAGCATTTTAAGGATGCATTTCTATATATGCGAGATGCGCAGAGGGATATTTGCATTCTGGCATCAAGAGTAGATGTGATGTCCATATCTGCCAGACGATGTTTATAGACACGACAGTGGTCAGGTGATGCAGATTCCAGATGGCACATGGAAGTATTGCCGTATAAAGGGGCGGTCCATCGGACCTGGTGGCCATGGCAACAGCTGGAAAATCCACTTTTGTTACCCCAAGTCACATCTCAGCAGAAAAGGACACAGTCTTTTCAGTCTCAGTCCTTTCGTACCCATAAAGGCAGGCGGGCAAAAGGCCAGTCATATCTGCCCAGGGTTAGAGGAAAGGGAAGAAGACTGCAGCAGGCAGCCCATTCCCAGGAACAGAAGTCCTCCACAGCTTCTGCCAAGTCCGCAGCATGACGCTGGGGCCATACAAGCGGACTCAGGTGCGGTGGGGGGTCATCTCAAGAGTTTCAGCACGCAGTGGGCTCACTCGCAAGTGGACTCCTGGATCCTACACGTAGTATCCCAGGTGTACATTGGAAATTCGAGACGTCTTCCCCTCACAAGTTCCTGAAGTCTGCTTTACCAACGTCTCCCTCCGACAGGGAGGCAGTATTGGAAAAAAATTCACAGGCTGTATTCCCAGCAGGTGATAATCAAAGTACCCCTCCTACAACAAGGGAAGGGGTATTATTCCACACTATATTGTGGTACTGAAGCCAAACGGCTCGGTGAGATCTAAAAGATTTGAACAATTACATACAAGGGTTCAAATCAAGATGGAGTCACTCAGAGCAGTGATAGCGAACCAGGACGATATGGTGTCACTGGATATCAGGGACGCTTACCTACATGTCCAAATTTTGCCCTTCTCACCAAGGGTATCTCAGGTTCGTGGTACAGAACTGTCACTATCAGTTCAGACGCTGCCGTTTGGATTGTCCACGGCACCCTGGGTCTTTACCATAGTAATGGCCGAAATGATGATTCTTCCTAAAAGAAATATGGACGCTTTCCTGATAAGGGTAAGGTCCAGAGAACAGTTGGCGGTCGGAGTAGTACTATCTCAAGTAGTTCTACGACAGCACGAGTGGATTCTAAATATTCCAAAATCGCAGCTTTTTCCGACGACACGTCTAATGTTCCTAGGAATGATTCTGGACACAGTCCAGAAAAGGATGTTTTCTCCCGGAGAAGAAGACCAGGGAGTTATCCGAGCTAGTCAGGAACCTCCTAAAACCAGGAAAAGTATCAGTGCATCATTGCACAAGGGTCCTGTGAAAAATGGTGGTTTCTTACAAAGCGATCCCATTCGGTAGATTTCACGCAAGAACCTTTCAGTGGAATCTGCTGGGAAAATGGTCCGGATCGCATCTTCAGATGCATCAGCGGACAACCCTGTCTCCAAGGACAAGGGTGTTTTCTTCTGCGGTGGCTGCAGAGTGCTCATCTATGAAAGGGCCGCAGATTCGACATTCAGGACTGGGTCCTGGTGACCACGGATGCCAGCCTGAGTGGCTGGGGAGCAGTCACACAAGGAAAAAATTTCCAGGGAGTGTGATCAAGTCTGGAGACTTCTCTCCACATAAATATACTGGAGCTAAGGGCAATTTACAAGGCTCTAAGCTTAGCAAGACCTCTGCTTCAAGGTCAGCCGGTATTGATCCAGTGGGACAACATCACGGCAGTCGCCCACGTAAACAGACAGGGCGGCACATGAAGCAGGAGGGAAATGGCAGAAACTGCAAGGATTCTTCGCTGGGCGAAAAATCATGTGATAACACTCTCAGCAGTGTTAATTCCGGGAGTGGAAAACTGGGAAGCAAACTTCCTCAGCAGGCATAACCTCCACCCGGGAGAGTGGGGACTTCAGCGGGAAGTCTTCCACATGATTGTAAACCGTTGGGAAAAACCAAAGGTGGACATGATGGCGTCCCGCCTGAACAAAAAACTAGACAAATATTGCGCCAGGTCAAGGGACCCTCAGGCAATAGCGGTGGACGCTCTGGTAACACTGTGGGTGTACCAGTCAGGGTATGTGTTCCCTCCTATGCATCTCATACCAAAAGTACTGAGAATCATAAGAAGGAGATGAGTAAGAACGATACTCGTGGTTCCGGATGGGTCAAGAAGGACTTGGTACCCGGAACTTCAAGAGATGCTCACGGAAGAACCGTGGCCTCTACCTTTAAGAAAGGACCTGCTCCAGCAGGGGCCTTGTCTGTTCCAAGACTTACTGCGGCTGCGTTTGACGGCATGGCAGTTGAACGCCGGATCCTGAAAGGGCATTCCAGATGAAGTCATCCCTACCCTGGTCGAAGCCAGGAAGGATGTAACCGCAAAACATTTTCACCGCATTTGGCGAAAATATGTTGCGTGGTGTGAGGCCAAGAAGGTCCCTACAGAGGAATTCCAACTGGGTCGTTTCCTACATTTCCTGAAAACAGGACTGTCTATGGGCCTAAAATTAGGGTCCATTAAGGTTCAAATTTCGACCCTGTCAAATTTCTTCCAGAAAGAACTGGCTTCAGTGCCTGAAGTTCAGACGTTTGTAAAAGGGGTACTGCATATACAGCCTCCTTTTGTGCCCCCAGTGGCACCTTGGGATCTCAATGTTGTTTTGAGTTTCCTAAAGTCACATTGGTGATCCACTCACCACTGTGGAATTAAAATATTTCACATGGAAGGTGAAGAGTCTATTAGCCCTGGCTTCAGCCAGGCGTGTGTCAGAATGGGCGGCTTTATCATATAAAAGCCCTTACTTAATTTTTCATTCTGACAGGGCAGAATTGAGGACTCGTCCTCAATTTCTCCTTAAGGTGTTTTCTGTTTTTCACATGAACCAACCTATTGTGGTACCTGCGGCTACTAGGGACTTGGAGGACTCCAAGTTACTTGACGTTGTCAGGGCCCTGAAAATATATGTTTCCAGGACGACTGGAGTCAGAAAATCTGACTCGCTGTTTAGCCTGTATGCACCCTACAAGATGGGTGTTCCTGCTTCTAAGCAGACGATTGCTCGCTGGATTTGTAGTACAATTCAGCTTGCACATTCTGTGGCAGGCTTGCCACAGCCAAAATCAGTAAAAGCCCATTCCACAAGGAAGTGGGCTCATTTTGGGCGGCTGCCCGAGGGGTCTCGGCTTTACAACTTTGCCGAGCTGCTACTTGGTCAGGGGCACACCCTGACTGAGGAGGACCTGGAGTTCTCTCATTCGGTGCTGCAGAGTCATCCGCACTCTCCCGCCCATTTGGGAGCTTTGGTATAATCCCCATGGTCCTGACGGAGTCCCCAGCATCCACTTAGGACGTTAGAGAAAATAAGAATTTACTTACCGATAATTCTATTTCTCGTAGTCCGTAGTGGATGCTGGGCGCCCATCCCAAGTGCGGATTGTCTGCAATACTTGTACATAGTTATTGTTACAAAAATCGGGTTATTCTTGTTGTGAGCCATCTTTTCAGAGGCTCCTTCGTTGTTATCATACTGTTAACTGGGTTCAGATCACAGGTTGTACGGTGTGATTGGTGTGGCTGGTATGAGTCTTACCCGGGATTCAATATCCTTCCTTATTATGCACGCTCGTCCGGGCACAGTATCCTAACTGAGGCTTGGAGGAGGGTCATAGGGGGAGGAGCCAGTGCACACCACCTGATCCTAAAGCTTTTATTATTGTGCCCTGTCTCCTGCGGAGCCGCTAAACCCCATGGTCCTGACGG
Organism: Pseudophryne corroboree; assembly: GCF_028390025.1. NCBI lineage: Eukaryota > Metazoa > Chordata > Amphibia > Anura > Myobatrachidae > Pseudophryne > Pseudophryne corroboree. Next base: position 654,558,669 of record NC_086448.1, on the reverse strand, counting down.
AGTCCCCAGCATCCACTACGGACTACGAGAAATAGAATTATCGGTAAGTAAATTCTTATTTTTTCTTCTTCACAATGGTAAAACAGAAGTTATGCAGTGTGTGTAATGCTAGATTCTCCCCTATCTCATCTGGCTCAATATCATGGGGTAAATTTACTAAGATGGGAGTTCTATTTAAGATGGGATGTTGCCTATAGCAACCATTCAGATTCTACTTCTCATTACCTAGCACCATCTAGAAGATAATACCTGGAATCTGATTGGTTGCTATGAGCAACATCCCATCTTAGTAAATTTACCCACATGTGAGCAGTGTAGTCAGTCATCACAAAATGCTGATAACAATGTGGGGGAGAGTCCAGAGCCCTTCTGGCTGGGGGCTATCAAAACTATGATGTCGGATATGTCATCTTAACTTACTGCAAATGCCAATAAAACTCAGGAACTGCAACAAGCAGTGGCAAATCTAGCTGGTAAACATCCCCCCCTGTCTACTACAGGTGCACAAAAACGTGCTTTACCTGCACTACTATCAGATACTGATGATGATATACAGGATGATGTGGACCCCATAAGTGGGGTATTGAACTCTTCATATTGGCTATTAGGGATTATATTATATTACCAGTTATTTATATAGCGCACACATATTCCACAGCGCTTTACAGAGAATACTTGGCCATTCACATCAGTCCCTGCCCCAGTGGAGCTTACAATCTATATTCCCTACCACATGTACACACAGACACATTCACGCTAGGGTTAATTTTTGTTGGGAGCCAATTAACCTACCAGTATATTTTGGATTGCAGGAGTACCCGGAGGAATTCCACACAAGTACGGGGAGAATATACAAACTCCACACAGTTAGGGCTCTAGTGGGAATCGAACCCATGACCTCAGTGCTGTGAGGCAGTAATGCTAACCATTACACCATCCGTACTGCCCTATGTGAGGATACGGGGTTCTTCTAATCACTCGGACACAGAGCCGATGAAACCAAAGTGATGGTTTATTTCTCACTGCACCCAGTAGTAGATAATTCACAGGAAACAGAAGTAAATATAGCCCAGAAACAGTATACAGGTAGCAGTCCAGATAGTAAGTCCCAGTAGAGGATTTAGGTCCACAGCAATTCCACACAGAAGTTCCAGATAAACAGGTCCACACAGCAGAACTATCACTGAGCCTACACAGCAGTGATAGCAGATTAGTCCATGCAGTAGTAAGTACATATAAGTCCACACAGCACTGTTGATGCGTTCCTCAAGGTACCCAAGGGATGTGTTAAAGCTCCCCCTGGAGGATGCTAATAATCAGCAGTCATTTTTCCTTCCACATATCAAACTGACAGTCACATTTCCTGACTCCAGGGAATTGAATGATTTATTTAAAATAGCCATAAAAAATATCAGGTGTCCAAACGGTTTTTGCATACATTCCCCTTTGCCCCTGAAGGCAGGAAATTCTGGAAAGAATTTCCAGCAGTGGACGTCTCAGTCTCTCGCCTTTCTAAAAAGGCGGTCCTTCCTGCTCCGGTAAAGGACCCGGCAGATAGGAAAATTGAGACCACTCTGAAATCTATCTACACTGCTGCAGGTGTAGCTCAAAAAACGGTCATTGCAGGTTGCTGAATGACACATGCAATTCATTCCTGGGCTACTCAAATACAGGAAGGTCTCTCGGGTGATATGATTTTAGTTACTACTGTAACTTTTCTAAAACATATTCAGGACACGGCAAGAGTCCTATGTGACTCCCTTAAAGAGATTGGCAATATTAATGCTAGAACCACAGCTATGGCTGTGTCTGCGTGCAGAGCCTTATGGTTGCGTCAGTGAATTGCTGATGCTGACTCCAAACGTAATGTGGAATCCCTTTCCTTCACAGGTGAATGGCTTTTTGTAGGTGAATTGGACGCATGGATTTCCAAAGCCACTGCTGGGAAATCCACGTTTCTCCCTTTGGGGGCTCCGCCTGCTAGACGTACCTACCCGGGATCATCTACTTAGTCTTTTTGGTCCTCCAGATTTCGATCTAAGGCCAGGGGGGCCTCCAACGCAGCTAGAGGCTCCAGAGGTAAACCTAAGAAACCAGCCGTTGCTGGATCTCGGGACCAGAGCATCAGTTCTGCTTCCGCAAAGACTTCAGCATGACGGTGCCCACCCACCCCGAGGGGATCTTGTGGTGGGAGCTCAGTTATGTAATTACAGCCACATCTGGAACAGTTCCTGCCAAGATGCTTGGGTAATGGACCTTATCTCTCAGGGTTATAAGCTGGAGTTCGACGGTGCTCCTCCCCAACGATTTTTCAAATCAGGCTTACCCGCTTTGGAAAATATGCGTGGTACGCTACTACTGGCCATAAGCAAGTTGGTTCAGTCCCAGGTGATTGTTTCAGTACCCCTACAACAACGAGGACAGGTTTACTACTCCAGTCTGTTCGTAGTACCAAAACCAGATGGGTCAGTGAGACCCATTCTGAATCTGAAGTCCTTGAATCCTTACCTGAAGGTTTTCAAATTCAAGATGGAATCTTTGAGAGCAAGTGATCGCAGGCCTGGAACAACAGGAATTCCTAGTGTCCCTGGATATTAAGGATGCAAACCTCCATATCCCAATTTGGCCTCCTCATCAGGCCTATCTGCGGTTCGCCCTACTGAACGCTCACTACCAGTTTCAGGCATTACTCTTCAGCCTGTCTACAGCTCAGAGGGTGTTCACGAAGGTGATGGCGGAAATGATGTTTCATCTCAGGGTCCAGGGGGTCAACGAAATTCCATACCATTATGATCTCCTGATAAAAGCGAGTTCCAGGGAGCTTCTATTGCTCCATATAGATCGCACTATCCAACTTCTGTCTCAGCACGGGTGGAACCTCAATCTGCAGAAGTCCCACCTGGAACTGTCTCAGTGGCTCCTGTTTCTGGGGATGCTCCTGGACACTGTAGCACAGAAAGTGTTCCTCCCAGAGGAAAAAGTGAGAGCATTTCAAGAAATGGTTTGCATGGTGCTCCAACCTGCTCGAGTATCCATTCATTTTTGCATAAAATTGTTGGGAAAGATGGTGGCCTCATACGAGATGATACAGTTTGGAAGGTTTCATGCCAGAGCATTCCAATTGGATATCCTGAACAAGTGGTCCGGTTCACTGGATGATTCGGCTGTCACCCCAGGCCAGGATTTCACTCCTGTGGTGGCTACAGTCTTCCAACCTACTGGAAGGTCGACGCTTTGGGATTCAGGATTGAATCATCCTCATGACGGTTGCGAGTCTGGGGAGGATGGGGAGCTGTCACTCAGGGGGCGCAGTTCCAGGGCAGGTGGTCTGCCCAAGAGGTCCTCCTTCCGATCAACATCCTGGAACTCCGGGCCATCTACAGTGCTCTGATTCAGGCTTTCCCTCTACTCCGGGATTGGGCGATCCAGGTTCAGTCGGACAACGCCATGGCTGTGGCATACATCAATCGACAAGGAGGGACCAAAAGCATAGCCTGCATGCGAGAAGTGTCAAGAATACTCTTCTGGGCGGAAAGAAATGCAAGAGAACTATCCGCAATCTTCATTCCGGGGGTGGACAACTGGAAGGGGATTGAGGACTACACCCTCAGGTGTTCCACAGATCATCAATAGGTGGGGCTACCCACAGATCGACATGATGGCCTCTCGCCTCAACAAGAAGCTTCGTTGTTATTGCTCGTGAACCAGAGGACCTCAGGCGAGCGCAGTGGATGCGCTGACAACGCCTTGGCCTTACCAGCTGGTCTACCTTTATCCTCCGATTCCGTTGATCCCCAGAGTTCTGAAGAGGATCAGGCATCAAGGAGTTCAGGCAATCTTGACTGTCCCGGATTGGCCCCGAAGAGCGTGGTATGCGGCTCTTCTGGACATGTCCATAGAGGACCCCTGGCCTCTGCCGCTAATAAGAGATCTTCAGCAAGGACCGTTCGACTACCCGGACTTATGGCGGCTTCGTTTGACAACATGGAAGTTGAGCGGAACATCCTAGCTCACAAAGGGCTTTCCAAAAAGGTCATTGCCACTATGGTGCAAGCCAGAAAACCTGTTTCGTCAAAACACTATCATCATATCTGGTGAAGATATGTCTCTTGGTGCGAGGAACACACATGTCCATCTTCAGAATTCCACTTGGGAGATTCCTTCATTTCCTGCAGACTGGAGTGGATAAAGGCTTACGTCTTGGATCGCTTAAGGTCCAGATTTCAGCTCTTTCCGTCTTCTTCCAGAAGAAGTTGGCTCTCCTGCCAGATGTTCAGGCCTTCTTGCAATGGGTGCTTCCCATACAACCTCCGTTTGTCCCGCCTACGGCACCTTGGGATTTGGATGTGGTATTAAGCTTTCTACAGTTCTCCTGGGTGAACCTCTGATGACGGTAGAAGACAAGTACCTCACGTGAAAGACGGTGATGTTACTGGCCCTGGCTCCTGCTAGACGTGTCTCAGAATTAGGGGCCTTATTGTGTAAAAGTCCCTACTTGGTCTTTTACGAGAACAGAGCGGAGCTCAGGACTAGACAGCAGTTCTGCCGAAGGTGGTCTCCGCTTTTCTCTAGAATCAACCTATTATGATTCCGTTCTGTTCTGGCACTTCTGCCCCTCCAGTGGCATTGGATGCTGTGCGAGCCATGAAAATCTATGTCAAGAGGACAGCTCGGATCAGAAAGACGGATTCCTTGTTCGTGCTGTATGATGCACAGAAAAAGGGTTGCCCTGCTTCAAAGCAGTCTATTGCTCGTTGGATTTGGCTTACTATCCAACAAGCCTATGTGTCGGCAGCCTTACCTGTTCCACAGTCTCTGAAGGCCCACTCTACAAGATCGGTGGGGTCTTCCTGGGCGGCTGCCCGTGGAGTCTCGGCCCTCCAACTGTGCCGAGCTGCTACCTGGTTGGGGAAGAACACCTTTGTGAAGTTCTACAAATTAGATACCCTGGCCAAAGAGGATACCCAGTTTGGGTAGGCGATGCTGCAGATGTCTCTGCACGTTCCCGCCCATTCTAGAAGCTTTGGTACATCCCCATCGTACTAATCTGTCCCCAATGTCCCTTATGGATGCTGGAGAAAATAGGATTTTAAATACCTACCGGTAAATCCTTTTCTCGTAGCCCATAAGGGATATTGAGCACCCGCCTCCGTGAGGTGACTTTCTGCTGGTTCTCTGTTAGGTGTTACTTGTTCAGCTGTTGTTGTTAATGTTGCCGGCTGTTGCTGGCCCAGTTATGTTTTGGTGTGCTGGTGTATAAATCTCACCACACTTATTGTTGTTATGTTCCTTCTCTCAAGTATGTCATTCTCCTTCGGGCACTGTTTTACCTAATAACTGACCTGTAGGAGGAGGCATAGAGGGGAGGAGCCAGCACACCCAGTTGAAGAAATTTAAAGTGCACTGGCTCCTTTGGACCCATCTATACCCCATCGTACTAATCTGTCCCCAATATCCCTTATGGACTATGAGAAAAGGATTTACCGGTAGGTATTTAAAATGCTATTTACACCTCCCTATGGAAAACATTTATTTACAGTGTATATTAATGTGTGTGCCCTATCACTCCAAAATAACAACTGTACAGTATATGTGGGGTCACCCTCATTTGAAAGAGGGGATTCCCATTAGCAGCTATTATTTTTTGACCATTAGACAATGGAGGATGCACTATTCCAGAGAGTAGAATGCAACTGACTGAATAGAAGATAGGAATAGAACTCTGCAGAGCTTGAAAACAGCAGGCAAGGAGCACACTGGTCTCAGATCGCTAAAGCTCCACTGGTGGAAAGCACAATTAGGAGAGAAACTCGCAGCAGCACTAAGATGCAGGCACATAAACAAGTCTTTAAAATTTAAGAACAGATTCCAACAGAGCTGAGTTCTTTAGAACGCAGAAGAGTCTTGTAATCAGTGAAGTGCAGCTGGTGGCATTTCTGAGCTTGAGGCATAGGAATCACAGGAATAAACTGTAGCTTGGAAAGTTGAAGCTCAGCAGTGCTGACACTTGAGAGTACAGATGAGCCTGCTAATTACAGATAGGAATCCAAGCATTACTGAGACACAGTAGACACTTGGAGACTACAGACTTGCAGCAGAAGCCAGGATTTCAGCAATGTGACTTATTGATCTGGCAGTGAACTGGTGAAAAGGTAGGGATGAAATATAAGCTGCAAGTCACAGATTGGCTGTTAGAATGAGCTGAGGTAAGGAAGCATTCTGATTAGAGGAGAATCGGTCAGCTGACAAGATCCAAAATGGTGGCATCCATGCACCAGCTCCACAATACAAGTACATATAGAAAACTCCGTGGTCTCTCCTCCCCCCTAATATATCTTACTTCTCGTTCTACATGTTACGTTTTTTTTTTTTTTATGGCCAGGTCTTCAATAATATGCTCTATACTGCATGGATGGCCAGGTTATAAGCAACAATTATTAAATGGATGTTGAGGGGGGTGGCGGGGTCAAGTCCTCCACTTTGCTAGGGGTGCTTGGACCTGGCCCTATGTAGGAAGACTTTGGCAAACTGGTTTATGTATAACTTCACATATCACATGTTAGTTAAGGGTAAGATGTATTTCTTTGATTAAAAAATAATATTTATCCATTTAACATACAAGAAATTTTACCAAGTAAGGGTTTCCTGAGGGCTTCCTGAGCATCTCTGATGGTGTGAAGTATGCTTACAGGTGAAAAAGCTATTGATTAGTGACTGCCTCCCACGTTTTTTTCTCTGTGAGTCGCCTGGTGGTAACAAGAGCCCTACCTGCTCACTGCCTAATGCATAATCTGGGAGAGGAGGTTGAAGTAACACCATATTATGCAATAAACAGAAGCAAAGCACAATATCGGACACTTTGCTCGGACTATGGGCCTGAGATCAGAATCACACCGCGCATATGCTTTGATGGCCGTGGGACGGCTGTGGATTAGGACACAGAGTGATTGACAGATAGTGACCACCTGTAGGAGGTAATGGGTGTGGCGACTCAAATGCAGGTGCATCACAACCATTTATGGCCTGTCAGCCAAGCACTGCATCTTCATACACAGTGGTTCTGGCCTTGGCGTCTTACCTGCGATGGACATTTTGAGCAACCATATGGTTGTTCAGAGGTCCAATGGTGCAACTAATGTTCCTCTAATGCTGCATCTTTATACATAAGCTGCAGACCTGTAAAGCCGATGATGGCATCTTCTAGATTTGTATATCTTTTCAGATCTACTTTATATGAAGATGCAGCAGCGACACTATTAGCATCCACCTCTGAATCAGGCCCTATACAACAAAATTCTACCCGATGTGTCAAGGCACTTGAATCTACATTTTAACCACTTGCCTGGCATTGTCACATGTGATGCAACTGGAGCCAGGTGTACGTTACCTGGTTTGGTTGCATCACATGCCTCCCATGTCCCCCATCGTCTGGAAGAGGTGATCCGTTCTGCACAAGTGCAGAACATATCTTCTCTGGCTACTGTGACCACCGACATCACTTCTGGAACCACGCCCCAGAATGCCTTGTGGCCAGCATTCTGGAGCGCATTGGTCCAGAAAGCACAGTGTGGGAGGGGAACTTAGTTCCTCTCCCAGCAGATTTTGGCTGAACTCTGCAGTTGCAGAGATCAGCTGCAGAAGGGGAAACTGATCATCAGTCCCCCATGCTTATCGTCAGTTAATAGGCCAAAAGTGAGTTCTGTCAGTGATCTAGTGCACAGGTTCTCAAACTCGGTCCTCAGGACCCCACACAGTTCATGTTTTGCAGGTCACCTGTAGATTTTTAAAATGTGACAGTTGGTGATACACAGTGTAGCTGCTGGGTGAATGATCTAGTGAATTTGTGTACCTCATTCTATTATGCCTAGCAGGAGTCTCCCAAAGCAACATTGGAGCTACAGCCATAGTCATAATCACATGTAAACAATCATTAGGGTTTCAATTATGAAACAAGACACATATCTTTCTATGAGTATAGGCCTTTATATTACATTTTAAGCCCACACACATAGCTTGCTCCAGAGGTAATCACATAACAAGTTTATCCTTCATGTTACAAGTACTGGGAATCTTTGTACTATACACTTGGGGAATATTGTATCTAGGTGACCAGGGGGTTGGGTAGGTAGTTTATGCCATGGAGTCTAGGGTAGATAGTGTAGGTTGGGGAGAAACTGTGTCTAGGGAACGTGGGGTAGGGTCGGGAGTGTATGTCTCTTGGACCAGGGAGTAGTCTTAGGTCCATAGGGAGGTGGTGCAGGGAGGGAGGGGGGGGGGGGTAGTGTATGTCCCTGGGGCCAAGGGACTGAGGGGTGTTAGCAGGGACATTTTAAGAGAAGCATTGTGCCGGAGTTTACTGCAGATACAAAGGTCTCCAGAAACATGGCGCCTTCCATAGTCCAGAGACAAATTTCGGTAGCCATTTTTTAAAGTGATTTTTTCCGAGGCCAGGGGTAGGGTGGATTAATGTATGTCTCTGTGGCAAGGCAGAATGGATAGTGTATGTCTCTGTTTCAGAGAACGTGAGTGGGCCTCCAATGATACGCTGACATCGCTGCTCCCAGTTAATGACTCCCAAGAGTGCCTGCTAGCCGGAGCAGATGACAGCTTCCGGTTTGCGTTCCATAGTGGATGTAAATCCTGGAAGCACGTGTCAGCCGGCCAAGCAGGCAACGCCAGCCATCCTGGCAGAGGGGGACAAGGGGCCGGCCCAGTCGGCCGGGGACAGCAATCTGACCGCCAAGGGCGACATCTACTGCATATTTTCCCACCCTGGAGCTTCCTCACACTCTCCCTCACTCTCTGACTGAGACGCTGGGCGCCATCTTAGGTATAGCATGGCTGGTCTCCGGGACTGCAGGGCAAGGTCTCCCTTGTAAAGCTGCCTGTATACAGTGCTGTGACTTTACAAACACTTGAGTATTCTACAAGTCTTTATACAGGCAGCGTTAGTTAAGAAAAAGTGTACCGATTACAGAATATATTGTACGAGTATTCTGATATATACCTCCGGTCTAGGACCGCACTGTGTTATATACATATATTGGATCAGTGCAGTTTTATTGTATTATAATAATTATCTGCATTGCTCATGTGACTGTGCCTGTATTTGCTGTGAGGTTTCACTTTCAGGGTTTCCTAGAGATATATTGCTATATTCTGTACCCTAAGGGACTTTGGGGGTAATTCTGAGTTGATCGCAGCAGGATTTTTGTTAGCAGTTGGGCAAAACCATGGGGGTAATTCCAAGTTGATCGCAGCAGGATTTTTTTTAGCAATTGGGCAAAACCATGTGCACTGCAGGGGAGGCAGATGTAACATTTGCAGAGAGAGTTAGATTTGGGTGGGTTATTTTGTTTCTGTGCAGGTTAAATACTGGCTGCTTTATTTTTACACTGCAAATTAGATTGCAGATTGAACACACCCCACCCAAATCTAACTCTCTCTGCACATGTTATATCTGCCTCCCCTGCAGTGCACATGGTTTTTCCCAATTGCTATCAAAAATCCTGCTGCGATCAACTTGGAATTACCCCCCATGTGCACTGCAGGGGAGGCAGATATAACGTGCAGAGAGAGTTAGATTTGGGTGGGTTATTTTGTTTCTGTGCAGGGTAAATACTGGCTGCTTTATTTTTACACTGCAATTTAGATTGCAGATTGAACACACCACACCCAAATCTAACTCTCTCTGCACATGTTATATCTGCCTCCCCTGCAGTGCACATGTGGGTTAATTCCAAGTTGATCGCAGCAGGATTTTTGATAGCAATTGGGCAAAACCATGTGCACTGCAGGGGGGCCAGATATAACATGTGCAGAGAGAGTTAGATTTGGGTGGGTTATTTTATTTCTGTGCAGGGTAAATACTGGCTGCTTTATTTTTACGCTGCAATTTAGATTGCAGATTGAACTCACCACACCCAAATCTAACTCTCTCTGCACATGTTATATCTGCCTCCCCTGCAGTGCATATGGTTTTGCCCAATTGCTATCAAAAATCCTGCTGCGATCAACTTGGAATTACCCCCATGGTTTTGCCCAACTGCTAACAAAAATCCTGCTGCGATCAACTCAGAATTACCCCATAAGTGCGTTGGGGTCGTTTATATAGTGCATCACAGTATTTACCTACTGTATTACGTGAATTCTACTGTGTACTCAGTCACATAATACCGGATTTATTTGCAGGTGTTGTGTACTGAGGACTCAGTCACATACTATCGGATTTATTCGCAGGTATTATACTCTGTCTGGCTTCATCGTACTAAACCGCTCTGTGTTGCATTTGTGTACAATGTCTAACTAACAAAAAGGGCAGTAAGTCTGTGGACGCTCCTGCATCATGCAGAGCATGTGCCAAGGATTTACCAGAGGGGGAAGCTGTGTATGATGGTTTGTGTACTATGTGCCATACACCACCTAGTCAGTCCGTGGCTCCTGTAACCAATCAAGAGCCAGCCTGGGCCGCTTTCTCAAACCTACTGGGTACTCTAGTGGAACACCTAACGCCCTCCTATGGGATCACCTGTACCATTACAGCCTCAAATAGTCCCAATGGTCAATCCGCCTTTGGTGGACAACCTGTCTAACCAGTTGCAGCAGTTGACTCATTCCTTGGTCAGACAAAAATCTACCCCAGGTCAATCCCATGTCTCTGGGTCATCTATGCGGGCTGCTTCCTCCTCACAATCCACAAATCTCTCAGATGTTTCATCTGAAGAGGAGGGGGACATACTGTCCTGTCAGACACTGAATCAGGCGTTTCTGATGAGGATTCTACATTGCAAGTTGAAGTCCCTGCTCTAGTGGTTGCTATTAAGCAAATCCTACAAATCACTGATGATAAGGATTCCACTACTGTCACCAAGAAAACTGACATGTTTAAACGGCAGAAGGTGGGGGGCGTGGCCACGGCGGTGAGCGGGTAGGCAGCAAGTTAGTGGAGCTCCCTGGACGATTGATCCTGACCCTATCCTGGGGCCCCTTCTGAGGCTCATACTCGGCTTAGACCTGTGCACTGTCTGTGGGGAGGCGGCGGGCATTACCTGTGGACCCTTGTCGGAGTTTCCAGCCTGCGCCAGCGGCCGCCCGAATCTTGGGCCTAGGCCGCCAGATGATCCCCGGGCTCAATTTGTGCTGCACTGACGCAGGCGCGCGCGTGCGTACGGACCCGCGGCGATTGCCGCAAACTGGCTTCCCCTGTGCCTTGGGTGAACGGCGCCCCTCACCTGTGCCCACTGGATACTTTCCCTGGCCACTTCTGCCCCTCTGGAGCCCGGAATTGAGCTCCTTGTGCAGGGAAGGGAGAGACTGGGAAATCCGGCGACCATCTTGGCTGCAGCTTTCACCATATATCCTGCCTGTGAGGCTCTGTGTATTCGTGGGACTGCAGGGCTGAGAGATCTGCTCTGGGCATGGACTGTCCTGTCTTCTGTTGAACACTACATATTATATATAATCATACCGCCCCAGGTCCCTCTGGCCCCCTCCTCTGCTGTACTTTCCTGTTGGATGCCCTGGAGTGCTGCTGACATTATACCTCCTCCCCTCTGCTGTGCTTTCTGATACTGAATACAGGGACTTTGAGTGCTGCTTGAGCCTTATCACCATGGTGAGGGGTGGTAAGAGTGCGGCGGCGGCTAAATTGGAGAAGTTTGCCCACCAGCCAGCTGCTCCGCCGACTCCCCTTGCTGGGGCCGACTCGGGCGCGGACGTGCAGCCATCTCCTCCTTCCATTCAGCAGGTCCTGGAGGCCATGGCCCTCATTCCGAGTTGTTCGCTCGCTAGCCGCTTTTCGCAGCATTACACACGCTAAGCCGCCGCCCTCTGGGAGTGTATCTTAGCTTAGCAGAATTGCGAACGAAGTATTCGCAATATTGCGAAAAGATTTTTCTGTGCAGTTTCTGAGTAGCTCGAGACTTACTCTTCCAGTGCGATCAGTTCAGTGCTTGTCGTTCCTGGTTTGACGTCACAAACACACCCAGCGTTCGCCCAGACACTCCCCCGTTTCTCCAGCCACTCCCGCGTTTTTTCCCAGAAACTGCAGCGTTTTCTCTAACGTCCTTGTGGATGCTGGGGACTCCGTCAGGACCATGGGGAATAGCGGCTCCGCAGGAGACAGGGCACAAAAGCAAGCTTTTAGGATCACATGGTGTGTACTGGCTCCTCCCCCTATGACCCTCCTCCAAGCCTCAGTTAGGTTTTTGTGCCCGTCCGAGCAGGGTGCAATCTAGGTGGCTCTCCTAAAGAGCTGCTTAGAAAAAGTTTTTAGGTTTATTATTTTCAGTGAGTCCTGCTGGCAACAGGCTCACTGCATCGAGGGACTTAGGGGAGAGATTTTCAACTCACCTGCGTGCAGGATGGATTGGAGTCTTAGGCTACTGGACATAGCTTCAGAGGGAGTCGGAACACAGGTCACCCTGGGGTTCGTCCCGGAGCTGCGCCGCCGATCCCCCTTACAGATGCTGAAGATCGAGGGTCCGGAAACAGGCGGCAGAAGGCTCTTCAGCCTTCATGAAGGTAGCGCACAGCACTGCAGCTGTGCGCCATTGTTGCTACACACTTCACACTGAACGGTCACGGAGGGTGCAGGGCGCTGCTGGGGGCGCCCTGGGCAGCAATATTTAATACCTTTGATGGCAAAGAATACATCACATATAGCCATTGAGGCTATATGTATGTATTTAACCCAGGCCAGATATCTCAAAACCCGGGAGAAAAGCCCGCCGAAAAGGGGGCGGGGCTTATTCTCCTCAGCACACAGCGCCATTTTCCTGCTCAGCTCCGCTGTGAGGAAGGCTCCCAGGACTCTCCCCTGCACTGCACTACAGAAACAGGGTAACAAAGAGAAGGGGGGCATATTTTGGCGATATTTATATATTTAAAGCGCATATAACAAAAACAACACCTTTTAGGGTTGTTTATATACATTTTATAGCGCTTTTGGTGTGTGCTGGCAAACTCTCCCTCTGTCTCCCCAAAGGGCTAGTGGGGGCCTGTCTTCGATAAGAGCATTCCCTGTGTGTCTGCTGTGTGTCGGTACGTGTGTGTCGACATGTATGAGGACGATGTTGGTGTGGAGGCGGAGCAATTGCCGGTAATGGTGATGTCACCCCCTAGGGAGTCGACACCGGAATGGATGGCTTTAATTATGGAATTACGTGATAATGTTAGTACATTACAAAAGTCAGTTGACGAAATGAGACGGCCGGAAAACCAGTTAGTACCTGCTCAGGCGTCTCAGACACCGTCAGGGGCTGTAAAACGTCCCTTACCTCAGTCAGTCGACACAGGTACCGACACAGATGAATCTAGTGTCGACGGTGAAGAAACAAACGTATTTTCCAGTAGGGCCACACGTTATATGATCACGGCAATGAAGGAGGCTTTGCAGATCTCCGATACTGCAGGTACCTCAAAAAGGGGTATTATGTGGGGGGTGAAAAAACTACCTGTAGCTTTTCCAGAATCAGAGGAATTGAATGACGTGTGTGATGAAGCGTGGGTTAACTCAGATAGAAAACTGCTAATTTCTAAGAAGTTATTGGCATTATACCCTTTCCCACCAGAGGTTAGGGCGCGCTGGGAAACACCCCCTAGGGTGGATAAAGCGCTCACACGTTTATCAAAACAAGTGGCGTTGCCGTCTCCAGATACGGCCGCCCTCAAGGATCCAGCAGATAGGAGGCTGGAAACTACCCTGAAGAGTATATACACGCATACTGGTGTTATACTCCGACCAGCAATAGCCTCAGCCTGGATGTGCAGTGCTGGGGTAGTGTGGTTGGATTCCCTGACTGAAAATATTGATACCCTGGATAGGGACAGTATTTTATTGACTCTAGAGCAATTAAAGGATGCGTTTCTTTATATGCGAGATGCTCAGAGGGATGTTTGCACTCTGGCATCGAGAGTAAGTGCGATGTCCATATCTGCCAGAAGAAGTTTATGGACGCGACAGTGGTCAGGTGATGCGGATTCCAAAAGGCATATGGAAGTATTGCCATATAAAGGAGAGGAATTATTTGGGGTTGGTCTATCGGATCTGGTGGCCACGGCAACTGCCGGCAAATCCACTTTTTTACCTCAGACCCCCTCCCAACAGAAAAAGACACCGTCTTTTCAGCCGCAGTCCTTTCGCTCCTATAAAAACAAGCGGGCAAAAGGACAGTCTTATCTGCCACGAGGCAGAGGAAAGGGTAAGAGAGGGCAGCAAGCAGCCCCTGCCCAGGACCAGAAGCCCGCCCCGGGTTCTACAAAGCCATCAGCATGACGCTGGGGCTTTACAAGCGGACTCAGGAGCGGTGGGGGGTCGACTAAAGATTTTCAGCAGTCAGTGGGCTCGCTCACAGGTGGACCCGTGGATCCTGCAGATAGTATCTCAGGGTTACATGTTGGAATTCGAAAGATCTCCCCCTCGCCGTTTCCTAAAGTCTGCTTTACCAACGTCTCCCTCAGAAAGGGCGACGGTATTGGAAGCCATTCACAAGCTGTATTCTCAGCAGGTGATAGTCAAGGTACCCCTCCTACAACAGGGAAAGGGGTATTATTCCACACTATTTGTGGTACCGAAGCCGGACGGTTCGGTAAGACCTATTCTAAATCTGAAATCCTTGAACCTGTACATACAGAAATTCAAGTTCAAGATGGAGTCACTAAGAGCAGTGATAGCGAATCTGGAAGAAGGGGACTTCATGGTGTCCCTGGACATAAAAGATGCTTATCTGCATGTCCCAATTTACCCCTCACACCAAGGGTATCTCAGGTTCGTGATACAAGACTGTCATTATCAGTTTCAAACGCTGCCGTTTGGGTTGTCCACGGCACCTCGGGTCTTTACCAAGGTAATGACCGAAATGATGGTTCTTCTACGAAGAAAAGGCGTATTAATTATCCCTTACTTGGACGATCTCCTGATAAGGGCAAAGTCCAGAGAACAGCTGGAAGTCGGTGTAGCACTAACCCAAGTAGTGCTTCAACAACACGGGTGGATTCTGAATCTTCCAAAATCTCAATTGTCCCCGACAACACGTCTGCTGTTCCTGGGAATGATTCTGGACACGGTTCAGAAAAAGGTGTTTCTCCCGGAGGAGAAAGCAAGGGAGTTATCCGAACTTGTCAGGAACCTCCTAAAACCAGGAAATGTGTCAGTACATCAATGCACAAGAGTCCTGGAAAAGATGGTGGCTTCTTACGAAGCAATTCCATTCGGCAGATTCCATGCACGAATATTTCAGTGGGATCTGCTGGACAAATGGTCCGGATCGCATCTGCACATGCATCAGCGGATAACACTGTCACCAAGGACAAGGTTGTCTCTCCTGTGGTGGTTGCAGAGTGCCCATCTGTTAGAGGGCCGCAGGTTCGGCATACAGGACTGGGTCCTGGTGACTACGGATGCCAGCCTACGGGGCTGGGGAGCAGTCACACAGGGAAGAAACTTCCAGGGTGTATGGTCAAACCTGGAGACGTCTCTTCACATAAATATACTAGAGCTAAGAGCAATCTACAATGCTCTAAGCTTGGCGAAACCGCTGCTTCAGGGTCAGCCGGTGTTGATCCAGTCGGACAACATCACGGCAGTCGCCCACGTAAACAGACAAGGCGGCACGAGAAGCAGGAGAGCAATGACAGAAGCTGCAAGGATTCTTCGCTGGGCGGAAAATCATGTCATAGCACTGTCAGCAGTGTTCATCCCGGGAGTGGACAACTGGGAAGCAGACTTCCTCAGCAGACACGACCTTCACCCGGGAGAGTGGGGACTTCATCCGGAAGTTTTCCACATGATTGTGAACCATTGGGAAAAACCAAAGGTGGACATGATGGCGTCTCGCCTCAACAAAAAACTGGACAGATATTGCGCCAGGTCAAGAGACCCTCAGGCAATAGCTGTGGACGCTCTGGTAACACCGTGGGTGTACCAGTCAGTGTATGTGTTTCCTCCTCTGCCTCTCATACCAAAGGTACTGAGAATTATACGGAAAAGGGGAGTAAGAACAATACTAGTGGCTCCGGATTGGCCAAGAAGAACTTGGTATCCGGAACTTCAAGAGATGCTCACGGAAGATCCGTGGCCTCTACCTCTAAGAAGGGAGCTGCTTCAGCAGGGACCTTGTATGTTCCAAGACTTACCGCGACTGCGTTTGACGGCATGGCGGTTGAACGCCGGATTCTAAAAGAAAAGGGCATTCCAGAGGAAGTTATTCCTACCTTGATTAAAGCTAGGAAGGAAGTGACCGCACAACATTATCACCGCATTTGGAGAAAATATGTTGCGTGGTGTGAGGCCAAGAAGGCCCCAACGGAAGAATTTCAATTGGGTCGATTCCTACATTTCCTGCAGGCAGGATTGTCTATGGGCCTAAAATTGGGGTCTATTAAAGTTCAAATTTCGGCCTTATCAATCTTCTTCCAGAAAGAATTGGCTTCAGTGCCTGAAGTACAAACTTTTGTCAAGGGTGTACTACATATACAACCCCCAATTGTGCCTCCAGTGGCACCGTGGGATCTAAACGTAGTTTTGGAATTTCTCAAATCTCATTGGTTTGAGCCTCTCAAATCGGTAGATTTGAAGTATCTTACATGGAAAGTAACCATGCTATTGGCCCTGGCTTCAGCCAGGAGAGTTTCAGAGTTGGCGGCTTTATCGTACAAAAGCCCATATCTGATTTTCCATTCGGACAGGGCAGAACTGCGGACACGTCCTCATTTTCTCCCTAAGGTGGTTTCGGCTTTTCACTTGAACCAGCCTATTGTGGTGCCTGCGGCTACTAGCGACTTGGAGGACTCCAAGTTACTGGACGTTGTCAGAGCATTGAAAATATATATTTCAAGGACAGCTGGAGTCAGAAAATCTGACTCGTTGTTTATCTTGTATGCACCCAACAAGATGGGTGCTCCTGCGTCTAAGCAGACGATTGCTAGTTGGATCTGTAGCACAATTCAACTTGCACATTCTGTGGCAGGCCTGCCACAGCCTAAAACTGTAAAAGCCCACTCCACAAGGAAGGTGGGCTCATCTTGGGCGGCTGCCCGAGGGGTCTCGGCATTACAACTTTGCCGAGCAGCTACGTGGTCAGGGGAGAACACGTTTGTAAAATTTTACAAATTTGATACTCTGGCTAAAGAGGACTTGGAGTTCTCTCATTCGGTGCTGCAGAGTCATCCGCACTCTCCCGCCCGTTTGGGAGCTTTGGTATAATCCCCATGGTCCTGACGGAGTCCCCAGCATCCACTAGGACGTTAGAGAAAATAAGAATTTACTTACCGATAATTCTATTTCTCGTGTTCCGTAGTGGATGCTGGGCGCCCATCCCAAGTGCGGATTGTCTGCATTACTTGTACATAGTTATTGTTACAAAAATCGGGTTATTATTGTTGTGAGCCATCTTTGTTAAGAGGCTACTTCTTTGTTATCATACTGTTAACTGGGTTCAGATCACAAGTTGTACGGTGTGATTGGTGTGGCTGGTATGAGTCTTACCCGGGATTCAAGATCCTTCCTTATTGTGTACGCTCGTCCGGGCACAGTACCTAACTGAGGCTTGGAGGAGGGTCATAGGGGGAGGAGCCAGTACACACCATGTGATCCTAAAAGCTTGCTTTTGTGCCCTGTCTCCTGCGGAGCCGCTATTCCCCATGGTCCTGACGGAGTCCCCAGCATCCACTACGGACTACGAGAAATAGAATTATCGGTAAGTAAATTCTTATTTTTTCACACACACCCATAAAACGTCCAGTTTCCGCCCAGAAACACCCACTTCCTGTCAATCACACTCCGATCACCAGAACGAAGAAAAAACCTCGTAATGCCGTGAGTAAAATACCAAACTTCTTAGCAAATTTACTTGGCGCAGTCACAGTGCGAACATTGCGCATGCGCAATTAGCGGAAAATCGCTGCGATGCGAAGAAAATTACCGAGCGAACAACTCGGAATGAGGGCCCATAGCGGCCAGCGAACAGCGCCTGTCGGACAAAATGGAGAGGGTGCAGTGCGACCTATCCTTACTACGCCAGGACGTTCAGCGGGTCCGGGAGAGAGTGGGCGAAACAGAGATGCGGGTCTCTAATTTGGAAGACCTCAGCGGCCCCCTCCAACGGTCTGTCTCTGCGGTTACACAGCAAGTCTCTACACTGCAAACTAAGCTTCTGGATGTGGAGGGACGACTTCGCAGAAACAACGTGAGATTCGTGGGCTT